>NC_084622.1:60957988-61205488 GCF_033978795.1 Nerophis ophidion | reverse complement strand
GACATTGTTTAATTCTTCACATAGTCCTGCTTCGCACACATCCAGTAGCATAAACACTCCTCCGCTTCATCAAGCTCAAATAAACCTGTTGAGCTTTAGCTCTGTGGTGGTGTCGTCTCCTTCCCCTGTCGAATGTAACATATCCATCACTTTGTACGTACAAAAATCAAATAACCAAATGTATAGGTAATGATGTAATGATTACACTTTTATATTTTTAACTTCACTGTTCCAAGCGGCCCTCTGAGGGCAGCCAGGACTGCGATGTGGCCTTCCATGAAAACAAGTTCGACACACTTGTCTCAGGAGATTCATAGCTGAGATGTCAATATCAAAATATTGCTTTGAATCACTTTTTGGCAACCAATCTGCGGTCTCTTCCAAGGTTTCTCATTTTTCCCATTGGGTTGACTTTTTTCTTGGACTCCGAGTCGATGAGGATGTTGTTGTGGTTCGTGAGACCCTTGAGGCATTTGTGATGAAGGGCTACATAAGTCAACTTTGAATGATTAATCCTAACATCTTGCAGACGGACTACAAAAACAGCTTGTAAAAGCGACTTTGGAGCAATATTTACACAAAAATGTTGCCAAAGAATATTCAATACATATTGTATTATCCGGACCAGTGTTTTTCAAATTTTTTGAGGCAAGGCACATTTTTTTCATTAAAAAATACGGAGGCACACCGCCAGCAGAAAACGTTAAAAAATTAAACTCCACCAGGTCGTCAGGACTTACTTTGAGTTTGTTAGTGTTTTCCTGTGTGCAGTGCTTTAGTTCTTGTCTCTGCGCAGTTGTTTTGGTTGCCCTTCCTGTTTTGTTGGTGTTTTCCTGTAGCAGCTTCATGTCTTCCTTTTGAGCGCTATTCTTCCCACCTGCCCCTTGTTAGCAAGCAAGACTATTGAAGTTGTTGCTATCCTTCTTTGTGTGGACTTTGTTGATTGTCATGTACAAATGTACTTTGTGTAAGCTTTTGCTGTTGTCCAGCATTTTGTTTCTGTTTACTTTGTAGCTGGTTCAGTTTTACTTTCGCTTTGCATAGCCATTGCCTTTTCCTGTCCCTTTTGTTCATTTTGGTTTAAGCATTACATACCTTTTTACCTGCACGCTGCCTCCCGCTGTGGTCTGGGATCACAACAAACCATCCTCGTCTCACCCGACACACTCCCACTTTTACAAAGCAATGAACTACCAGCTGCCACCTACTGACTTGGAGTATTAGGTGGTTACCCTGCCGAGTTCTACACAGCACAGACACTAAGCAACGGCACATTATTTGCAGATTATAATTATTGGTTTGCAAAAAATATTTTTGGGACCAATTAAGGGAAGTTACGTAATTTCCCACGACACACCAGACAACCGCGGCACAGTGGTTGAAAAACACTGATCTCGACCACAGGGAAGTGTTTCAAATGTAGAATAATATCATTTTGGGGCCCCTTTAAGGAGCATATGGCCACCACCAAAAAGATGGCCAGACCAAACACTCTTTCTAGTTTAAGTGGATTACGCTGAGAAAAGCACTTAATTAGAAAGCACAGATGCATGAAGGCCTAAAAGTGTGTCACCTGACCAGACTATGAGCAGCAGGCGGCTGCTCACAGGGTTAACTGCTGATTAAGGTCAAACTGGAGACACACACACACAGAAAGAAACAGCTTAAGTATTATGAATCAATTCATTGTCACCTGATAACAGATACATGTTGTTAGGAGTCTGCAGAATGTCATGACTTTGTCAAAAACGTCAACATGGAACAAAATTCATTGGAGGTGCAGGTTTCAGTCTATCCTCCTCTCTTGGCCGACGGCTTCTGCGGCTAATCGTGTTCTTCGAATCCACGGCTAAACATGTGGACTTGGGCTGTCCAGATCACAGGAAGCGGACAGCCTGACACACAACTAACCGAGCCATCAAGCAGGAAGTTTTGTTTGAGTCACTGTGGATATTTCACTGTTTCTTCAATGTGGATGTGCAGGATTTACCTGTAGAAGGAGGTCAGTGAAGGCATCATCAACACACATTGAATTATAGCATAATCCTGTTTGTAGTTCTTTGCCTGTTTATTACAGCGTTGGTAAAAAGACCGAAGTGGAGCAAGCCAAAGTGTGGCAGTGATGGTGAGGTTCCTGACTTTATTTTTTTACTTAGCATTCCTTTAAATTGTCTTCTAATCAATGTACATTTAGACTGCTCACAAGAAAAAGAAGAGCACAATTAGATATGTCAAATTTTGTTTTCAAATACTTCTTACTTATTAAAACGTAAACCAATTGTGGTCTTACCCTGATGATGTACAGAATATAGATTGGAGCTCTTTTCTAAATCAAATAAATTGATTAATTGTTGCAGCCCTATTCTCAATGCACAGGGGAAAAAAAGTGGAAAGGATTCACTGGGTTGGGCATTTTTATGCAGCTAACACAGTAGCATTGAAACATGCTTTAAAACTGTAAACATTGATCGCTTTATCAGCTTATTCCTTTCCAAAAAGAGATTTGTTTTTATATTATTGCTTATTAGACAACATGAAAGTCAATATTTACATTTACTTTCCCTTAAGATATCATCTATAAGGATGGCAATTTAAAAAAAAAAGCCTAAAACATTTCAAACTACAGCTGAAGTACGTTAGTTGAAGCATAAAACACAATGAACCTTTCCACAGCATTTGTGTGTTTTATATGAACACACATTCCATTTCCATGTTTGCCATCACTATGCCATAGAAAATCTAACTAAAAAGGTGATGATTCTGCCCGTATTTTGTGACTGCAGTTTTTGCACATCCTTTTTAAATCTGGGCTTCAAACTTGACATCAGTACTCTTGTGCAATAAAGCTGGGGTGCATACTTTTTATTCATTGCACTAACAGTAGAAAACCCCATCTCACAGAGATTGTAGTAGAATGGGGGGGATTCTTTTTCTTTTTTTTTGTCATGAAAAAGGGATTTTTTTGGGGGTTTGGTGCACTAATTGTAAGTGTATCTTGTGTTTTTTATGCTGATTTCATTTAAACAATAAATTATTCTGCGGCCCGGTAGTTGGGGACCACTGCATTGAGTCAAGTGTGTCTTTACAACCACATGAGTTCTGTTGGATAATTAATACTATTTAGCTTCAGATGGTCCATCATTTTCCTTAAAAAAACGATAATTTTAAGATTCTGGTACGGTAATGTTTAAATTTCCATCTGATAACACTAGCTAAGTGGAAAAAGAGGAAGATTAATTTCCACTCCCAGAGCACAAAGCAACACTCCAAAAAATGGAAGCAAGAAAGATTAAGGAAGGATTAGATATCTAAACTAGTGCTGTCAAACGATACTTTAAAAAAAATCTGATTAATACCAATTTTGAATGTTGATTGTGATTAATCATTGAAAATCAGTTTCATACATTGCGAGATTTAAAGCATATGTTACAAAAAGACGCCCAAATGTGAACATGAATGTTATTTTATTTTCAGAATGACTTTCATTTTTAAAATCGTACTTAAATGCATGCCATTTATTTGCTCGCAACTCAGCAAAAGTATCATTAAAAGTCACTGCAGGGTCAGTCTTCTCACTAAAGTGTGCATTGGCCTGGTCAGCTCACAGTTTAAGTACTGTAATTTGCATGATTAATTTGCATTTATAGATAAGTAATGCAATACTTTTTTGTAATGAAAGGCATGTGTTAGCTTTTCCAGCCCTAATTTAAACTTAAATGCAAGCACTTTCTATTTTCTTATCTCAAAATATAGCTTCTTGCTTGAAACAATCCATCCATCCACGTTTATTAGCCGGCTCTCGTCAAGATCTCCGATGACAGTTATTTCCTGACCAGAGCTTTTATTTTTCATTCTACTTCCTGTCTGCTTTTTTCCCTCGCCACTTTTCTTCTGGCTTGACCACCTGCCCCCCAGTCTTGTTATTAAGAGCCTCACTTGCTAGCAATCACAAATCAGGAGGCTTTTTGTGCTTCTTTGTTCCTAAACGTGGAAAACTTTCCCTGTGTTTCCTGTGCAGTTCCCTGCTGCACTGTCTCTTTGTTTTTGTCATTTAATATTTTTTTCCAGTCATCTCCGCATCTCGGGCTCCGGCCGAACACACAACCTTACCAGCTGTAATGACCATATAGAAGAAGAAAACTAATGATCCTCACTTGGATTTGTAGTGAACGTCCATGTTGTCCTGCCTGTGTGCGTTGGAACAAAACAAAAAAACAAAACAAAAAATCAAGCACCTTGGATAAAAATGTCAACAAAGATGTTGAGCCGGTCAGGTCTGACCGATGAAAACAATCTTATAGAAAATCATTTTCTTTCTCATTGATGTTGTGCCTCAATGCACAAACACTTTTGTCCAAATGTTGCACTGCATTTATTTAGAAGATCCTTTATCCACATATGTTTCTCTTTTTTGACTGTTAAGGACGCCGAGTGCCAGGAATGGAGTGAGAGTGAGGAAGGCTCCAACTCAGAGGAAGAGGAGACAACTTATGTAAATGTTTCTTTTAATATGCTTCAAGGGAAACTAACAATTTTTGGTGGAATGTTGCCTATCACCCACAGTCATGAAAGACATGATGACTGATGGAGGTTTTTAATGCATTTTAAATATAAAATACTCTTAAATAAGAGTCTGATTAATGATAGTAATAATAATAATAGATTTTTTTTCGCTCCATTTTGTCCACTAAAGACGCCGAGATCATTATCCATGCGTTTGTTACGTCTCGTCTCGATTACTGTAACGTATTATTTTCGGGTCTCCCCATGTCTAGCATTAAAAGATTACAGTTGGTACAAAATGCGGCTGCTAGACTTTTGACAAGAACAAGAAAGTTTGATCACATTACGCCTGTACTGGCTCACCTGCACTGGCTTCCTGTGCACTTAAGATGTGACTTTAAGGTTTTACTACTTACGTATAAAATACTACACGGTCTAGCTCCAGCCTATCTTGCCGATTGTATTGTACCATATGTCCCGGCAAGAAATCTGCGTTCAAAAGACTCCGGCTTATTAGTGATTCCTAGAGCCCAAAAAAGTCTGCGGGCTATAGAGCGTTTTCCGTTCGGGCTCCAGTACTCTGGAATGCCCTCCCGGTAACAGTTCGAGATGCTACCTCAGTAGAAGCATTTAAGTCTCACCTTAAAATCTGTATACTCTAGCCTTTAAATAGACCTCCTTTTTAGACCAGTTGATCTGCCGCTTCTTTTCTTTCTCCTATGTCCCCCCCTCCCTTGTGGAGGGGGTCCGGTCCGATGACCATGGATGAAGTACTGACTGTCCAGAGTCGAGACCCAGGATGGACCGCTCGTCGGGACCCAGGATGGACCGCTCGCCTGTATCGGTTGGGGAAATCTCTACGCTGCTGATCCGCTTGAGATGGTTTCCTGTGGACGGGACTCTCACTGCTGTCTTGGAGCCACTATGGATTGAACTTTCACAGTATCATGTTAGACCCGCTCGACATCCATTGCTTTCGGTCCCCTAGAGGGGGGGGGTTGCCCACATCTGAGGTCCTCTCCAAGGTTTCTCATAGTCAGCATTGTCACTGGCGTCCCACTGAATGTGAATTCTCCCTGCCCACTGGGTGTGAGTTTTCCTTGCCCTTTTGTGGGTTCTTCCGAGGATGTTGTAGTCGTAATGATTTGTGCAGTCCTTTGAGACATTTGTGATTTGGGGCTATATAAATAAACAGTGATTGATTGATTGATTTTGTAAAAGCACTTTAGATTGAAGAAACAAGCTCAAAGTGCTACAGTCCATTTAAAAAAACAAAAAAAAACAAAGCGAGAACAACAAATAGCTGCCCCCAACGAGTAAAATAAATAATGAAATAAAATAAAAACTACGACAGCCTGATAGCTAGAAGTAGCAAAAATAAATCTATCAAAAGGTTTTATTTATGTGGTTTTATTTCCGCATTCTCATCAGGATCCTAGCTATATTATTTTGTATGTCCTGCAGCTTCTGGATGTTCTTGCTGGGGATCCTGACAAGAAATGAGTTGCAGTAGTCGAGCCTGGAGGAGACAAAGGCGTGGACAATGGGAGCTCCACTATTTTGCCCATAAAATCCAATAAATAAGCATTCAAAAAGCGCTGACTATACTCCATTTACATTTTGCGCCTTGAATATTAACCAAGTATTAGTGATATTGTTATTATAAGCGCTAACGCAGACAAACAATTTATAGCGACGCCATGATCACTTCCTGTGTGCCTATGTTCACATCATCGGGTGGTCCGCTGCTTCCTTGCGTCCTTGCTTAAGTCTATTTTAAATAATAAATCATGCATCTCCCCTGGACATGAGACGTCTGAGTAGGTAATCTGATAAGTTGGTACACTTTGACAGCCATTCAGAATCTGGAAATGGCGAGGAAGACACGAAAAGCGCTTGGTCCTCACGCCCCCCCCCCTTACATTGCGAGGATTATGAGACATTTTTCATCTAAAAGGGAATATCTGAACATCCTAGCAGTCTGCATCCTAATGACAACAGACCTTGTACAGTAAGTGATGTTTATTCTGTTTGTGGGCTCTCATGAAGTTTGCAGTGAGCAGAAATCAGTGATAAAGAAAAAAAAATGCAATAGTTGTGATGCTTTTTTAAATTAATGCGCCACTTAAAATGATCAAAATACGTAAATATCAAATGTTATTATAAACTAATGTATTTAATATTTACATTGCAAAAATAAAAACAAATCCATTTTAAAAAAGTATATATATATATATATATATATATATATCAATATCATCCATCGTCATGTCTTTCATAATGACTGTGAAGGATAGGTGAAATTCCCCAAAAAGTGCAGATCCCCTCTGAATACATCTAGTTATATTGTAAAAGTTGTACGGGGTCACTGCATTTGGAAATAATGTGAGTGCTTCTTCTCCGAGGGGGAAAGTTCTGCCCTTGAGCCAGGCTGCCACCCCCGGCTGGACACAGACATTGAGACAGTGAGGAGTCAGTATTCAGATAGTGCCATCTCTACCAGGTCCACATTTGGGGGGAAAATCATCAGATTAAAAAAAAGAATCTAAAATTATTCTGACGCTTTCTTCTTCTTCTTCTTGTATCCTGCCAGTGAGTAGCAATCTGTTGATGACGTGGACGTGGATTTGAAGATTAGAGCCAACATTTTGGATGTAAGTAAACATCTCCCTCCTTTGGCGAACACGTCTGCTCTCCCTGCACATGTATGATGTCCACGGGCACGGGCGGACTTCGCTTTAGGCAAACACAGGCCCTGAGACTCCAGGGGCCCACAAGTAATTCATCAAAACTATTAGTACAGTTTTGTCCTATTTAAAATCATGTTTTATTGTCCAAAATTGTGACCTTCAAATCCTATCTAAATTAAAATAAGATGTGTGCCAATTAGGGTTTTATCCTGCTGTTTCTGATATCAATCATCCTTGAGTAAGCAAACTTTATTTATAAAGCAGTTTTCATAGATAGAAATCACAAAGCGCTGTACAAAACATAGTTGGATTAAATAACAAATAAAATTAAAGCTGCAAGCAGCGTTGTTTGGGTCCGCCTTTGGCTGCTGGCCACCTGACCCAAGCCCTGGTCTAAGTCAGACCTACATAGAGAATTTTGTTTCATGTCTATATGACATTCCTAACAGAAGTTACAAGCAGTTTTGTCAGGGTTTTTTCCTAGGGGGCGCTGGAGCACAATTTTGATTTTTGGGGTTTGGTTATTTATTGGATCGCAATTTTTGCCAGTCCTGATGTGTGTGTAAAATTGGGTGAGTTTTGAAGCATGTTAAGGGGGTCAAATTACAGATCGGCGTTTCTGGATGTTGTTGATAAATGGCTTTCGCTTGGCATAGTAGAGCTTTAACTTGCACTTTGAAGCATTTTAAGGGGGTCAAATTACAGCTCAAAGAGGCAAAAATTTAATTTTTTGCAAACATTTTGCTTTGAATGGGTTTTTGCAAAATTTGTGTTGATTTTTGCCCTAGAAGATACACTTATGAAATCCAGGTCTAAGTCCGCCCTACATAGATGTCTTTGTTTCATATCTCTACGACATTCCTAACGGAAGTTACAAGCAGTCTGTTTTTTGTTTGTTTTTTCCTAGGGGGCGCTAGAGCGCAATTTTGGTTTTTGGGGTTTGGTTGCTTAATAAGTTGGGAAGGTTTGCTGTACCGATGTGTGTGTAAAATTTGGTGAGTTTTGAAGCATGTTAAGAGGGTCAAATTACAGCGCATTGGTGCGGAATAAAGAAAGAAAGAATAATAATAATAATAAAACATTACAGTTTCAATAGGCTCCTTTGGCCCATTGCAAAGGACTCCACAGGAGTCCTTTGCAATGGGCCTGGCGGACCCTGACAAGGCCCTATCGTATTGAGAAAAACAACTGTTGAGGTTTTCTGGCTGATAGTTGTGGATCCACAGCACGGGTGTCAAACTTAAGGCCCAGGGGCCAGATGTGGCCCCCACATAGTATGTGGCCCCTGAAAGCTTGGGAAATGATGTGTTGATAAAGTATTTATTTTTCTCCATTTGGACATAAAAAATACATTTACTGCCTTTTCAATTTTAATACTATTTGATAATGCAACACATATATTTTTTGTTTAGTAAATAAAAATCTGTTTGACTTTTGATTTTAAAGCCAGTCCTCAATCAAATTGTGCACTGTAAAATTGAAACAAACAAAAATCCTGTCTGTGTCGCCAAAATTTACCTTCAAAACACTGGTAACATTTTCCGTTTACAGTAATAAACTGGAAAAACAAAAAACAAATATACTTTTTATGGTAACAAATAGTCTTCTTCCTCCAAACACGACCAGTTGAGTTGATACCAAAATGGATACATGGATGATACAGCAGAGGATTGGGAGAATGTCATGTGGTCAGATGAAACCAAAATACAACTTTTTGCTATAAACTCAACTGGTGGTGTTTGGAGGAAGAAGAATACTGAGTTGCATCCCAAGAACACCATACCTACTGTGGAAGCATGGGGCTGGAAACATCATGCTTTGGGGCTGTTTTTCTGCTAAGGGGACAGGACGATTGATCCGTGTTAAGGAAAGAATGAATGGGGCCATGTATCCTGAGATTTGGAGCCAAAACCTCCTTCCATCAGTGAGAGCTTTGAATGGTTGACCAAATACTTATTTTCCACCATCATTTACAAATAAATTCTTTAAAATTCTTACAATGTGAATTCCTGGATTTTTTTTTCACATTCTGTCTCTCACAGTTGAAGTGTACCTATGATGAAAATGACAGACCTCTGTCATCATTTGAAGTGGGAGAACTTGCACAATCGCTGGCTGACTAAATACTTTTTTGCCCCACCGTATATATATATATATGTATGTATATATGTGTATATATATATATATATATATATATATATGTATGTATGTATGTGTGTGTGTGTAAATGACCAGGCAGTTTTTGTTGTGTAGAAGGCTCTAATGACAAGGTTTCCTTGGGCCCTCAAATGACAAGACTTCTGTCCACAGGAGGAGGTGACCAAGGCTTGGAGCGTCGATCCAAGCGAGCCCATCATTGTGCGTCTTCACTTTTCGTTGTCTCAGTATCTCGATGGACCAGGTAAGACTCTGCTCTGCAGACATTGTAATCTATAGCAGCGTTTACGACAAACTCCTTTTCAGTTGTTTGCAGGTCCTTGCCTGCGAAACAAAAAAGAATCTTGCACTTTTATTCAAAATTATATTTTTTTATGGTCATCCATGAGCTCCTTAAGGGAGCTACAAAGCTTTTTCATGCTACAGTGTTTGAACCCTCTGCCACAGATCACAGGCGCCCATTACATCGATGGCGAGCTACCAATGTCAGTCGATCGCCAGGCAGGCATGAAAAAAAATAGACCTAAAAATTTGTGACCGTCAATCTTCACCGAGACATTATTTTCGTCACCTGATTGACATCCGCGGCACCCGAGGGTCTTGTGAGATGACGCTGGCCGCTGCCATTATTAAGAAAAAATGACCGACAGGAAGGCGAGAAACTGTCGTGATGTGGTGGTGAGCAACTCCAGGATGCAGAGATGGCAGGCTTGGTACAAGAAAACATGCTTTTATTGTTCAAAAAATGCAAGGAAAACATGAACCAGCAAAGAGGGACCGGAGTCAGAATAGCTCACAGGATACAAGAAACAGGAAACTGCAGCCCTGACTGGAGGGCAAGGCAGGTATGTCTAGCAGCCGACTGATTGACACCAGGTGTGGCCAGGTGCCAATCAGTCGCAGCTGAGGGAAACAGCGCTAAGTGAGGCAAGCAGGAAACCGGAAAAAAATAAGAGCGCTGACAGGAAATAAAACACAGAGGGAAAACTAAAACATAAGCCTGACAGAAACACTTTTTATTTCAACAGACTCTCGCGCCGTACCTGCCGTCAATAGCCTAAAGACCGACGGCACAATTCCTATCTTCACAATAAAAGTGCTGCTTCATCCTGCCTGGGCTAACAAAATAAGAGTCTCAGAGTGATGGCGTGCAACAAGCTAGGAGTTTGCCGTGATTGTAACTAAATTAAAGCATCAATAATGAGTCACTTTGTGGTTCTCGCGCACACTGGCCGCTGCACGTAATGTACAGGATGTGAAGTGAATTATGTTTATATAGCGCTTTTCTCTAGTGACTCAAAGCGCTTCCACATAGTGAAACCCAACCTCTAAGTTTCATTTAAAGTAGTGTGGGTGGCACTGGGAGCAGATGAGTAAAGTGTCTTGCCCGACGACACAACGGCAGGGACTAGAATGGAGGAAGCAGGGATCAAACCTGGAACCCTCAAGTTGCTAGCACGGCCGCTCTACCAACCTTGCTATACCGCCACTATGTATGTGTGTAGCGACTACCGTCTCGAATAACAAACTAAATTGTGTGTTTACTCTGCTGTTGTTGTATTTTGATGCAGCTGTCAATGTAATCAATCAATCAATCAATCAATGTTTATTTATATAGCCCCAAATCACAAATGTCTCAAAGGACTGCACAAATCATTACGACTACAACATCCTGGGAAGAACCCACAAAAGGGCAAGGAAAACTCACACCCAGTGGGCAGGGAGAATTCACATCCAGTGGGACGCCAGTGACAATGCTGACTATGAGAAACCTTGGAGAGGACCTCAGATGTGAATGGGCTCCCCTGTTCAGGGATTGTCAGGTTCAAACACTGATGACATCTATCAAACAAGACAAGGAGCAAGGAATTAAACACAGACAGAATTAAATTTGGCTCAATTGAGGAGAGACGCGTAGACAGCGCACCCTTGTACAGTGTTGTCCCACGCCCCTGACGAAAGATTGTACGCCTCCTCTTTTATTTGGACTTTCCCTGATCACATGGCAACAGCTGTTTTTAAGGGGCGGGGGTCATAAACAGCCATCGCCTTTGGCTACAGAACAGTTCAAAGAGAAAGTCACAGAAAAGGTCATAAACCGTTCAAAGAAGAGGTCCCTGGAGGGGAGTCAGGTCCTGCTTCCTTTTCGCTTTGTAGATCTCGGGTCAAGACAATATCTTTCAGTTAAATACAATACATGAAAGAAATAGAACACCTCCATGTTACTTCCCATCCTACACAGTGGAGTTTTACTTCTGCTTGTTAGGATTAAAGACGGCTTTTGTCTTCTCGCTGGGAACTCATTGAAACACAAAGTTTTGTGATAACTTAGATGCAATTATTCTGACAGGGATCACCCCCTAAAAAAGGTGTTTGAGTGGAAGAAATTAATTATTTACAGCGATTAAATAAGCATTCCTCTTAAAAAAAACACAGAACTGTTTTCACTAATTTTCACTCATATAGGGTTAGTCTTTTTTTTTTTTCAAAGAAACATTTATCTGTTTTTGCTGCATATGTTTACAAAATTATAAAATGTCCATTTTTTGTCATCCGTCTGACATCGGTTTCAATTTTTCAAATTGAAACCGATGTCAGAAGGATGGCAGTTTCATAAAAAGCTCTGCAAAAATATTGATTTACTCCAATTAGAGATATTGTTTGTGCGTCTTAGCTCTTCATCAAAAAAGAATATGGATACATAAGTATAGCTTTACCGTGTCTTATATGTTTCCTCACCATAGAACCCACAGTTGAAGTCTTCCAGCCATCAAATAGATATCATTTCAACCTTGGAAAAAAACTCCAGAGGTAAAAGTATGTTGTTTAGTATATTCTTGTGCAAATGAAAGACTCATCCTTTGTATTCCGCAGCGTTCTTGCATCCTTCATATCTCGTGAGTGGCAACACCTGACCAATGACACCACGATGGTTCATCAGAAGAGAAAGCACAGCTGGTTCAGGCCTGGCGGAACCATCAAGAAATGTCGTGCAAAACTCAGCATCTGGCTGCCGTTGTCAAAGTATGTCAAATATCTTCACAATATTCCTGCTTTTAGTTGTGTAGAAAAAAACATTAGCTGGGAGTGTGTGCTGTTTAGTTGGATTATTGCATCACTAGCAACTCCAACATGAAGCCTTCTCAAAAACACAGCAATATTATCTTTTATTCTCTTTACTGACAGATCGAGAACACTCCAAAGCTGCAGCCAGAGGGGACGGATTGTCTTGCCTGGCTTGAAATGGAACCGTTTCACCAATCGCACGACTTCATACAACATTAAGAATCCATCGGGAGAACTTTTCACTCACACATCCAGTGGAAAGGTGGGTTTTGCCTCTGCAGAACGAAGTGAGATTTAATCCTGCCTTCATCGAATCACTTGAAAGCTTGCAAAAAGGGAACCATTAAAGCTACAACTGTCACTCTACCATGGTAAATAAATATGATAAAATAATAACAATAGATTTCATTGATATTGTTCTTTTCTCGACTCATAAAGTGCTTTACAGAAGTCTGAGAACCCATCATTCAATCACTCCATATCCACACATTGATGGTGTTAAGTTGCATTTTGTAGCCACAGCTGCCCTGAGCTAAACTGAGGTGATCAATCAATCAATCCATCAAACTTTATAAAGCGCTTTTCATGCCTAAAAGAAATGCAACACATACAGTAGTGCTTTACAGAGTTAAAAACAACACCCCGGTGACACATGTCCCACGGACACACATACCAAACACAAACACACACTTATGCAACTATATGGACTAATGATTGCATGGCCGAGTACAGAGGAGACATGTGAGTAAACACTATCACATCTGAGGAGGTCATGAGATCCTGGACACCAGGACGCTGACACACAAAAGTGCTCATCTGAGGAACGTTGGAAAAATACAAATAATAAACTTTGTAAAATAGTTAGAACCATAAATACAGATAAAGAATACAATACAAGTAAAACATATGAAGATTGATAAAAAAAGATCAAAATAAAAATGAATATGGATAGATTAGATAGTACTTTATTTATTCCGTCAGGAGAGTTCCTTCAGGAAAATTAAAATTTTCAGTACAATGCCATTCAAGTTTAGACAAACATTACAGGGAGACAGAACAGGATCGCTGACGGGTCTGCCGGCTTCCAGCGCCCCTTACAAAAAAGATGAGATACAGGTAAACAAGGGGCGTGGGGGGATGGGAGAAAAAAAATAGAAGATTAAAATAAAATAAAATGAAAATCGGTCTTAGCCTGGGCCCTGGAGAGGGGGTGCAGACTGAGGCCAAGGGAAAAAAACAACAACTCATAGCCATGGTACACAGCCCTCTTCCATGTGTGTAAGAGGGAAACATCCAACATCAAAGAACACAGAGGACATTAAAGACATTAAAGCAGCAGATACAACCAGACACTTCTACATACAGCTATGAATAAATAAATAGAACTAAAAAAAAAATTGCATAACTAATAGGATAAAAAGTAAAATGGGTAAAAGCCAAATTAAAAATGTGGGTCTTAAGCGCGCTCTTAAAAAAAAGATGGAAGTGTGTCTGCCAATTTGCACCTCCGGCCCCTCGGACCAACAATCAGACATTGATGCACCTTTCATATCCTGGTGTGAGCAGCGTGGGGGAGGTGTCTTGTCCAGGGACACCATGGTTGTGACCAGGATGGCAGAAGCTCACATCAAACACGTAACGCTTAAGTTGCCTAAAACCCTGACCTTTAACCAGAAAGTCCGCATTTCCAGTTGGGTTTTTTGCCAGAGCTTTGATGAGCTGGCCTTCGTACGCCAGCAACCTCAAACTACTTTTTCAAACAATCAAGCTATGATTAAAATGTCCTCTCCCAGTTTTGATTTAAGAGGTTTTACAAAAATATGGCAGTTATCATTTTAAGAATTACAACCATTTTATGTAGCATTTGGATAAAATAGAAAACAAATATATTTTTTTTAATGCAGGGACATCACACTGGTTTTCATTGAGGGCCACTTGGAAGTTATGGCTGCCATCAGAGGGCCACTTTAACTGCTGATAATGGATTCATTTGCCTCTGGATTTCATTATTAATCATGTAAATTGTTTTAAGTAGACTATCGATTTTACAGTAAAAATTTAACATTTACAAAATGTTACTGTAAAATAATGCTTTTCTATTTCTTACAACATTATACGGTAAATATAAAAACAATTCCACTGTTTTGTCCTTTGTTTTTTAGGGAAAAAGCCGGCAGATTAGTTGCCAAAATTTTACTATTAATTTTACATTGGATTTTATTGTTAATGGAAAAAGTCTACAAGTTCCTTTTTTATTCTGGCAACTTAGCTGCCAGTTTTTGTACCCAAAAAACAAATGTATTGTTTTTCCATTTACAGTAATACACCGTTAAAAACTAGATTTTGCAGTAAAAATATGGCAGCTCAGTCAACAGAATTTTACCGCCAAATGTTTTTATTTTTATTTTTTAATTCACAGCAATATGGTGTAAAGCAGTGGTCCCCAACCTTTTTGTGTCCGCGGACCGGTCAACGCTTAATAATTTATCCCGCGGCCCGGGGGTAAAGGGGGGGGGTGGATCTTTTTTTTTTTTTTTTCTTTGTCATGAAAAAGGGAGGTTTTTGTGGTCTGTGCACTAATTATAAGTGTATATTGTGTTTGTTACGTTGATTTAATAAAAAAAAAATATATATTTATTTTTTTAAATTTATTTATTTATTTTTTTTTTTAAACAAAAATGAATAAAAAATTCTTCTGCGGCCCGGTGGTTGGGGACCACTGGTGTAAAGAATACTGTAAAAAAATGTTTTTTATTAATTTGGTGCATAGTTTTTTCTGTAAAATCCTAAATCCAGCTGATGTTTAAGTATGTGTTTTTATTTAGACCAAAAATGTTTGGAAAGTATGATAATAAACTAACATGTTGCAATAATGGATACTATTAAAGTTTAAAAGGCATGCAATGTCAAGCAGTATTTTTCTGTCAAATTTTAAAAATCCATTACATTTAGTGAGAAAATATGAAGTACTTTTTGACACATATCATTATCAGGTGTTTGCGGGCCAGATAAAATGATGTGGCGGGCCACTTCTGGCCCCGAGGCCTTGAGTTTGACACGTGTTTTAATGCATTTTACTTCAATGTACTTAGCAAAAAAAAAGGTGAAATAACTGAAAACATGTTTTATATTCTAGTTTCTTCAAAATAGCCACCCTTTGATCTGATTACTGCTTTGCACACTCTTGGCATTCTCTCCATGAGCTTCAAGCACACCTGTCACCTGAAATAGTTTTCACTTTACAGGTGTGCTTGAAGCTCATGGAGAGAATGCCAAGAGTGTGCAAAGCAGTAATCAGATCAAAGGGTGGCTATTTTGAAGAAACTAGAATATAAAACATGTTTTCAGTTATTTCACCTTTTTTTGTGAAGTACATAACTCCACATGTGTTCATTCCTGGTTTTGATGTAAATAGTCATGAAAATAAAGAAAACACATAGAATAAGGAGAAGGTGTGTCCTAACTTTTGGGTTGTACTCTATGTCACTCTATAAACTACAGCAAGAAATGACTAGAAGGACAAAAAAAGTCAGCCTGAGTGTTAGAATTCGAGTCAACTAAAAACGTTCCCACCACCTGTTGAAGATCTCCAAATTAAAGGTTTACAAACCAACCATACTTTGATGGAGGAGGAATTAGGCTTGCATCTGCCATGTGGCTCTTGCTAAAATCCCCAAGAGCCAAATCTCCTGACTCATTGTGTTTCCTTCCTCAGAGAGTGATGGTCGCAGGAGTGAAGTCCTCACCTCACCTCAGCACCAAGCAGCTGATAGAGCTGATGTTCTTCTCTCAGGCCATCAGACAGCGGAAGACTTCCCCGACTCTGCCGCACGGCTTCTTGCTGTAGGTGAAATCATTCAATCAAGTTCATCCCTTCAAAAAATACTTTTTTTACAGTAACGTTCTTAGAATCCTGACAAAATGTGTTTGAAGCAATAAAAAAATGATTTCAAGCATAACTCCTAAACCCGTGTTTTTCAACCACTGTGCCGTGGCACTGCGATGAGGTGGTGACTTGTCCAGGGTGTACTCCGCCTTCTGCCCAAATGCAGCTGAGATTGGCTCCAGCATCCCCAGCAACCCCAAAAGGGACTAGTGATAGAAAATGGATGGATGATGTGCCGTGAGACAGTCTGGTGTGCCGTGAGACAGTCTGGTGTGCCCTAAGACAGTCTGGTGTGCCGTGAGACAGTCTGGTGTGCCATGAGACAGTCTGGTGTGCCATGAGACAGTCTGGTGTGCCGTGAGACAGTCTGGTGTGCCCTGAGACAGTCTGGTGTGCCGTGAGACAGTCTGGTGTGCCCTGAGACAGTCTGGTGTGCCGTGAGACAGTCTGGTGTGCCCTGAGACAGTCTGGTGTGCCCTGAGACAGTCTGGTGTGCCCTGAGACAGTCTGGTGTGCCGTGAGACAGTCTGGTGTGCCGTGAGACAGTCTGGTGTGCCATGAGACAGTCTGGTGTGCCGTGAGACAGTCTGGTGTGCCCTGAGACAGTCTGGTGTGCCGTGAGACAGTCTGGTGTGCCCTGAGACAGTCTGGTGTGCCCTGAGACAGTCTGGTGTGCCATGAGACAGTATGGTGTGCCGTGAGACAGTCTGGTGTGCCCTGAGACAGTCTGGTGTGCCGTGAGACAGTCTGGTGTGCCCTGAGACAGTCTGGTGTGCCCTGAGACAGTCTGGTGTGCCGTGAGACAGTCTGGTGTGCCGTGAGACAGTCTGGTGTGCCCTGAGACAGTCTGGTGTGCCGTGAGACAGTCTGGTGTGCCGTGAGACAGTCTGGTGTGCCCTGAGACAGTCTGGTGTGCCGTGAGACAGTCTGGTGTGCCCTGAGACAGTCTGGTGTGCCCTGAGACAGTCTGGTGTGCCCTGAGACAGTCTGGTGTGCCGTGAGACAGTCTGGTGTGCCGTGAGACAGTCTGGTGTGCCGTGAAACAGTCTGGTGTGCCCTGAGACAGTCTGGTGTGCCGTGAGAAAGTCTGGTGTGCCGTGAGACAGTCTGGTGTGCCGTGAGACAGTCTGTTGTGCCCTGAGACAGTCTGTTGTGCCCTGAGACAGTCTGGTGTGCCGTGAGACAGTCTGGTGTGCCGTGAGACAGTCTGTTGTGCCCTGAGACAGTCTGGTGTGCCCTGAGACAGTCTGGTGTGCCGTGAGACAGTCTGTTGTGCCCTGAGACAGTCTGGTGTGCCGTGAGACAGTCTGGTGTGCCGTGAGACAGTCTGGTGTGCCGTGAGAAAGTCTGGTGTGCCCTGAGACAGTCTGGTGTGCCGTGAGAAAGTCTGGTGTGCCGTGAGACAGTCTGGTGTGCCGTGAGAAAGTCTGGTGTGCCGTGAGACAGTCTGGTGTGCCATGAGACAGTCTGTTGTGCCCTGAGACAGTCTGGTGTGCCGTGAGACAGTCTGGTGTGCCGTGAGACAGTCTGTTGTGCCCTGAGACAGTCTGGTGTGCCCTGAGACAGTCTGGTGTGCCGTGAGACAGTCTGTTGTGCCCTGAGACAGTCTGGTGTGCCGTGAGACAGTCTGGTGTGCCGTGAGACAGTCTGGTGTGCCGTGAGACAGTCTAGTGTGCACTGAGACAGTCTGGTGTGCCGTGAGACAGTCTGGTGTGCCGTGAGACAGTCTGGTGTGCCGTGAGACAGTCTGGTGTGCCGTGAGACAGTCTGGTGTGCCGTGAGACAGTCTGGTGTGCCGTGAGACAGTTTGGTGTGCTCTGAGACAGTCTGGTGTGCCGTGAGACAGTCTGGTGTGCCGTGAGACAGTTTGGTGTGCTCTGAGACAGTCTGGTGTGCCGTGAGACAGTCTGGTGTGCCGTGAGACAGTTTGGTGTGCTCTGAGACAGTCTGGTGTGCCGTGAGACAGTCTGGTGTGCCGTGAGACAGTTTGGTGTGCTCTGAGACAGTCTGGTGTGCCGTGAGACAGTCTGGTGTGCCGTGAGACAGTCTGGTGTGCTGTGATAACCCTGTAATACTCTTCCATATCAGTAGGTGGCAGCCAGTAGCTAATTGCTGTGTAGATGTCAGTAACATGTGGTGTCCTGATCAGAATATGCAGACGACAGCGGGAGGTAGCGTGCAGGATATTAAGGTATCTTATGCTTAAACCAAAAAGAAAAGGCTTTGAAGCTTAGACGTGTCTTTGCGAAACAAAACAAAAACTGAACTGGCTGCAAAGTAAACAAAAACAGAATGCTGGACGACAGCAAAGACCTACAGCGTGTGGAGCAGATGGCGTCCACAAAGTACATCCATGCATGACATGACCGTCAACAATGTCCCCACAGAAAAGGAAAGCGTCCGCACAATTTAAATATTCTGGATTGTGAAATCAAAGCAGGTTTGGAGAATATCGCTCAAGGAAGACATGAAACTGCACCAGGAAAATACCAAAAAACAGGAGAAAACACCAAAATAGGAGCGCAAGAGAAGGACTAAAAGACTACACACAGAAAAACACAAAAACACTTCAAATAAGTCAGGGTGTGATGTGACAGGTGGTGACAGTACACCTACTTTGAGACAAGAGCTGTAGTCGTGCATGCTTGCTTATGTTTTAAAGTCATATCCAACTATTGCCACAACGACCTTTTTACTGTCAGTATCGGCTGCTGGGTTTCGTTTTTTTACTGATTTCTGCTGCTGGTGTGCCTCAGGATCTTTTCAATGAAAAAAATGTGCCTTGACTCAAAATGGTAGAAAAACACTGTTCTAAAACAAACTTTATGTCTAATATTGCCTGAATTTGTGTATCTTTGTGAGTTTTACTAAAAACATCCATCCATCCATCCATCATCTTCCGCTTATCCGAGGTCGGGTCGCGGGGGCAACAGCCTAAGCAGGGAAGCCCAGACTTCCCTCTCCCCAGCCACTTCGTCTAGCTCTTCCCGGGGGATCCCGAGGCGTTCCCAGGCCAGCCGGGAGACATAGTCTTCCCAACGTGTCCTGGGTCTTCCCCGTGGCCTCCTACCGGTTGGACGTGCCCTAAACACCTCCCTAGGGAGGCGTTCGGGTGGCATCCTGACCAGATTCCCGAACCACCTCATCTGGCTCCTCTCGATGTGAAGGAGCAGCGGCTTTACTTTGAGTTCTTCCCGGATGGCAGAGCTTCTCACCCTATCTCTAAGGGAGAGCCCCGCCACACGGCGGAGGAAACTCATTTCGGCCGCTTGTACCCGTGATCTTGTCCTTTCGGTCATGACCCAAAGCTCATGACCATAGGTGAGGATGGGAACGTAGATCGACCGGTAAATTGAGAGCTTTGCCTTCCGGCTCAGCTCCTTCTTCACCACAACGGACCGGTACAACGTCCGCATTACTGAAGACGCCGCACCGATCCGCCTGTCGATCTCACCATCCACTCTTCCCTCACTCGTGAACAAGACTCCCAGGTACTTGAACTCCTCCACTTGGGGCAGGGTCTCCTCCCCAACCCGGAGATGGCACTCCACCCTTTTCCGGGCGAGAACCATGGACTCGGACTTGGAGGTGCTGATTCTCATTCCGGTCGCTTCACACTCGGCTGCGAACCGATCCAGCGAGAGCTGAAGATCCCGGTCAGATGAAGCCATCAGGACCACATCATCTGCAAAAAGCAGAGACCTAATCCTGCGGTCACCAAACCGGAACCCCTCAACGCCTTGACTGCGCCTAGAAATTCTGTCCATAAAAGTTATGAACAGAATGGGTGACAAAGGACAGCCTTGGCGGAGTCCAACCCTCACTGGAAATGTGTCCGACTTACTGCCGGCAATGCGGACCAAGTTCTGACACTGATCATACAGGGAACGGACCGCCACAATAAGACAGTCCGATACCCCATACTCTCTGAGCACTCCCCACAGGACTTCCCGAGGGACACGGTCCAATGCCTTCTCCAAGTCCACAAAGCACATGTAGACTGGTTGGGCAAACTCCCATGCACCCTCAAGAACCCTGCCGAGAGTATAGAGCTGGTCCACAGTTCCACGACCAGGACGAAAACCACACTGTTCCTCCTGAATCCGAGGTTCGACTATCCGACGTAGCCTCCTCTCCACTACACCTGAATAAACCTTACCGGCTACAGAAGCTACTAAAAACATGCTTTTGCAAAGTTTACAAACACAAACATTGTTTTTTCTTTACTCAATATGATGAGTAATGTTCTTAGAATCCCGAGAAAAATGTGTTTGAAGTCGAGATGTCCAATAATGGCCTTTTTATCCCATATTCCGATATTGTCCAACTCTTAATTACCAATTCCGATATCAACTGATACCGATATATACAGTGGTGGAATGAACACATTATTATGCCTCATTTTGTTGTGATGCCCCGCTGGATGCATTAAACAATGTAACAAGGTTTTACAAAATAAATCAACTCAACTTATGGGGAAAAAAAGTGCCAACCTGGCACTGCCATATTTATTATTGAAGTCACAAAGTGCATTTTTTTTTTTTACATGCCTCAAAACAGCAGCTTGGAATTTGGGACATGCTCTCCCTGAGAGAGCACGAGGAGGTTGAGGTGGGCAGAATTGGGGGTTGGGGTTAGCGGGGGTGTGTATTGTAGCTTCACGGAAGAGTTAGTGCTGCAAGGGGTTCTGGGTATTTCTTTTGTTGTGTCTATGTTGTGTTACGGTGCAGATGTTCTGTTGCGATCACCACATATGGTTTATACTTCCAGTTGTTGTATCACTGTTGTTCTACACTCTTACTTCCTGTTTAGTCCGTCACCATGGTTGCTCATTGATCCCACCTGCTAATCACGGTTTCTGCACACCTGTCACTTTTTGATTACTCCCCTATTTGAGCCCGTCCCTTTTCGTTATTCTTTCTGGGACTCTAATTTGCCTTTGAGCAACATTCACGACTGTCTACTACCCGTATGTATTTTCTCGCTAGCTCTTACGCTAAGCCACTCGATATTCCAGCTTTCATGCTGAATGTTTTTTGTTTACTCTTTTGTGTGCTTCGTGCCAAGTATAGCTCGGTTGGTAGAGCGGCCGTGCCAGCAACTTGAGGGTTGCGGGTTCGATCCCCGCTTCCGCCATCCTAGTCACTGCCGTTGTGTCCTTGGGCAAGCAAGACACTTGACCCACCTGCTCCCAGTGCCACCCACACTGCTTTAAATGTAAAAATTAGATATTGGGTTTCACTATGTTAGAGAAAAAGCGCTATATAAATATAATTCACTTCACTTCACTTTTTGTATTTTCTATTCCTAGCTTTCATGCTAGCGCCCTTGGTTTATTTTTGTCTGCTAGCTCCAGTGTTTTTGTTCATAGTCTGTTTTTGTTAAGTGTAATAAATCATTTAAACTTACCGTTGCTGTGTTCATGCCGACGCATCCACGAAGGGACCAATTTGGCATCACCATGCCAACCAGTCGTAACATGTTCTCCTGAAATGTGTTTGTCATTCTTGTTTGGTGTGGGTTCACAGTGTGGCGCATATTTGTAACAGTGTTGGTGTTGTTTATACGGCCACCCTCAGTGTGACCTGTATGGCTGTTGACCAAGTATGCCTTGCATTCACTTGTGTGTGTGAAAAGCTGTAGATATTATGTGATTGGGTCGGCACGCAAAGGCAGTGCCTTTAAGGTTTATTGGCACTCTGTACTTCTCTCTATGTTCATGTACACAGCGGCCTTTTAAAAAATCGTAAATTTTACTTTTTGAAACCGAAACTGATCATTTTGAAACTGATAACGATTATTTCCGATATCACATTTTAAAGCATTTGTTGGGTGATAGTATCAGCAGTCTGATGTTATCGGACATCTCCAGTTTGAAGCAATACAAAATAGTTTCAAGCATAACTCTTAAACCAATGTTTAATAATGCCTGGATTAATGACTTCATTAAAAAAAATGGTTCCATCCATCCATTTTTCTACCGCTTGTCCTGTTCAGGGTCGCGGGGGGTGCTGAAGCCTCTCTCCCAAATTAGAAGATCTTTGGAATGTGACAACGAGAGGCAAAGACGGCGCATTTTGTCAGCAACATCTGACACTAACAATGAAATATTTCATCCACAGGTTCTGAAATATGCAGAGCAGAGGATGTTAACTTTGAAGGAGTACTGCTTGGTTTGTGATGAGAGGCACGTTCTTCAGAGTGGCCCCATGTTGAAGGTAAATCCCCACAAGAAAGATGCTGGTGGATCTGCGCTGTGAGTGATGGTGATTGTAGCCCGCAGTGTGCAGCAGAGAACTCTGTTTGTTTTCCTATCACACCATGGGAGTGATGTCAGGAGCCTCGGAGGAAGTGGCCAGCGGTGCTCAGGTCAGCAAGGTCAACAAGGTCAACGCCCACATGGACTGCAGACCATCCGCAACCAACGCTGTCATTTCTGCACCACAGGTGGTCGACCTGCTGGTGGCGCTGTGCAGGACGGCGCTACAGTCCGCACGCAAGGATATCATATTTCAACCATACCCGTCTGTTGTCCATCCAAAGAACCCCAAAATTCTGGCCTTCAGTCCAAAAGTAGGACTTATTATGCAAATCCAACTCTTCTTACCTATTGGCACCTGTTTTTGTGTTTTTGTAATCTGACTGATTCTGGAAAATATATTGTGGATATACTTAGAAAATTATGTTGCCTTCCTTCATGCTTCCTCTAAACCACTGTGCCGCGGCACACTAGTGTGCTGTGAGATACAGTCTGCTGTGCCGGGGGAGATGATCTCCATCCATCCATCCATCCATCATCTTCCGCTTATCCGAGGTCGGGTCGCGGGGGCAGCAGCCTAAGCAGGGAAGCCCAGACTTCCCTATCTCCAGCCACTTGGTCCAGCTCTTCCCGGGGGATCCCGAGGCGTTCCCAGGCCAGCCGGGAGACATAGTCTTCCCAACGTGTCCTGGGTCTTCCCCGTGGCCTCCTACCAGCTGGACGTGCCCTAAACACCTCCCTAGGGAGGCGTTCGGGTGGCATCCTGACCAGATGCCCCAACCACTTCATCTGGCTCCTCTCGATGTGGAGGAGCAGCGGCTTTACGTTGAGCTCCTCCCGGATGGCAGAGCTTCTCACCCTATCTCTAAGGGAGAGACCCGCCATCCGGCGGAGGAAACTCATTTGGGCCGCTTGTACCCGTGATCTTATCCTTTCGGTCATGACCCAAAGCTCATGACCATAGGTGAGGATGGGAACGTAGATCGACCGGTAAATTGAGAGCTTTGCCTTCCGGCTCAGCTCCTTCTTCACCACAACGGATCGATACAACGTCCGCGTTACTGAAGACGCCGCACCGATCCGCCTGTCGATCTCACGATGATCTCATTTCACCTATTTGGGTTGAAAATATGTTTTGCAAAGCAGTAATTATAGTCTGCAAAGTATGTGTTGTTGTTGAGTGTGGGTGCTGTCTAGAGCTGGGCAGAGTAACCCTGTAATACTCTTCCATATCAGTAGGTGGCAGCAGGTAGCTAATGGCTTTGTAGATGTCGGAAACAGCGGGAGGCAGGGTGCAGGTAAAAAGGTATCAATTGCTTGAACCAAAAATAACAAAAGATGAGGGCCCTAAGAAAAGGCATTGACGCGTAGGAAAGGCTATGCAGAACAAAACTAAAACTGAACTGGCTACTAAGTTAACAAAAACAGTAATAATTTCACCCCACCTAGTGTGTGTGTGTGTGTGTGTGTGTGTGAGAGACAATCATTGGTACTTTAACTTTTTAAAACACGGCATTAAAAAATCATTATGTGAACCCTTTAAGTTGTGATGTATTAACACTTTAAGGGGTTGTATTAGGATTGGTTTTCTACTTTTAAAAGATGTCCTTGGGATCAACATAAGATGTAATGAATGGTGTTTTTCTGGTCAAAATGTTGCATAGATTCTTCAAAGCACTTTTTTTCAATCATATTTTCAGGATCAATCAATCAATCAATGTTTATTTATATAGCCCCAAATCACAAATGTCTCAAAGGACTGCACAAATCATTACGACTACAACATCCTCGGAAGAACCCACAAAAGGGCAAGGAAAACTCACACCCAGTGGGCAGGGAGAATTCACATCCAGTGGGACGCCAGTGACAATGCTGACTATGAGAAACCTTGGAGAGGACCTCAGATGTGGGCAACCCCCCCCCCCACCCCCCCCTCTAGGGGACCGAAAGCAATGGATGTCGAGCGGGTCTAACATGATACTGTGAAAGTTCAATCCATAGTGGCTCCAACACAGCCGCGAGAGTTCAGTTCAAGCGGATCCAACACAGCCGCGAGAGTCCCGTCCACAGGAAACCATCTCAAGCGGAGGCGGATCAGCAGCGTAGAGATGTCCCCAACCCATACACAGGAGAGCGGTCCTTCCTGGGTCTCGACTCTGGACAGCCAGTACTTCATCCATGGTCATCGGACCGGACCCCCTCCACAAGGAAGGGGGGGACATAGGAGAAAAAAGAAAAGAAGCGGCAGATCAACTGGTCTAAACAGGAGGTCTATTTAAAGGCTAGAGTATACAGATGAGTTTTAAGGTTGCGCAGTTTTGTGGGTGGTCTTGTTGTTTTTTGTGCTTCCATAAGGAGTCTGCTGTCAGCTTTAAGTTCGAACTATACGCTACTTTGTATTAGAAATGGCAACAAGGAAGGATGCATGTGAATATACGAGCAACTCTGCCCCACAAGAGGATAGAGACAAAGGAGGAACTTCTCGACTTTTCAGGTAAATCTCTACTACATCGTAAATATCCGCTGACGTCCCCATTTGGAAAATCGTCACAAAATGGCCCAATTCCAAATATCTTGTTTGGAGGACGTACGAAGAAGGCAAGATTGTTTTATAAATATCCCCGCCATGACTCCACGCTTTGATTTTAAAATTTCGGCACTTAGGCAGATCCCAAATACAATAAAATGTGCACCAATAGGTAAGTTATTTTTTTGTTTTGCATGATAGAACCCTTTGAAGAATTAGTTTTTTTTCACCACAGAGAAAGAGCTATGCTAGGCTAGAAAAAGCCTTAGACAGCGTCCTGTTAATTCGGAGGATGGCACAGGTGAGTGAGTGACCCACTTGACACCATTTTACCTGTGCTTTGTCTTTTTTGACTATATTACTTCCTCAATCTGTACACAGGGTCCAAATTCTGAAATTAGAAACCAGATGGACAGGATAGACCCTCTTGCAGCTCCTTTACTACAGTGGTAAGATACAAAGCATATCTTGCTTTTAGCAACTCCACACACTGGACACTTCTTTAGGTACGCTTGCATGGTGCAAATATATCAAATACAAGAACTGTATCAGAAATATGCATCTATATTTACAAAGATAATGGTGCTTTGTTTTCTTTATTTAACACTACAGTCGTCCCTCGCTACAACACGGATCAAATATTACAGCTTCACATTGCGGATTTCTTTGTTTTATTATTGTTTTTTAAACGTATTCTACAATTGTTTAATTCTAAACTAAGCATTTTCTTGCGTAAAATGGCTTAAAAGTACCACCACTAGCGGAGCCCAAAACCAATCGAGGCCACTGATTGGCAGCACCAGCAGTCAGATGGTGAGCAAAATAATATTATTTAATATAAACAAAAGACAGAGAAAGGAAACCAACAAAAAGCTCACTCACAAAATGATTGGAGAAAAACAAAAGATGGCAAGTGCACAAGTAAAAACACAATACAGGATAGGATTGGACTTTATTGTCATTGCACAAGTACAATCAAACTTTGTTTTGAGCACAAACCTGTTCAAGATTAGACAAACAAACAGGGTACAGGGATACAGAACAGGAACGCTGTTGGGTCGCCACAAGGCGCCCGCCCTGTAAGTGAAGTAAAGCGAAGTGGGACTTCTACTGCTTCTACTGAGGTAGCATCTCAAACTGTTACTGCTAGAACATTCCAGAGTACTGGAGCCCCAATAGAAAACGCTCTATAGCCCGCAGACTTTTTTGGGCTCTGGGAATCACTAATAAGCCGGAGTTCTTTGAACGCACATGTCTTGCCGGGACATATGGTACAACACAATCTGCAAGATAGGATGGAGCTAAACCGTGTAGTATTTTATACCTCAGTAGTAAAACCTTAAAGTCACATCTTTGATTGGTTTGGTCTCCTCTAGTTAGCCAATACTACTGTTGCATTGATGTTTTTAAGTTTATTTAAACATGTTTATGTTTGAAAATACTTTATTTAGGACCAAAACATTTTTAAATATGCTTTAGAAAAAGAACATTGGCCAAAATAAATCTGTGATGTGCTAGATCTGGTACGATGGGGAGGAGGGGTTTGTTCTCCCAGGATGCAAACGGACGACTCCGGACAGAACTTGCAGGTATGAACATGATTTAATCTGAAATTACACTCAACGAGGTACAAAACAGAAAACAAGGAGAAGGAACAAAGTGGCAATTGCACTTGAAGCTAATGCAAAGACTTAGCGCAGGAAACATGGAACTTCACGAAACTGTGGCATGAAACAAACAAAAGTCACAGGGACACGGCATAAAGTGAATAACGAGCGTAAACTATGGCATTGAACAAACAAAACTTACTTGGCAAGGCATGAGGTAAACACTTACCATAAACTATAGCATTGCATGAAACAAACAATGACGCCAGGCCGACTGACTGGCAAAGGCAGGCTTAAATAATGTCTCATGATTAGAGCCAGGTGAGCGTCTCGAACACAGGAGGCAGGTGAAACTAATTGGCAACCATGGCAACCAAAACAAACAAGAGTGCACAAAAAACAGGAATTCATGAAGTCCAAAACTAACAGAACATAACAAAAACATGATCCGGACCAAAGCGAGAGAAGACTGTACCTGAAATATAACCATACAACATTTATGCCAAAAGCATGTTAAACTAAGCATATAATAATGATTCAACAGAAATATGTATCTTGAAAACAAACAAATAACATTGAAAAAACTTAGATTCCAGGACTGTGATGAGAATTTACACGACAGAAAATGGAGAATAATAAACGTTGTTTGCAATGCTTCTACATCATTGAGCATTTTTGTTTTTGCACGGGCAGAATTTCATATTGTGCAGGTGTACCTAATGTTGTGGCCAGTGTGACTATGTCACAAATATTGCAAATGAGAGTGAATGTCAGCTATTTGTTCAAATCAGGATTTTATCGAGCAACAGATCCTACATTGTCAAGCTTCCAGCCAACAGGGTAGGACTGAGCTCTGCAGTAAGAAGCAGCCTGAAGTCATGATGTACAGTATACCAAGATGTACTTCTATTTGTCCCTTGCTGCACGATAGCAGCTGCCGTTCATGCACACTCCCCACCAGTTCCTGCTCATCAGCAGCCCCCCCAACAAAGAGGCTCGCTTTCAAAGTGCCCGCAAGCTTCATGGGAGCACCTTTGCTTTCCAGTGAGTAAATGACTTTTATCCCAAACAAATCATTGCTTGATATCATTATTTTCTCCCCCAGTGGTTCCCACATCGAAAACTGGCATTCTATTTTAAGAAATGGACTTGTTAATGCCTCCAATACAAAGTTTCAGGTAAAACGATGGAGAATATGAATATTTACTTTGACAACTTCTCAGATGTTTTTAGTTACGTATGTGTCTTCTTTTAAAGATGCATGGAGCTGCTTATGGCAAAGGCATCTATTTAAGCCCCATTTCAAGCATATCATTTGGATATTCTGGTAGGAAATCAAATTGCAGAACACAACACACGTGCACCTTTGGAAATTATTCTCATTTTAATTTGGGGCCCGTAATTCTTTGTTTGTGCTTCTATTTTCAAGGCTGGAATAATAAGACAATGTACATCTTCAATAAAAAACAATATTTTAATAAAAAGTATGTATGTGTATATATATATATATATATATATATATATATATATACATACATACAAACCCCGTTTCCATATGAGTTGGCAAAGTGTGTGAGATGTAAATATAAACAGAATACAATGATTTGCAAATCCTTTTCAAGCCATATTCAGTTGAATATGCTACAAAGACAACATATTTCATGTTCAAACTCATTAACTTTATTTTTTTTTGCAAATAATAATTAACTTAGAATTTCATGGCTGCAACACGTGCCAAAGTAGTTGGGAAAGGGCATGTTCACCACTGTGTTACATCACCTTTTCTTTTAACAACACTCAATAAACGTTTGGGAACTGAGGAAACTAATTGTTGAAGCTTTGAAAGTGGAATTCTTTCCCATTCTTGTTTTATGTAGAGCTTCAGTCCTTCAACAGTCCGGGGTCTCCGCTGTCCTATTTTACGCTTCATAATGCGCCACACATTTTCCATGGGAGACATGTCTGGACTGCAGGCGGGCCAGGAAAGTACCCACACTCTTTTTTTTAATAATAGATCATCTCTATTTTGCAATCTGAATTAAAGGCAAAATTGACAGATTTGTAATCATATTTAAGTGAGTAATGATTATTTTAGATGTATATTATATTGTCTGGCCACTTTAGATTGAATTAGATGGTAGTTACAATTCAAATATCCAAATTATTAAAGTGAGTTTATTTTGTTATGTTGTGTGTAAAAAGCTGTTTTCCACCAAATTCCTGCATGAATTAGTTTTTTAGAGCATGTATGCAAACATAGCAAGTGTGTGTACGGGTCAACAATGTCAGCTTCATGTCTGCAGGAGTCTTGACGAGTGTGTCAGCTCCCATATTGTTTCAACAATCTGCTACACTGATAGGGTTCAGTTTGTCATGATCTCACAACACAGTTATTATTACTTTCTTGTGCTTTGTATTATTTCCTGTTTAGCGCTCTTATTTGTCGTTCCACTTCCTGTCGGCCTCTATTCCTCTGGTCTGCTTGTTTTGCACTTCATACCCAAATGCAGCTTCACAGCTTCTTCAATTAAAAGGCCTTCTTTTCTGCATTTGCCCTACATTTCTGCATCCTGCGGTCCAGTTTAATGTTACACTTCAAATGATTTCCCTTTAGTCAAATATAAATTAGTCTGTATATTTTTGTTGTGTATGTATTATCTTTGTCAGTGGGTCAACTTCCACATTCAGTACCAGTGTTCATTTTGTTGACAACGTGTTTCATCAAAACAAATGCACATTGACAACAACTAGAACAAACTGAAGTGTCAGTTTTGTCAATGAATAATAACAAGACAAAACTGTTGACAGAAATGGACTCCAGTCAGGTGTAATTACTGTACGCTGCAATATTGTAGGGCGTTACAAGCTGCAATATTGTTGGGCGTTACCAGCTGCAATATTGTAGGGCGTTACAAGCTGCAATATTGTAGGCCGTTACAAGCTGCAATATTGTAGGCCGTTACAAGCTGCAATATTGTAGGCCGTTACAAGCTGCAATATTGTAGGGCGTTACAAGCTGCAATATTGTAGGGCGTTACAAGCTGCAATATTGTAGGCCGTTACAAGCTGCAATATTGTAGGGCGTTACAAGCTGCAATATTGTAGGGCGTTACAAGCTGCAATATTGTAGGCCGTTACAAGCTGCAATATTGTAGGCCGTTACAAGCTGCAATATTGTAGGGCGTTACAAGCTGCAATATTGTTGGGCGTTACAAGCTGCAATATTGTTGGGCGTTACAAGCTGCAATGTTGTAGGGCGTTACAAGCTGCAATGTTGTAGGGCGTTACAAGCTGCAATATTGTAGGCCGTTACAAGCTGCAATATTGTAGGCCGTTACAAGCTGCAATATTGTAGGCCGTTACAAGCTGCAATATTGTAGGCCGTTACAAGCTGCAATATTGTAGGCCGTTACAAGCTGCAATATTGTAGGCCGTTACAAGCTGCAATATTGTAGGCCGTTACAAGCTGCAATATTGTAGGGCGTTACAGGCTGCAATATTGTAGGCCGTTACAAGCTGCAATATTGTAGGCCGTTACAAGCTGCAATATTGTAGGGCGTTACAAGCTGCAATATTGTAGGGCGTTACAAGCTGCACTATTGTAGGGCGTTACAAGCTGCACTATTGTAGGGCGTTACAAGCTGCAATATTGTAGGCCGTTACAAGCTGCAATATTGTAGGCCGTTACAAGCTGCAATATTGTAGGGCGTTACAAGCTGCAATATTGTAGGGCGTTACAAGCTGCAATATTGTAGGCCGTTACAAGCTGCAATATTGTAGGGCGTTACAAGCTGCAATATTGTAGGCCGTTACAAGCTGCAATACTGTAGGGCGTTACAAGCTACAGTACTGTAGGGCGTTACAAGCTGCAATATTGTAGGGCGTTACAAGCTGCAATATTGTAGGGCGTTACAAGCTGCAATATTGTAGGGCGTTACATGCTGCAATATTGTAGGGCGTTACAAGCTGCAATATTGTAGGACGTTACAAGCTGCAATATTGTAGGGCGTTACAAGCTGCAATATTGTAGGCCGTTACAAGCTGCAATATTGTAGGCCGTTACAAGCTGCAATATTGTAGGGCGTTACAAGCTGCAATATTGTAGGCCGTTACAAGCTGCAATATTGTAGGGCGTTACAAGCTGCAATATTGTAGGGCGTTACAAGCTGCACTATTGTAGGGCGTTACAAGCTGCAATATTGTAGGGCGTTACAAGCTGCACTATTGTAGGGCGTTACAAGCTGCAATATTGTAGGGCGTTACAAGCTGCAATATTGTAGGGCGTTACAAGCTGCAATATTGTAGGGCGTTACAAGCTGCAATATTGTAGGGCGTTACAAGCTGCAATATTGTAGGGCGTTACAAGCTGCAATATTGTAGGCCGTTACAAGCTGCAATATTGTAGGCCGTTACAAGCTGCAATATTGTAGGCCGTTACAAGCTGCAATATTGTAGGCCGTTACAAGCTGCAATATTGTAGGGCGTTACAAGCTGCAATATTGTAGGCCGTTACAAGCTGCAATATTGTAGGGCGTTACAAGCTGCAATATTGTAGGGCGTTACAAGCTGCAATATTGTAGGGCGTTACAAGCTGCAATATTGTAGGGCGTTACAAGCTGCAATATTGTAGGGCGTTACAAGCTGCAATATTGTAGGGCGTTACAAGCTGCACTATTGTAGGGCGTTACAAGCTGCACTATTGTAGGGCGTTACAAGCTGCAATATTGTAGGCCGTTACAAGCTGCAATATTGTAGGCCGTTACAAGCTGCAATATTGTAGGGCGTTACAAGCTGCAATATTGTAGGGCGTTACAAGCTGCAATATTGTAGGGCGTTACAAGCTGCAATATTGTTGGGCGTTACAAGCTGCAATATTGTAGGGCGTTACAAGCTGCAATATTGTAGGGCGTTACAAGCTGCAATATTGTAGGCCGTTACAAGCTGCAATATTGTAGGCCGTTACAAGCTGCAATATTGTAGGCCGTTACAAGCTGCAATATTGTAGGCCGTTACAAGCTGCAATATTGTAGGCCGTTACAAGCTGCAATATTGTAGGGCGTTACAAGCTGCAATATTGTAGGCCGTTACAAGCTGCAATATTGTAGGCCGTTACAAGCTGCAATATTGTAGGGCGTTACAAGCTGCAATATTGTAGGGCGTTACAGGCTGCAATATTGTAGGCCGTTACAAGCTGCAATATTGTAGGGCGTTACAGGCTGCAATATTGTAGGCCGTTACAAGCTGCAATATCGTAGGGCGTTACAAGCTGCAATATCGTAGGGCGTTACAAGCTGCAATATCGTAGGGCGTTACAAGCTGCAATATCGTAGGGCGTTACAAGCTGCAATATTGTAGGCCGTTACAAGCTGCAATATTGTAGGCCGTTACAAGCTGCAATATTGTAGGGCGTTACAAGCTGCACTATTGTAGGGCGTTACAAGCTGCACTATTGTAGGGCGTTACAAGCTGCACTATTGTAGGGCGTTACAAGCTGCAATATTGTAGGCCGTTACAAGCTGCAATATTGTAGGCCGTTACAAGCTGCAATATTGTAGGGCGTTACAAGCTGCAATATTGTAGGGCGTTACAAGCTGCAATATTGTAGGCCGTTACAAGCTGCAATATTGTAGGGCGTTACAAGCTGCAATATTGTAGGCCGTTACAAGCTGCAATACTGTAGGGCGTTACAAGCTGCAATACTGTAGGGCGTTACAAGCTGCAATACTGTAGGCCGTTACAAGCTGCAATATTGTAGGGCGTTACAAGCTGCAATATTGTAGGGCGTTACAAGCTGCACTATTGTAGGGCGTTACAAGCTGCAATATTGTAGGGCGTTACAAGCTGCACTATTGTAGGGCGTTACAAGCTGCAATATTGTAGGGCGTTACAAGCTGCAATATTGTAGGGCGTTACAAGCTGCAATATTGTAGGGCGTTACAAGCTGCAATATTGTAGGGCGTTACAAGCTGCAATATTGTAGGGCGTTACAAGCTGCAATATTGTAGGGCGTTACAAGCTGCAATATTGTAGGGCGTTACAAGCTGCAATATTGTAGGGCGTTACAAGCTGCAATATTGTAGGCCGTTACAAGCTGCAATATTGTAGGCCGTTACAAGCTGCAATATTGTAGGGCGTTACAAGCTGCAATATTGTAGGCCGTTACAAGCTGCAATATTGTAGGGCGTTACAAGCTGCACTATTGTAGGGCGTTACAAGCTGCACTATTGTAGGGCGTTACAAGCTGCACTATTGTAGGGCGTTACAAGCTGCACTATTGTAGGGTGTTACAAGCTGCAATATTGTAGGGCGTTACAAGCTGCAATATTGTAGGGCGTTACAAGCTGCAATATTGTAGGGCGTTACAAGCTGCAATATTGTAGGCCGTTACAAGCTGCAATATTGTAGGCCGTTACAAGCTGCAATATTGTAGGCCGTTACAAGCTGCAATATTGTAGGCCGTTACAAGCTGCAATATTGTAGGCCGTTACAAGCTGCAATATTGTAGGCCGTTACAAGCTGCAATATTGTAGGGCGTTACAAGCTGCAATATTGTAGGGCGTTACAAGCTGCAATATTGTAGGGCGTTACAAGCTGCAATATTGTAGGGCGTTACAAGCTGCAATATTGTAGGGCGTTACAAGCTGCAATATTGTAGGGCGTTACAAGCTGCAATATTGTAGGGCGTTACAAGCTGCAATATTGTAGGCCGTTACAAGCTGCAATATTGTAGGCCGTTACAAGCTGCAATATTGTAGGGCGTTACAAGCTGCAATATTGTAGGGCGTTACAAGCTGCAATATTGTAGGCCGTTACAAGCTGCAATATTGTAGGGCGTTACAAGCTGCAATATTGTAGGGCGTTACAAGCTGCAATATTGTAGGCCGTTACAAGCTGCAATATTGTAGGGCGTTACAAGCTGCAATATTGTAGGGCGTTACAAGCTGCAATATTGTAGGGCGTTACAAGCTGCAATATTGTAGGGCGTTACAAGCTGCAATATTGTAGGCCGTTACAAGCTGAAATATTGTAGGGCGTTACAAGCTGCAATATTGTAGGGCGTTACAAGCTGCAATATTGTAGGGCGTTACAAGCTGCAATATTGCAGGGCGTTACAAGCTGCAATATTGTAGGGCGTTACAAGCTGCAATATTGTAGGGCGTTACAAGCTGCAATATTGTAGGGCGTTACAAGCTGCAATATTGTAGGGCGTTGCAAGCTGCAATATTGTAGGGCGTTGCAAGCTGCAATATTGTAGGGCGTTGCAAGCTGCAATATTGTAGGGCTTGCAAGCTGCAATATTGTAGGCCGTTACAAGCTGCAATATTGTAGGGCGTTACAAGCTGCAATATTGTAGGGCGTTACAAGCTGCAATATTGTTGGGCGTTACAAGCTGCAATATTGTAGGGCGTTACAAGCTGCAATATTGCAGGGCGTTACAAGCTGCAATATTGTAGGGCGTTACAAGCTGCAATATTGTAGGGCGTTACAAGCTGCAATATTGTAGGCCGTTACAAGCTGCAATATTGTAGGGCGTTACAAGCTGCAATATTGTAGGCCGTTACAAGCTGCAATACTGTAGGGCGTTACAAGCTGCAATACTGTAGGGCGTTACAAGCTGCAATACTGTAGGCCGTTACAAGCTGCAATATTGTAGGGCGTTACAAGCTGCAATATTGTAGGGCGTTACAAGCTGCACTATTGTAGGGCGTTACAAGCTGCAATATTGTAGGGCGTTACAAGCTGCACTATTGTAGGGCGTTACAAGCTGCAATATTGTAGGGCGTTACAAGCTGCAATATTGTAGGGCGTTACAAGCTGCAATATTGTAGGGCGTTACAAGCTGCAATATTGTAGGGCGTTACAAGCTGCAATATTGTAGGGCGTTACAAGCTGCAATATTGTAGGGCGTTACAAGCTGCAATATTGTAGGGCGTTACAAGCTGCAATATTGTAGGGCGTTACAAGCTGCAATATTGTAGGCCGTTACAAGCTGCAATATTGTAGGCCGTTACAAGCTGCAATATTGTAGGGCGTTACAAGCTGCAATATTGTAGGCCGTTACAAGCTGCAATATTGTAGGGCGTTACAAGCTGCAATATTGTAGGGCGTTACAAGCTGCACTATTGTAGGGCGTTACAAGCTGCACTATTGTAGGGCGTTACAAGCTGCACTATTGTAGGGCGTTACAAGCTGCAATATTGTAGGGCGTTACAAGCTGCAATATTGTAGGGCGTTACAAGCTGCAATATTGTAGGCCGTTACAAGCTGCAATATTGTAGGCCGTTACAAGCTGCAATATTGTAGGCCGTTACAAGCTGCAATATTGTAGGCCGTTACAAGCTGCAATATTGTAGGCCGTTACAAGCTGCAATATTGTAGGCCGTTACAAGCTGCAATATTGTAGGGCGTTACAAGCTGCAATATTGTAGGGCGTTACAAGCTGCAATATTGTAGGGCGTTACAAGCTGCAATATTGTAGGGCGTTACAAGCTGCAATATTGTAGGGCGTTACAAGCTGCAATATTGTAGGGCGTTACAAGCTGCAATATTGTAGGGCGTTACAAGCTGCAATATTGTAGGCCGTTACAAGCTGCAATATTGTAGGGCGTTACAAGCTGCAATATTGTAGGCCGTTACAAGCTGCAATATTGTAGGCCGTTACAAGCTGCAATATTGTAGGGCGTTACAAGCTGCAATATTGTAGGGCGTTACAAGCTGCAATATTGTAGGCCGTTACAAGCTGCAATATTGTAGGGCGTTACAAGCTGCAATATTGTAGGGCGTTACAAGCTGCAATATTGTAGGGCGTTACAAGCTGCAATATTGTAGGGCGTTACAAGCTGCAATATTGTAGGCCGTTACAAGCTGAAATATTGTAGGGCGTTACAAGCTGCAATATTGTAGGGCGTTACAAGCTGCAATATTGTAGGGCGTTACAAGCTGCAATATTGTAGGGCGTTACAAGCTGCAATATTGCAGGGCGTTACAAGCTGCAATATTGTAGGGCGTTACAAGCTGCAATATTGTAGGGCGTTACAAGCTGCAATATTGTAGGGCGTTACAAGCTGCAATATTGTAGGGCGTTACAAGCTGCAATATTGTAGGGCGTTGCAAGCTGCAATATTGTAGGGCGTTGCAAGCTGCAATATTGTAGGGCTTGCAAGCTGCAATATTGTAGGCCGTTACAAGCTGCAATATTGTAGGGCGTTACAAGCTGCAATATTGTAGGGCGTTACAAGCTGCAATATTGTTGGGCGTTACAAGCTGCAATATTGTAGGGCGTTACAAGCTGCAATATTGTAGGCCGTTACAAGCTGCAATATTGTAGGCCGTTACAAGCTGCAATATTGTAGGGCGTTACAAGCTGCAATATTGTAGGGCGTTACAAGCTGCAATACTGTAGGGCGTTACAAGCTGCAATACTGTAGGCCGTTACAAGCTGCAATAGTGTAGGGCGTTACAAGCTGCAATATTGTAGGCCGTTACAAGCTGCAATATTGTAGGGCGTTACAAGCTGCAATATTGTAGGGCGTTACAAGCTGCAATATTGTAGGGCGTTACAAGCTGCAATATTGTAGGCCGTTACAAGCTGCAATATTGTAGGGCGTTACAAGCTGCAATATTGTAGGGCGTTACAAGCTGCAATATTGTAGGCCGTTACAAGCTGCAATATTGTAGGGCGTTACAAGCTGCAATATTGTAGGGAGTTACAAGCTGCAATATTGTAGGGCGTTACAAGCTGCAATATTGTAGGGCGTTACAAGCTGCAATATTGTAGGGCGTTACAAGCTGCAATATTGTAGGCCGTTACAAGCTTCAATATTGTAGGCCGTTACAAGCTGCAATATTGTAGGGCGTTACAAGCTGCAATATTGTAGGGCGTTACAAGCTGCAATATTGTAGGGCGTTACAAGCTGCAATATTGTAGGGCGTTGCAAGCTGCAATATTGTAGGCCGTTACAAGCTGCAATATTGTAGGCCGTTGCAAGCTGCAATATTGCAGGGCGTTACAAGCTGCAATATTGCAGGGCGTTACAAGCTGCAATATTGCAGGGCGTTACAAGCTGCAATATTGTAGGGCGTTACAAGCTGCAATATTGTAGGGCGTTACAAGCTGCAATATTGTAGGGCGTTACAAGCTGCAATATTGTAGGGCGTTACAAGCTGCAATATTGTAGGCCGTTACAAGCTGCAATATTGTAGGGCGTTACAAGCTGCAATATTGCAGGGCGTTACAAGCTGCAATATTGCAGGGCGTTACAAGCTGCAATATTGTAGGGCGTTACAAGCTGCAATATTGTAGGGCGTTACAAGCTGCAATATTGTAGGGCGTTACAAGCTGCAATATTGTAGGCCGTTACAAGCTGCAATATTGTAGGGCGTTACAAGCTGCGACAAGCCTGAGAGAAAGAGAAGAAGAGTAGACATAGTTTCACACGTGTTGCCATGAAGAACAAGACATATTCATGTTTAAAGAAGAGGTATGTTGTGTTATCATTCCACCTTGTGAAGAAGGCAGTAAAAACAATCATTAATGAATAAGATATTCATGCCTATGACGTGCAGACTTGCCAACCCTCCCAAATTTCCCAGGAGACTCCCCAATTTCAGTGCCTCTCCCAAAAATCTCCCAGGACGACCATTCTCTTGAATTTCTCCTGAGTTGCAGCCGACCTGAGTGAGGACAGCCTGTGGTCACCTCCACTTTTCCTCCTTATAAACAGCCAGTCACGTTATAACATCTCCAGCTTTTGGAGACTACACAAGAAGAAGGAGACTATTATATATGTCTCCATTATCCATAGCTGTATCTATAACCCATAATGTCGGCAGGCACGGAGCTATTTCTCAGCCTGTCTTTATTCCAGCCAGCACGTTAATACACTGACACACAACATCCGGATTCCAATCATGCATTGCTTCAAAACTACGGCAAGTAGTAATGTCCAAAAAAAGACACTGACAGAGAATAGAACGAGGATGGACAATTCAAACCTAAACTCACTCCTTTCCTGCAAGTTAAATTTGACAGATGCTGCCCATACCTATGCTCCTTCAGAGGCTGTGCTACTGCCTGCAAAGTATTGCACTTTATATACAACACAAGTAGAGGAGTGTTATGTGTGTGTAAATACATGAACACTGAAATTCAAGTATTTCTTTTATATGCATATCCATCCATCCATTTTCTATCGCTTGTCCCGTTTGGGGTCACAGGAGGTCGCTGGAGCCTATCTCAGTTGCATTCAGGCGGAAGGCAAGGTACACCCTGGACAAGTCGCCACCTCATCGCAGGGCCTACATACAGTACATATATACTTGAAATTAACTAAATTAATTTAATTTATATATATTTATACGTATAAATAAAATAAATAAATTATATATATATATATATATATATATATATATATATATATATATATATATATATATATATATATATGGCAATTCTGGTTGCCCCCCGGCTCAAAGCCTGTACGTTTGAGTTCAACCCAGTGGACGAGAGGGTAGCTTCCCTTCGCCTTCGGGTGGGGGGACGGGTCCTGACTGTTGTTTGTGCTTACGCACCAAACAGCAGTTCAGAATACCCACCCTTTTTGGGTACACTCGAGGGAGTACTGGAAAGTGCTCCTCCGGGTGATTCCCTTGTCCTACTGGGAGACTTCAACGCTCATGTTGGCAACGACAGTGAAACCTGGAGAGGCGTGATTGGGAAGAATGGTCGCCCGGATCTAAACCCGAGTGGTGTTTTGTTATTGGACTTTTGTGCTCGTCACAGTTTGTCGATAACGAACACCATGTTCAAACATAAGGGTGTCCATATGTGCACTTGGCACCAGGACACCCTAGGCCGCAGCTCCATGATCGACTTTGTAGTTGTGTCATCGGATTTGCGGCCTTATGTTTTGGACACTCGGGTGAAGAGAGGGGCGGAGCTTTCTACCGATCACCACCTGGTGGTGAGTTGGCTGCGATGGTGGGGGAGGATGCCGGACAGACCTGGCAGGCCCAAGCGCATTGTGAGGGTCTGCTGGGAACGTCTGGCAGAGTCTCCTGTCAGAGAGAGTTTCAATTCACACCTCCGGGAGAACTTTGAACATGTCACGAGGGAGGTGCGGGACATTGAGTCCGAGTGGACCATGTTCCGAACCTCTATTGTCGAGGCGGCTGATTGGAGCTGTGGCCGCAAGGTTGTTGGTGCCTGTCGTGGCGGTAATCCCAGAACCCGTTGGTGGACACCAGCAGTGAGGGATGCCGTCAAGCTGAAGAAGGAGTCCTATCGGGTTCTTTTGGCTCATAGGACTCCGGAGGCAGTGGACGGGTACCGACGGGCCAAGCGGTGTGCAGCTTTAGCGGTCGCGGAGGCAAAAACTCGGACATGGGAAGAGTTCGGGGAAGCCATGGAAAACGACTTCCGGACGGCTTCGAAGCGATTCTGGACCACCATACGGCGCCTCAGGAAGGGGAAGCAGTGCACTATCAACACCGTGTATGGTGCGGATGGTGTTCTGCTGACTTCGACTGCGGATGTTGTGGATCGGTGGCGGGAATACTTCGAAGACCTCCTCAATCCCACCAACACGTCTTTCTTTGAGGAAGCGGTGCCTGGGAAATCTGTAGTGGACTCTCCTATTTCTGGGGCTGAGGTCGCTGAGGTAGTTAAAAAGCTCCTCGGCGGCAAGGCCCCGGGGGTGGATGAGATCCGCCCGGAGTTCCTTAAGGCTCTGGATGCTGTGGGGCTGTCTTGGTTGACAAGACTCTGCAGCATCGCGTGGACATCGGGGGCGGTACCTCTGGATTGGCAGACCGGGGTGGTGGTCCCTCTCTTTAAGAAGGGGGACCGGAGGGTGTGTTCCAACTATCGTGGGATCACACTCCTCAGCCTTCCCGGTAAGGTTTATTCAGGTGTACTGGAGAGGAGGCTTCGCCGGATAGTCGAACCTCAGATTCAGGAGGAACAGTGTGGTTTTCGTCCTGGTCGTGGAACTGTGGACCAGCTCTATACTCTCGGCAGGGTTCTTGAGGGTGCATGGGAGTTTGCCCAACCAGTCTACATGTGCTTTGTGGACTTGGAGAAGGCATTCGACCGTGTCCCTCGGGAAGTCCTGTGGGGAGTGCTCAGAGAGTATGGGGTATCGGAATGTCTTATTGTGGCAGTCCGCTCCCTGTATGATCAGTGTCAGAGCTTGGTCCGCATTGCTGGCAGTAAGTCGGACACGTTTCCAGTGAAGGTTGGACTCCGCCAAGGCTGTCCTTTGTCACCGATTCTGTTCATAACTTTTATGGACAGAATTTCTAGGCACAGTCAAGGCGTTGAGGGGTTCCGGTTTGGTGGCCACGGGATTAGGTCTCTGCTTTTTGCAGATGATGTAGTCCTGATGGCTTCATCTGGCCGGGATCTTCAGCTCTCACTGGATCGGTTCGCAGCCGAGTGTGAAGCGACCGGAATGAGAATCAGCACCTCCAAGTCCGAGTCCATGGTTCTCGCCCGGAAAAGGGTGGAGTGCCATCTCCGGGTTGGGGAGGAGACCCTGCCCCAAGTGGAGGAGTTCAAGTACCTAGGAGTCTTGTTCACGAGTGGGGGAAGAGTGGATCGTGAGATCGACAGGCGGATCGGTGCGGCGTCTTCAGTAATGCGGACGTTGTATCGATCCGTTGTGGTGAAGAAGGAGCTGAGCCGGAAGGCAAAGCTCTCAATTTACCGGTCGATCTACGTTCCCATCCTCACCTATGGTCATGAGCTTTGGGTCATGACCGAAAGGATAAGATCACGGGTACAAGCGGCCGAAATGAGTTTCCTCCGCCGGGTGGCGGGGCTCTCCCTTAGAGATAGGGTGAGAAGCTCTGCCATCCGGGAGGAGCTCAACGTAAAGCCGCTGCTCCTCCACATCGAGAGGAGCCAGATGAGGTGGTTCGGGCATCTGGTCAGGATGCCACCCGAACGCCTCCCTAGGGATGTGTTTAGGGCACGTCCAGCTGGTAGGAGGCCACGGGGATTACCCAGGACACGTTGGAAAGACTATGTCTCCCGGCTGGCCTGGGAACGCCTCGGGATCCCCCGGGAAGAGCTAGACGAAGTGGCTGGAGATAGGGAAGTCTGGGCTTCCCTGCTTAGGCTGCTGCCCCCGCGACCCGACCTCGGATAAGCGGAAGATGATGGATGGATGGATGGATGGATATATATATATATATATATATATATATATATATATATATATATATATATATATGTCTTAATTAGGCTTCACGGTGGCAGAGGGGTTAGTGCGTCTGCCTCACAATACGAAGTTCCTGCAGTCCTGGGTTCAAATCCAGGCTCGGGATCTTCCTGTGTGGAGTTTGCATGTTCTCCCCGTGAATGCGTGGGTTCCCTCCGGGTACTCCGGCTTCCTCCCACTTCCAAAGACATGCACCTGGGGATAGGTTGATTGGCAACACTAACTTGGCCCTAGTGTGTGAATGTGAGTGTGAATGTTGTCTGTCTATCTGTGTTGGCCCTGCGATGAGGTGGCGACTTGTCCAGGGTGTACCCCGCCTTCCGCCCGATTGTAGCTGAGATAGGCGCCAGCGCCCCCCGCGACCCCAAAAGGGAATAAGCGGTAGAAAATGGATGGATGGATATGTCTTAATTAGATTATCCAGAGAATAGTGCTCGATACCGTGGTAGAATGCAATATGTATGTGTGGGAAAAATCACAAGACTACTTCATCTCTACAGAACTGTTACATGAGGGTCATGAAACAGTTCTGTAGAGATGAAGTAGTCTTGTGATTTTTTCCAACACATACATATAATTATATATATATATATATATATATATATATATATATATATATATATATATATATATATATATATATATATATACATATTAATAAAATAAATACTTGCATTTCAGTAAAATCTGGCTATAAAAATTAGGGGTGTGGGGGGAAATCGATTTGAATACGAATCGAATCGAATACGTTGTGCGATTCAGAATCGATTGTCTTTTTGTTTTCTTTTTTAAATCGATTTTTTATTGTTTTTTATTTTTTTAGGTTTTTTTTTAATCCAACTACACAGCAATACCATAACAATGCAATCCAATTCCAAAAGTGAACCTGAGCCAGCAACACTCAGAACTGCAATAAACAGAACAATTGAGAGGAGACACAAACACCACACAGAACAAACCAAAAGTAGTGAATATTATCAACAACAGTATCAATATTAGTTATCATTTCAGCATAGCAGTGATTAAAATCCCTCATTGACATTATCATTAGACATTTATAAAAATAATAAAAAAGTGGCTTACACTTGCATGGCATCTCATAAGCTTGACAACACACCGTGTCCAATGTTTTCACAAAGATAAAATAAGTCTTATTTTTGGTTCGTTTAATAGTTCAAACAAATGTACATTATTGCAATCAGTTGATAAAACATTGTCCTTTACAATTATAAAAGCTTTTTACAAAAATCTACTACTCTGCTAGCATGTGAGCAGACTGGGGTAGATCCTGCTGAAATCTATGTATTGAATGAATACACAATCCTTTTCAATCGGGAAAAAAATGTTTTTTGAATCGAGAATCGAATCGAAAAAAATCGCTATATTATCGAATCGTGACCCCAAGAATCGATATTGAATCGAATCGTGGGACACCCAAAGATTCGCAGCCCTAATATATATATACTCCTCCCCCTTAAACCTCCCCAATCTCCCAACTTTGAAGGTCTCCAGGTTGGCAAGTCTGATGACCTGTACGTGAAGTGAATTGTGAAGTGAATTATATTTATATAGCGCTTTTCTCAAGTGACTCAAAGCGCTTTACATAGTGAAACCCAATATCTAAGTTACATTTAAACCAGTGTGGGTGGCACTGGGAGTAGGTGGGTAAAGTGTCTTGCCCAAGGACACAACCGCAGTAACTAGGATGGCACAAGCGGGAATCGAACCTACAACCCTCAAGTTGCTGGCACGGCCACTCTACCAACCGAGCTATGCCTTTTTAGCTGAACTTGTGATGTTTCATCAGACATGGGTAAGGGACAACACCAGGTACCAACCAAAGAAGAACTCATGGGAAAATATAATCGAATAAACAAAGTCCAAAAGGTATATATATATATTTTTTTACTATAAAAATGTTCATTTCAAATATTCTTTTGACTTGATATTTTGTGATTGTTGTAGGATCCCCCTGGCAGGTTTCTGCAAAGCAGGAACCTCAACTGTGTTGCACTTTGCGAAGGTTAGCATGAGCAAGAAAAGCCTCACGGGGTTTAGTGCGTCCTTCCTCCTAAAATGTGTTGCTTTGGTCAACAGTAATAACAACAAAGGACCTTAAGAAACACGGCAACATCTGGGTGTGCCCGACACCTGACCACGTGTGCACCCGTTTCCTTTTCGTGTAAGTTCCACCTGGCAGGAGCATCATTCCCTTCCAGATGGTCGCGTCTTCTAACGCCGCCTTTCTGTGTGTCTCAGGTATGAAAACGGTTGCGTGGGCGATGTGCACATCAACACTCAGGACGCCAACATTCATAGCCAGATTTTACACGTCACTGCGACCGAGCCAAGCTGAAAACAATGGCCTCGTTATTTGTGTTGTGTTAGAGAGCAGGAACTCCACATACTCTATGCTATAGTTTACACACACATGCCATGGAGTGAAGAACAGTAAGAAAAATGTGTGTTCCCTGCCAATTGTAGGTAGATTCCTCTTTTTGGACGGATAAAGAAAACCAAATGTCCACCACAAAACTTTATTTTCAGGTTATAAATCAGTGATTCTCAAACTGTGTTACGGCTACCACTGGTGACTCAATTAAGTGTTTTATTTCCAATATTCCAACACACCGTTCAAACTGTGTGTAATGTTACACTGGCCAAAAATATTAAATATACTTCTTAAATAAAACATCTGCCTTGTTTTTAATGAAAACTTATGCCTACTAGGCTGCTGTATTTTAATGTTGGTCATTATGGCATACTTGCCAACCTGGAGACCTCCGGAGATGGGGGGGGGGGGGGTCGCAGGGGATGCGTGTATGTATATATATATATATATATATATATATATATATATAGCTGTAATATACTGAAATTCAAATATTTGTTATTTATATATACATATATATACCTAGGGCTGGGTTGAACAACCTTTTTTAATATTTCAATATTTTTAGGCCATGTGACAATACAGCATATACATCTCCATATTTTGCCTTGAATGAACACTTGATGCATATAATGACAGCAGTATGATGATTCTATGTGTCTACATTCAAACATTCTTCTTCATACTGCATTCATATATGCTACTTTTAAACTTTCATGCAGAGAGGGAAATCACAACTAAAAGTGTATTTATTAAACAGTTATTAAGCAGTGGCACAAACATTCATGTCATTTCCAAACAGAAAGTGAAGTGAAGTGAATGATATTTATATAGCGCTTTTCTCAAGTGACTCAAAGCGCTTTACATAGTGACACCCAATATCTAAGTTACATTTAAACCAGTGTGGGTGGCACTGGGAGCAGGTGGGTAAAGTGTCTTGCCCAAGGACACAACGGCAGTAACTAGGATGGCACAAGCGGGAATCGAACCTGCAACCCTCAAGTTGCTGGCATGGCCACTCTACCAACCGAGCTATACCGCCCAAAAAGTGCAAGATTGTCAGAGACGTTTTAAAACAAGCTATGAGTGCACTTTTGTGCATGATGTCACTAAGATGACATATCAAAACAACACTAAATTAAAGTGCACTTTTTGTACAGAATGCCACTACAATAGTTTAAAACAAATAAAGTGCACTTTTGTGCATGATGTCACTAAGATGACATATCAAAACAACACTAAATTAAAGTGCACTTTTTGTACAGAACGCCACTACAATAGTTTAAAACAAATAAAGTGCACTTTTGTGCATGATGTCACTAAGATGACATATCCAAAACAACACTAAATTAAAGTGCACTTTTTGTACAGGACACCACTACAATAGTTTAAAACAAATAAAGTGCACTTTTGTGCATGATGTCACTAAGATGACAGTATGTGACGTGTGAGGTGACAGTATATGACGTGTGAGGTGACAGTATGTGACGTTTGAGGTGACAGTATGTGACGTGTGAGGTGACAGTATGTGACGTGTGAGGTGACAGTATGTGACGTGTGAGGTGACAGTATGTGACGTGTGAGGTGACAGTATGTGACGTATGAGGTGACAGTATGTGAGGTGTGAGGTGACAGTATGTGACGTGTGAGGTGACAGTATGTGACGTGTGAGGTGACAGTATGTGACGTGTGAGGTGACAGTATGTGACGTGTGAGGTGACAGTATGTGACGTGTGAGGTGACAGTATGTGACGTGTGAGGTGACAGTATGTGACGTATGAGGTGACAGTATGTGACGTATGAGGTGACAGTATGTGACGTATGAGGTGACAGTATGTGACGTGCGAGGTGACAGTATGTGACGTGCGAGGTGACAGTGTGTGACGTGCGAGGTGACAGTGTGTGACGTGCGAGGTGACAGTGTGTGACGTGCGAGGTGACAGTGTGTGACGTGCGAGGTGACAGTGTGTGACGTGCGAGGTGACAGTGTGTGACGTGCGAGGTGACAGTGTGTGACGTGCGAGGTGACAGTGTGTGACGTGCGAGGTGACAGTGTGTGACGTGCGAGGTGACAGTGTGTGACGTGCGAGGTGACAGTGTGTGACGTGCGAGGTGACAGTGTGTGACGTGCGAGGTGACAGTGTGTGACGTGCGAGGTGACAGTGTGTGACGTGCGAGTTGACAGTGTGTGACGTGCGAGGTGACAGTGTGTGACGTGCGAGGTGACAGTGTGTGACGTGCGAGGTGACAGTGTGTGACGTGCGAGGTGACAGTGTGTGACGTGCGAGGTGACAGTGTGTGACGTGCGAGGTGACAGTGTGTGATGTGTGAGGTGACCGTATGTGACGTGTGAGGTGACCGTATGTGACGTGTGAGGTGACAGTATGTGACGTGTGAGGTGACAGTGTGTGACGTGCGAGGTGACAGTGTGTGACGTGCGAGGTGACAGTGTGTGACGTGCGAGGTGACAGTGTGTGACGTGCGAGGTGACAGTGTGTGACGTGCGAGGTGACAGTGTGTGACGTGCGAGGTGACAGTGTGTGACGTGCGAGGTGACAGTGTGTGACGTGCGAGGTGACAGTGTGTGACGTGCGAGGTGACAGTGTGTGACGTGCGAGGTGACAGTGTGTGACGTGCGAGGTGACAGTGTGTGACGTGCGAGTTGACCGTATGTGACGTGTGAGGTGACAGTATGTGACGTGTGAGGTGACAGTGTGTGACGTGCGAGGTGACAGTGTGTGACGTGCGAGGTGACAGTGTGTGACGTGCGAGGTGACAGTGTGTGACGTGCGAGGTGACAGTGTGTGACGTGCGAGGTGACAGTGTGTGACGTGCGAGGTGACAGTGTGTGACGTGCGAGGTGACAGTGTGTGACGTGCGAGGTGACAGTGTGTGACGTGCGAGGTGACAGTGTGTGACGTGCGAGGTGACAGTGTGTGACGTGCGAGGTGACAGTGTGTGACGTGCGAGGTGACAGTGTGTGACGTGCGAGGTGACAGTGTGTGACGTGCGAGGTGACAGTGTGTGACGTGCGAGGTGACAGTGTGTGACGTGCGAGTTGACAGTGTGTGACGTGCGAGGTGACAGTGTGTGACGTGCGAGGTGACAGTGTGTGACGTGCGAGGTGACAGTGTGTGACGTGCGAGGTGACAGTGTGTGACGTGCGAGGTGACAGTGTGTGACGTGCGAGTTGACAGTGTGTGACGTGCGAGTTGACAGTGTGTGACGTGCGAGGTGACAGTGTGTGACGTGCGAGGTGACAGTGTGTGACGTGCGAGGTGACAGTGTGTGACGTGCGAGGTGACAGTGTGTGACGTGCGAGGTGACAGTGTGTGACGTGCGAGGTGACAGTGTGTGACGTGCGAGGTGACAGTGTGAGGTGACAGTGTGTGACGTGTGAGGTGACAGTGTGTGACGTGTGAGGTGACAGTGTGTGACGTGTGAGGTGACAGTGTGTGACGTGTGAGGTGACAGTGTGTGACGTGTGAGGTGACAGTGTGTGACGTGTGAGGTGACAGTGTGTGACGTGTGAGGTGACAGTGTGTGACGTGTGAGGTGACAGTGTGTGACGTGTGAGGTGACAGTGTGTGACGTGTGAGGTGACAGTGTGTGACGTGTGAGGTGACAGTGTGTGATGTGTGAGGTGACCGTATGTGACGTGTGAGGTGACCGTATGTGACGTGTGAGGTGACAGTATGTGACGTGTGAGGTGACAGTATGTGACGTGTGAGGTGACAGTATGTGACGTGCGAGGTGACAGTATGTGACGTGCGAGGTGACAGTATGTGACGTGCGAGGTGACAGTATGTGACGTGCGAGGTGACAGTATGTGACGTGCGAGGTGACAGTATGTGACGTGCGAGGTGACAGTATGTGACGTGCGAGGTGACAGTATGTGACGTGCGAGGTGACAGTATGTGACGTGCGAGGTGACAGTATGTGACGTGCGAGGTGACAGTATGTGACGTGCGAGGTGACAGTATGTGACGTGCGAGGTGACAGTATGTGACGTGCGAGGTGACAGTATGTGACCTGCGAGGTGACAGTATGTGACCTGCGAGGTGACAGTATGTGACGTGCGAGGTGACAGTATGTGACGTGCGAGGTGACAGTATGTGACGTGCGAGGTGACAGTATGTGACGTGCGAGGTGACAGTATGTGACGTGCGAGGTGACAGTATGTGACGTGCGAGGTGACAGTATGTGACGTGCGAGGTGACAGTATGTGACGTGCGAGGTGACAGTATGTGACGTGCGAGGTGACAGTATGTGACGTGCGAGGTGACAGTATGTGACGTGCGAGGTGACAGTATGTGACGTGCGAGGTGACAGTATGTGACCTGCGAGGTGACAGTATGTGACTTGAGAGGTGACAGTATGTGACGTGCGAGGTGACAGTATGTGACGTGCGAGGTGACAGTATGTGACGTGCGAGGTGACAGTGTGTGACGTGCGAGGTGACAGTGTGTGACGTGCGAGGTGACAGTGTGTGACGTGCGAGGTGACAGTGTGTGACGTGCGAGGTGACAGTGTGTGAGGTGCGAGGTGACAGTGTGTGAGGTGCGAGGTGACAGTGTGTGACGTGCGAGGTGACAGTGTGTGACGTGCGAGGTGACAGTGTGTGACGTGCGAGGTGACAGTGTGTGACGTGCGAGGTGACAGTGTGTGACGTGCGAGGTGACAGTGTGTGACGTGCGAGGTGACAGTGTGTGACGTGCGAGGTGACAGTGTGTGACGTGCGAGGTGACAGTGTGTGACGTGCGAGGTGACAGTGTGTGACGTGTGAGGTGACAGTGTGTGACGTGTGAGGTGACAGTGTGTGACGTGTGAGGTGACAGTGTGTGACGTGTGAGGTGACAGTGTGTGACTTGTGAGGTGACAGTGTGTGACGTGCGAGGTGACAGTGTGTGACGTGCGAGGTGACAGTGTGTGACGTGCGAGGTGACAGTATGTGACGTGCGAGGTGACAGTATGTGACGTGCGAGGTGACAGTATGTGACGTGCGAGGTGACAGTATGTGACGTGCGAGGTGACAGTATGTGACGTGCGAGGTGACAGTATGTGACGTGCGAGGTGACAGTATGTGACGTGCGAGGTGACAGTATGTGACGTGCGAGGTGACAGTATGTGACGTGCGAGGTGACAGTATGTGACGTGCGAGGTGACAGTATGTGACGTGCGAGGTGACAGTATGTGACGTGCGAGGTGACAGTATGTGACGTGCGAGGTGACAGTGTGTGACCTGCGAGGTGACAGTGTGTGACGTGCGAGGTGACAGTGTGTGACGTGCGAGGTGACAGTGTGTGACGTGCGAGGTGACAGTGTGTGACGTGTGAGGTGGTGCGAGGTGACAGTGTGTGACGTGTGAGGTGACAGTATGTGACGTGTGAGGTGACAGTATGTGACGTGTGAGGTGACAGTATGTGACGTGTGAGGTGACAGTGTGTGACGTGTGAGGTGACAGTGTGTGACGTGTGAGGTGACAGTGTGTGACGTGTGAGGTGACAGTGTGTGACGTGCGAGGTGACAGTGTGTGACGTGCGAGGTGACAGTGTGTGACGTGCGAGGTGACAGTGTGTGACGTGCGAGGTGACAGTGTGTGACGTGCGAGGTGACAGTGTGTGACGTGCGAGGTGACAGTGTGTGACGTGCGAGGTGACAGTGTGTGACGTGCGAGGTGACAGTGTGTGACGTGCGAGGTGACAGTGTGTGACGTGCGAGGTGACAGTGTGTGACGTGCGAGGTGACAGTGTGTGACGTGCGAGGTGACAGTGTGTGACGTGCGAGGTGACAGTGTGTGACGTGCGAGGTGACAGTGTGTGACGTGCGAGGTGACAGTGTGTGACGTGCGAGGTGACAGTGTGTGAGGTGCGAGGTGACAGTGTGTGAGGTGCGAGGTGACAGTGTGTGAGGTGCGAGGTGACAGTGTGTGAGGTGCGAGGTGACAGTGTGTGACGTGCGAGGTGACAGTGTGTGACGTGCGAGGTGACAGTGTGTGACGTGCGAGGTGACAGTGTGTGACGTGCGAGGTGACAGTGTGTGACGTGCGAGGTGACAGTGTGTGACGTGCGAGGTGACAGTGTGTGACGTGCGAGGTGACAGTGTGTGACGTGCGAGGTGACAGTGTGTGACGTGCGAGGTGACAGTGTGTGACGTGCGAGGTGACAGTGTGTGACGTGCGAGGTGACAGTGTGTGACGTGCGAGGTGACAGTGTGTGACGTGCGAGGTGACAGTGTGTGACGTGCGAGGTGACAGTGTGTGACGTGCGAGGTGACAGTGTGTGACGTGCGAGGTGACAGTGTGTGACGTGCGAGGTGACAGTATGTGACGTGCGAGGTGACAGTATGTGACGTGCGAGGTGACAGTATGTGACGTGTGAGGTGTGAGGTGACAGTATGTGACGTGCGAGGTGACAGTATGTGACGTGTGAGGTGACAGTGTGTGGCGTGTGAGGTGACAGTATGTGACGTGTGAGGTGACAGTATGTGACGTGTGAGGTGACAGTATGTGACGTGTGAGGTGACAGTATGTGACGTGTGAGGTGACAGTATGTGACGTGTGAGGTGACAGTATGTGACGTGCGAGGTGACAGTGTGTGACGTGCGAGGTGACAGTGTGTGACGTGCGAGGTGACAGTGTGTGGCGTGCGAGGTGACAGTATGTGACGTGTGAGGTGACAGTATGTGACGTGTGAGGTGACAGTATGTGACGTGTGAGGTGACAGTATGTGACGTGTGAGGTGACAGTATGTGACGTGTGAGGTGACAGTATGTGACGTGTGAGGTGACAGTATGTGACGTGTGAGGTGACAGTATGTGACGTGTGAGGTGACAGTATGTGACGTGTGAGGTGACAGTGTGTGACGTGTGAGGTGACAGTATGTGACGTGTGAGGTGACAGTATGTGACGTGTGAGGTGACAGTATGTGACGTGTGAGGTGACAGTGTGTGACGTGTGAGGTGACAGTATGTGACGTGTGAGGTGACAGAGCCATCGACTTTGAAACAAACTCGGGCGTGGTCAGAGTGCTCCCACTTTCCGACTAGGAACGCGAGAGTCATGACTTCCCAGTACAAATCGATGGCACCATAAAGAAGACAACAGGAAGAAGTCCGGTGACCTGTGTTTTCTGTAAATGTCGCCCCCAAGACCTTTCAGAGGAATACTGTAGGAAAAACAACAATAGAGTCTACATTGAAAATCATTCACAGGGCAAGATTGAACCTGGAGTTTAATTTGAGCAAATAACTGAGTGTGTTTATTGTCCGTGTCAGCAAACAAAGGATATGTTTGCTCCTGTGAGGCAGAAAGACAAGATTAGAACACTTTTGTGCGTCCATATGAGCCCAACTCCCAGCTGCCTCCCCTTCTCCCGTCAGCATTGTTGGCATCTGCCAGGAAATGTCCCGTTGTGTTCTACAGACACTTAGCCAAAAAAGTCACCGCTTCGAGGGTTGAACGTTCTCGTTCGTTCACATTGTGGAGCAGACATTTTCTGGGTCAGCCCAGCAGGTTATTGATTAACTACAAGGTGGATAAATGGTTGCATTAGCACAAAGGAAGACCCTTCTTCAAGACCACATGGCTCCTTGTTCATAGAGCAATGGGTATAGATTTTTCTTTCTCCTATGTCCCCCCCTCCCTTGTGGAGGGGGTCCGGTCCGATGACCATGGATGAAGTACTGACTGTCCAGAGTCGAGACCCAGGATGGACCGCTCGTCGGGACCCAGGATGGACCGCTCGCCTGTATCGGTTGGGGACATCTCTACGCTGCTGATCCGCTTGAGATGGTTTCCTGTGGACGGGACTCTCACTGCTGTCTTGGAGCCACTATGGATTGAACTTTCACAGTATCATGTTAGACCCGCTCGACATCCATTGCTTTCGGTCCCCTAGAGGGGGGGGGGGTTGCCCACATCTGAGGTCCTCTCCAAGGTTTCTCATAGTCAGCATTGTCACTGGCGTCCCACTGAATGTGAATTCTCCCTGCCCACTGGGTGTGAGTTTTCCTTGCCCTTTTGTGGGTTCTTCCGAGGATGTTGTAGTCGTAATGATTTGTGCAGTCCTTTGAGACATTTGTGATTTGGGGCTATATAAATAAACATTGATTGATTGATTGATAGATTACTAAGATCATAGGGTCATCAAGGACCGGACTTGTAACAATGGAATCAGGTCAACTTTCAGGATAATATCAATGAAGATTCGCTGCAATGCAGATTCTCGCCTGGGAAAGTGTGGAGTGCCATCTCCGGGTTGGAGAGGAGACCCTGGCCCGAGTGGAGGAGTTCAAGTAGCTCAGAGTCTTGTTCACGAGTGAGGGAAGAGTGGATGGTGAGATCGACAGGCGGATCGGTGCGGCGTCTTCAGTAATGCGGACGCTGTATCGATCCGTTGTGGTGAAGAAAGAGCTTAGCCGGAAGGCAAAGCTCTCAATTTACCAGTCGATCTACGTTCCCATCCTCACCTATGGTCATGAGCTTTGGGTTATGACCGAAAGGACAAGATCACGGGTACAAGCGGCCCAAATGACTTTGGGTCTCTCCCTTAGAGATAGGGTGAGAAGCTCTATCATCCGGGAGGAACTCAACGTAAAGCCGCTGCTCCTTCACATCGAGAGGAGCCAGATGAGGTGGTTCGGGCATCTGGTCAGGATGCCACCCGAACGCCTCACGTTAAGGGCACGTCCGACCGGTAGGAGGCCACGGAGAAGACCCAGGACACGTCGGGAAGACGATGTCTCCTGGCTGGCTTGGGAACGCCTCGGGATCCCCCGGGAGGAGCTGGACAAAGTGGTTCGGGAGAGGGAAGTCTAGGCTCCCCTGCTTAGGCTGCTGCCCCCGGGACTTGACCTCGGATAAGCGGAAGAAGATGAATGGATGGATGATGGATTTGCTGCAAGGGAGCTTCATTTAATCACGTGTATTAATTCATGATTCCTGAGGCTTCACGGTCTAAATAAAGTTGGCTTTGTGCCTTTAAGAGCTCTGTGAGAGAAGTTAAGTCCCTACCTTTAGTCAAAAGTGATTTATGACCCCCCATAAATCAATGATTTATGACCCTCAAGGTCAAAGGTCAATGATTTATGAGGGGTCAAGTTCAAAGGTTAATGATTTATGAGGGGGTCAAGGTTAAAGGTCAAGGTTAAAGGTCAGGTTCAAAGGTCAGGTTCAAATATCAAGGTCAAGTGGGTGTGGCTTACCCGGAAGAGGGTGGAGTTAAGACCTGCGGTGGGAGTGGTTAAACCAGGAAGAGGGTGGAGTTTTAAACAGAAAGAGGGCAGAGTTAAGACCTGCGGTGGGAGTGGTTAAACCAGGAAGAGGGTGGAGTTAAGACCTGACAGGGAACAGAGGAGGGTTCAGTTTTTTTTAAGAAAGCAATGTCATCTGAGCAGCATGTGACCATATATTTGATAGTTTAAATATTTACGATCGTTTGAAACAACTTCCAGATTTCGATGTATTGATGGCTGGGAATGTTACGTGTGGAGATGTGGACACGCACACACACGCACACACACACACACACACACACACACACACACACACACGCAGAGGAGGGGTACAAAAGGGAGGTGTAAGGCTTAGTCATTAGTTGGAGCTTTATACGTTAGCGTAAAGACTTTGTTCGATTCGGTCATGATTAGTGAAACGCCTGTGTCGATTTATAAAAATAATAAAACTTACATTGACGCTCCGCAAAAAAGTCGAGTGTTTCTAAATCGTATTCAGATGCCGCCGACCGAGTCTTTGCGTGAGAAATGGGATTTGGAAGGGTTAGGGATGGAGGGATCTTTTGGATTTGTATTCAGATACGAAATGGGTGATATCTGCTTATTTCAGCTAAAAGAAAGAAGAGACGGAAGCCCTTTCTCGATATTTTCATCGTTATCTACCGTGGATTGGGAAGTTTTTGGTGGACACGCACACACACGCACACACACGCACACACACGCACACACACTTCACACGCACACACACACACACACACGCACACACGCACACACACACACACACACACACACACACACACACACACACACACACACACACACATTCGTACGCACTGAAACAACTTCCATACCTCACGAAAACATATTTAAACAGATGGAAAAAACTATCGCAGAACACAGTGTCACGTAGCAACTGGTCTTTACGGTCGTTTGAATCAACAGGTCAGTTTGGGGTACAAAGGAGGGTTCAGTTTTTATGGAAGCTTGAGAATGTCGTATGAATAGCAACCATTTGACAGTTTAAATGTTTACGATCGTCTGAAACAACAGGACACGCACGCACGCACGCACGCACGCACGCACACACACACACATACACACACACACGCACACACACACACACACACACACACACCATTACCTCTGCTTTACCATGTTATTAGACATTGGTTTAACTCCATTTAAGCATTTAAACGTTAAAAGCATTGCACTTGTACGACGTTGTAATACTTTTTTTTTTTACCAGCCGATGACGACGAAGTGAAAGACGATGAACTTTGCTTAAACGGTCTTACAAAGTTGGAAGATGATTATCGAGGTGTGTTTAAACCTTCGAATTATTTAATATTGTGTGTATTCATTATTTTGTTTTATAGAGGATTCGCCGGAAGAGACCAACGCGATCCCTTTAACCCAATCGCAGTCTGGTGAGTCAAATAATTCTCATTTTTACAAGAAAAAAAACATGCGGTATACGATACATATATACATATATTTACTTACAGATTTTCCGTTTACATCTCTTGCTCACTGGTCTCCCTTAACGCTGGAGGGTCCGTCAACGGCCATTCCAGGCAGAGGAGAAGGCTTGATTGCGCCAAAGACTCCAGACATCGAATCCTTGCTCCGTGGGGAAATCATCGAAAACGACGGTGAATGTCCAACAGGCACCCGCTGTAAGTTTTTCTCGTTTTCTGTAAGCTTTTTAAGATTCTCAGGAGCTTTAAAGAGCTCCTCTCATTCCAATGTCTTTCGCTCAAATGAATTTCGCGCCTAAGGGGAATGGGCGGGGACTGATTCCGGAGGTGGGCGGTTGTTTCCGCCAAGCAACCTTCTGGTTGAAATGGAGTGTGGATCAAGATGGATCCCTACTCTATATTCTTTTATTTAACCCAATGTTTTTTAAATACGTGTATAATGCTTTATATACTATGTGTTGTGAATTCCATCCTACAATATCTTCCAAGGAACCCAAAGAAATGTTACCACACCTCCCGCTTTATTTATTCTATAGATTACCTGAACTATTTCATAAACTAAATCTTGTCTTGTTTCTGATGCTATGTTTTTTTATGCTCATCAATGCACTGTTGGACTGCGAGCACACAACTACTTTCCTTGCTTTGTTTTCCTCTATCCAGTTAACTGCCATATAAATTGCTACCAATTCCCCCGTAAAAACAGATAGTTTATCACTGATTATTTTATTTAATACTATGTTTCCTTGTGGGATAACTGCTACAGCTCTTACCTTTATTTTTTTTATATAGTTTTTGATGCATCCGTATATATCATATCTCAATCCATTTTTCTATCCGGTAACTATTTAAATTTCTATTCTTTAGTAATTGCATGTTTTCTTTTGGGTTATCAAACATCCACGGTGGTATTGCAGGCATTGGTACTGTAGGACTAACTTTAATATTGTCAATTTTAACTTTATTACATATGTCTCCTATAATCCACCCAAAACTATTCTTTTTTTCTTTTCTCTTTTTCTTGGCAGATTGGTAGCACTGGACAAGTCGGATATCCTTGCTTGGATCCTTTTAAAGTTGCCCGATAAACTGCTGAGAGTTGATCTCTCCTCTTGTCCAAAGGTTTTTCGTTCATTTTTACTTGTAATACTGCCACTAGGGTTGATGTAGTAGCTCCACAACATAACCTTAAAGCCTGTGACTGGATCCGGTCTATTTTCCCAAGTCATGTTTTTGAAGCAGATTGGTAAATAATGCATCCGTAATCAATAACAGATGGAATTAAAGTTATAAATATATACATGTATTGTTTTCAACGTTAACCTATCAGCCCCCCAATCATTACCCCTCAAAGACCTCATTATATTTAACACCTTTTTACTTTTTCCCCTATTTTTTTATTTTCCGGAAGGAACACTCCTGAAGGAATAAATAAAGTACTATCTAATCTAATCTAATCAAATCTATTTTGCTGATGTGGGTTGACTAGTTCATATTTTTATCAAACCATATTCCTAAATATTTAAATACTTGTACCTCTTCTATATTTTCACCTTAGAGTTTTTATTTGGAGCTTGTTTGGTACTTTTGTCTTTGTAAAATGTATGACTTTTGTCTTTCCAACAGAGAATCTTAAACCTCAAGCCGTTCCCCAGTCTTGAACATTATTTACCACTTTGTTAGTTGTTTGATTATTTCTTTTGACTCTAAATAATATACTAGTCTTTCATTAATCTTTTTTTTTTTTCCATTACTTTTCCCCAAATTTATAATTTCCTGCCTCTTCCGGGTCTTACCCTGACTTGCATATTGGAATTGTTACCGCTAATTTTCCCCTCTGCCGGTCATTCTCCTTCTTCATATATCCTGTCATATCATTTCAAGACCACTTCTTTGACGATGCCACCTAAGTTTTTGATCATTTGATAACCCGCTAGGTCTTTCCCCGGTGACGTATTTTTAACCTTTTTCAAAATTCGAACCATTTCATTCAAAGAAAATGTCATATCCATAGTGTTGGTAAAGCTATTAACGTTGTCTTCCATCATTTCCCCAATATTTAAACTCATTGTTTTTTCTCTCTTTTGTTTTTCCACATTTCTCAAATTATCATTACTGTGCACTTCAACAAATGTTTTTGCTAAAGGTTCTGCTGTTTCTTTACCCGTGACTACATCTTCTTTGATAAATGTGGCACATCATCCTCTTTACCCTTCATTCCTATCTTTACGAATCGTTATATATCCTTTTATTATAAAGTTTAATTTTGGCTTCAGCCCTGTTTCTTGAATACAAATTATACGTGGTTTAGTTTTCATATTTTTAATATATCCCTTTAATTCATGTTCGGTTGCTATCAAACTTCTGGCATTCCACCGGACCATTAACAGGGTGTTGGAATGTGGTGACATGACTCCGTCACGTCTACTCTCCGTAGTACAGCTTGCACCCGGTACCAAGATAGTTCTTTCAACAACTTTGATGCTGCTTTGACAATTATTTTGATCTTCTCAGTCTTATTTTTACTTTCATTTTGTATCAAAGCTGAGTTGTGCTCTCTGGTTTATTTTGCAAATGAACCGACAGAACATGATCATGTACAAGACTCGCCTACCCACAATGCACTGCAGCCCAACGCTCCTGGTCGGATGTTTTTTCGGGGTTCATGGAGAGATGCGGTAAAGAGTGGTAGCCAAGACACACGGTCACACACGGTCACACACGGTCACACACGGTCACACTCGGCAATTATTTTGACCTGGGGAGCAGATATAGAGGAAAAAATGTGTCTGGGGGGCCGGGATATCTGATTTTCAGGTACAAAAAACTTCACAATGACACAAAATAAACACAACAGTTAAACCTCACACTAAAAACAAGACATTGACTTGTACGTTCAAAAGACAGAATAGAACAAGTCAAGACATGCAATGCCATCTACAAAATGTTATGTAAATGTTAGTCATTACACACGCGGCTATGGTTTTGATGTATTTGTTACAGACATGTTTACGTCAAGTAACATCACATGGTTCCATTTGCACCTTTCAACAAATCTGAAAAGGAATATTAAGAAGTAAAACTTATATTTAATCCTACCTCTTCTCCGAGCACACGGTGACTGTACATACGGGTCGAAAAATGTTGACCTAATTCAGCATTTCTCAAAGTGTGGGGAATAGAGACATGACAGGTGGGGCGCGAGGAAATGGAGGAAATTTTTATTTTTGATTTTTTTTTACTATGCTTTCATTTTCTATACACACTGTAAATCACTTTGTGATTCTGTCTGTGAAATCCGCCGTATAAATAAATGTAAATTACTTATTTTTCCTGTAGGCTTTAAATTTCTCGGCAGGAGCGAAAGTTTGACAGACATAGCAACAGTAACTTTTGCAGGCAGGGCTAAGAGGAACAAACTTTCGCGCGGATGGGTAGCAGGCTAATGTGCGAACCACAATTACACAAAATGGATACATTTGCAACTCGCACCTCAAAGGTCTGCGGAGAAACAAAAATATGACGGGTCTAATCAACCAAAAAGTCAACCTAAAAGAAAATATGGCGAAGGGTATCTTGCTCTTGGATTCACGGCAGCGGAGGTGGGGGCAGAGGAGAGACCCCTGTGTGTTCTTTGTCTAAAACGGCTAGCAGCAGACAGCCTGAGGCCCAACAAAGTAAAGAGACAACTCGAGACCACACATGATGTCCAATAAATTGTTTTGTTGGGGCGATGGGGGTAGGTGGGCCTTGAGTCTAAAGTGGTGATGACAGAAAAAAAAAAAGTTTGAGAAGCCCTGACCTAATTGTACGGATCTCACTTTAAACGGCAAACCGATCATTTAAATGTTTTCACTTTGAATATGAAACGAGGAGTAAAATGTACAATGTACAATATTATCAATTATTTCACAAGGACATGTTTTAAGGATATTGTACAGTATAATTAAATCTAAAATGAATGTGATCACTTTCAGGATCATTTTATTTTTAGCCAGTAAACAACTGTTATGTACTTTTGAATCGGGTTTTCAAAAAAAAAAAAAAGGGAGGGACAATCAAGGATCAACAATGGCACGACTTTCACTAACTTGCGTGAGGTCAAAAGACAAGAGATTTTAGACCAATGCTGCTTTGGATCTGTTCCTGCTAAACTAGTAAGTGACTTTCAATGCTCAAATCAGAATAATAATACTAATTTTAGCTACTGGAAATTTGTGTGGTAGCAATAAATACCCACCAGCGCGATACTTTGCAGTTCCACACTGACCAACCACGCAACAAACTCAAAAGAACTGTACAAGGAAAAAACAATGCAGTGACTTCAAACTGCAAATATAAGGTTTGAGTAAAATATGTAGGTTGGTGTGAATGTTGTCCGTCTATGTTGACCCTGCAATGAGGGGGCGACTTGTCCAGGGTGTACACCTCCTTCCACCCGATTGTAGCTGAGATAGGCGCCAGCGACCCCCACGTCCCCAAAAGGGAATAAGTGGTAGAAAACGAATGTAGGTTCCTACTGTGGAAAGTTCAGTAATACAGAATCATTGTGGCATTATCGTGTCAGTTGGACGCTATATGCGCTAGTCCTCATGGTAAATGTGGTTTTGCTTTTGGGAAAACGCCATCGCTTTGGTTCACTGGTGCGGCCAATATAAACCAAAACTGAAAATTCTTAAGTGGGGCTTTAAGTAGAGTTTATAAATCTTGTATCTGTGCCACATATAGCCTTATTTCAGTGTCAACAGTCTCCAGCTTACTTGCTACACATGTTTTGGCTCTGCCCATCCCTGTGCAGTTATTGGACCGACATTTTTAATACTTTGTCTGTTGTTGTAATTACCTACTAGGCCTTCTTTGCCTTTATTTGTTGTTGTATCTTTATGTTAGCAATTGGGACTTTTTGAATGAAATTGTCTGTGGCTCCATGTTAACGAAGTTGCCTGTACTATTTGACTGATGCATTTTATTGATTGATTTATTAGCAGTAATTGCACAAAGGCATTCTTCTTCTTTTAGTTTTCTGACTGCACGTAGGCGTTCGCATCAACTTTCGTCTTTTTAACAAATGGGTAAAGGGGGAATGATGTATGCCGTAAAACTAGTTGGCACATTTAATATTTAATAATAATGAATATTGTAAAATTCTATAATTTTTGTTATTTAGGAGAAGAGGTAGGATTAAATATAAGTTTTACTTCTTAATATTCCTTTTCAGATTTGTTGAAAGGTGCAAATGGAACCATGTGATGTTACTTGACGTAAACATGTCTGTAACAAATACATCAAAACCATAGCCGCGTGTGTAATGACTAACATTTACATAACATTTTGTAGATGGCATTGCATGTCTTGACTTGTTCTATTCTGTCTTTTGAACGTACAAGTCAATGTCTTGTTTTTAGTGTGAGGTTTAACTGTTGTGTTTATTTTGTGTCATTGTGAAGTTTTTTGTACCTGAAAATCAGATATCCCGGCCCCCCAGACACATTTTTTCCTCTATATCTGCTCCCCAGGTCAAAATAATTGCCGAGTGTGACCGTGTGTGACCGTGTGTGACCGTGTGTGACCGTGTGTCTTGGCTACCACTCTTTACCGCATCTCTCCATGAACCCCGAAAAAAACATCCGACCAGGAGCGTTGGGTTGCAGTGCATTGTGGGTAGGCGAGTCTTGTACATGATCATGTTCTGTCGGTTCATTTGCAAAATAAACCAGAGAGCACAACTCAGCTTTGATACAAAATGAAAGTAAAAATAAGACTGAGAAGATCAAAATAATTGTCAAAGCAGCATCAAAGTTGTTGAAAGAACTATCTTGGTACCGGGTGCAAGCTGTACTACGGAGAGTAGACGTGACGGAGTCATGTTACCACATTCCAACACCCTGTTAATGGTCCGGTGGAATGCCAGAAGTTTGATAGCAACCGAACATGAATTAAAGGGATATATTAAAAATATGAAAACTAAACCACGTATAATTTGTATTCAAGAAACAGGGCTGAAGCCAAAATTTAACTTTATAATAAAAGGATATATAACGATTCGTAAAGATAGGAATGAAGGGTAAAGAGGATGATGTGCCACATTTATTAAAGAAGATGTAGTCACGGGTAAAGAAACAGCAGAACCTTTAGCAAAAAAATGTGTTAAAGTGCACAGTAATGATAATTTGAGAAATGTGGAAAAACAAAAGAGAGAAAAAACAATGAGTTTAAATATTGGGGAAATGATGGAAGACAACGATAATAGCTTTACCAACACTATGGATATGACATTTTCTTTGAATGAAATGGTTCGAATTTTGAAAAAGGTTAAAAATACGTCACCGGGGAAAGACCTAGCGGGTTATCAAATGATCAAAAACTTAGGTGGCATCGTCAAAGAAGTGGTCTTGAAATGATATGACAGGATATATGAAGAAGGAGAATGACCGGCAGAGGGGAAAATTAGCGGTAACAATTCCAATATGCAAGTCAGGGTAAGACCCGGAAGAGGCAGGAAATTATAAATTTGGGGAAAAGTAATGGAAAAAAAAAAAAGATTAATGAAAGACTAGTATATTATTTAGAGTCAAAAGAAATAATCAAACAACTAACAAAGTGGTAAATAATGTTCAAGACTGGGGAACGGCTTGAGGTTTAAGATTCTCTGTTGGAAAGACAAAAGTCATACATTTTACAAAGACAAAAGTACCAAACAAGCTCCAAATAAAAACTCTAAGGTGAAAATATAGAAGAGGTACAAGTATTTAAATATTTAGGAATATGGTTTGATAAAAATATGAACTAGTCAACCCACATCAGCAAAATAGATTTGATTAGATTAGATTAGATAGTACTTTATTTATTCCTTCAGGAGTGTTCCTTCCGGAAAATAAAAAAATAGGGGAAAAAGTAAAAAGGTGTTAAATATAATGAGGTCTTTGAGGGGTAATGATTGGGGGGCTGATAGGTTAACGTTGAAAACAATACATGTATATATTTATAACTTTAATTCCATCTGTTATTGATTACGGATGCATTATTTACCAATCTGCTTCAAAAACATGACTTGGGAAAATAGACCGGATCCAGTCACAGGCTTTAAGGTTATGTTGTGGAGCTACTACATCAACCCTAGTGCCAGTATTACAAGTAAAAATGAACGAAAAACCTTTGGACAAGAGGAGAGATCAACTCTCAGCAGTTTATCGGGCAACTTTAAAAGGATCCAAGCAAGGATATCCGACTTGTCCAGTGCTACCAATCTGCCAAGAAAAAGAGAAAACAAAAAAGAATAGTTTTGGGTGGATTATTGGAGACATATGTAATAAAGTTAAAATTGACAATATTAAAGTTAGTCCTACGGTACCAATGCCTGCAATACCACCGTGGATGTTTGATAACCCAAAAGAAAACATGCAATTACTAAAGAATAGAAATTTAAATAGTTACCGGATAGAAAAATGGATTGAGATATGATATATACGGATGCATCAAAAACTATATAAAAAAAAATAAAGGTAAGAGCTGTAGCAGTTATCCCACAAGGAAACATAGTATTAAATAAAATAATCGGTGATAAACTATCTGTTTTTACGGGGGAATTGGTAGCAATTTATATGGCAGTTAACTGGATAGAGGAAAACAAAGCAAGGAAAGTAGTTGTGTGCTCGCAGTCCAACAGTGCATTGATGAGCATAAAAAAACATAGCATCAGAAACAAGACAAGATTTAGTTTATGAAATAGTTCAGGTAATCTATAGAATAAATAAAGCGGGAGGTGTGGTAACATTTCTTTGGGTTCCTTGGAAGATATTGTAGGATGGAATTCACAACACATAGGATATAAAGCATTATACACGTATTTAAAAAACATTGGGTTAAATAAAAGAATATAGAGTAGGGATCCATCTTGATCCACACTCCATTTCAACCAGAAGGTTGCTTGGCGGAAACAACCGCCCACCTCCGGAATCAGTCCCCGCCCATTCCCCTTAGGCGCGAAATTCATTTGAGCGAAAGACATTAGAGTGAGAGGAGCTCTTTAAAGCTCCTGAGAATCTTAAAAAGCTTACAGAAAACGAGAAAAACTTACAGCGGGTGCCTGTCGGACATTCACCGTCGTTTTCGATGATTTCCCCTCGGAGCAAGGATTCCATGTCTGGAGTCTTTGGCGCAATCAAGCCTTCTCCTCTGCCTGGAACGGCCGTTGACGGACCCGCCAGCTTTAAGGGAGACCAGTGAGCAAGAGATGTAAACGGAAAATCTGTAAGTAAATATATGTATATATGTATCGTATACCGCATGTTTTTTTTCTTGTAAAATGAGAATCATTTGACTCACCAGACTGCGATTGTGTTAAAACGATCGCGTTAGGATCTTACGGCAAATCCTCTATGAAACTAAATAATGAATACACATAATATTAAATAATTTGAAGGTTTAAACACACCTCGAAAATCATCTTCCAACTTTGTAAGACCGTTTAAGCAAAGTTCATCGTCTTTCACTTCGTCGTCATCGGCTGTTAAAAAAAAAAAGGTATTACATCGTCGTACAAGTGCAATGCTTTTAACGTTTAAATGCTTAAATGGAGTTAAACCAATGTCTAATAACATGGTAAAGCAGAGGTAATGGTGTGTGTGTGTGTGTGTGTGTGTGTGTGTGTGTGTGTGCGTGTGTGTGTGTGTGTATGTGTGTGTGTGTGTGTGTGTGTGTGCGTGCGTGTGTGTGTGCGTGCGTGCGTGTCCTGTTGATTCAAACGGTCATAAACATTTAAACTGTCAAATGGTTGCTATTCATACGACATTCTCAAGCTTCCATAAAAACTGAACCCTCCTTTTGTCCCCCAAACTGACCTGTTGATTCAAACGACCGTAAAGACCAGTTGCTACGTGACACTGTGTTCTGCGATAGTTTTTTCCATCTGTTTAAATATGTTTTCGTGAGGTACGGAAGTTGTTTCAGTGCGTACGAATGTGTGTGTGTGTGTGTGTGTGTGTGTGTGTGTGTGTGTGTGTGTGTGTGTGTGTGTGTGTGTGTGTGTGTGTGTGTGTGCGTGTGTGCGTGCGTGTGTGTGTGTGTGTGTGTGTGTGTGTGTGTGTGTGTGTGTGTGTGAAGTGTGTGTGTGTGTGCATGTGTGTGCGTGTGTGCGTGTCCACCAAAAACTTCCCAATCCACGGTAGATAACGATGAAAATATCGAGAAAGGGCTTCCGTCTCTTCTTTCTTTTAGCTGAAAACTGAATACGATTTAGAAACACTCGACTTTTTTGCGGAGCGTCAATGTAAGTTTTATTATTTTTATAAATCGACACAGGCGTTTCACTAATCATGACCGAATCGAACAAAGTCTTTACGCTAACGTATAAAGCTCCAAATAATGACTAAGCCTTACACCGCCCTTTTGTACCCCTCCTCTGCGTGTGTGTGTGTGTGTGTGTGTGTGTGTGTGTGTGTGTGTGTGTGTGTGTGTGTGTGTGTGTGTGTGTGTGTGTGTGTGTGTGTGTGTGTGTGTGCGTGTGCGTGCGTGTCCACATCTCCACACGTAACATTCCCAGCCATCAATACATCGAAATCTGGAAGTTGTTTCAAACGATCGTAAATATTTAAACTATCAAATATATGGTCACATGCTGCTCAGATGACATTGCTTTCTTAAAAAAAACTGAACCCTCCTCTGTTCCCTGTCAGGTCTTAACTCCACCCTCTTCCTGGTTTAACCACTCCCACCGCAGGTCTTAACTCTGCCCTCTTTCTGTTTAAAACTCCACCCTCTTCCTGGTTTAACCACTCCCACCGCAGGTCTTAACTCCACCCTCTTCCGGGTAAGCCACACCCACTTGACCTTGATATTTGAACCTGACCTTTGACTTTGACCTTTGACTTTGACCTTTAACCTTGACCCCCTCATAAATCATTAACCTTTGAACTTGACCCCTCATAAATCATTGACCTTTGACCTTGAGGGTCATAAATCATTGTTTTATGGGGGGTCATAAATCACTTTTGACTAAAGGTAGGGACTTAACTTCTCTTCTGTGCACATGCCTCTCTCAGAGCCTCATGTGTTGGCATCAGCTGTCCTCACTGCTGAATTCAGCAAGGACACCGTTGACATCAGAGGGATTCGGTGAAGAAATGGCCTTTTTCCTCCTCAGTTATCTCAAAACGACAGAAGACTGAGGATCTCTCCAAAGAAATAGACATTATCACCTGGTTTCAGCAGTTTCGGACCCTTCTGGAACATGACAGAACTACAGGATCAGATGAGGAGCACATCTGTCAATCCGAACAGCTCGAGGAAAGTGAGCCGCACAGAAGACCTCGGCCCCTGTCCCATCCCCGGACTGGCCCCATCGGGCGTTCTCCACATGAGAGTGAAAGAAGGAAGCAAGATCCGCAATTTGCTGCACTTTGCCACGGCTCGCATGCAGGGCGAGGGCAAAGACAGCCTTGGGACATCGCCCAGACAGGTTGTCTTCACCGGCTCGGGCAGAGGGGTCACCAAGACCATCACTTGTGCTGAGATTTTTAAGCGTAAAGTGGGAGGACTCCACCAGGTGTCCAAACTCTACTACAAGACGGTGAATGAGGTTTGGGAACATTCCCAGCCTGGCGACACAGGTGTGACTGTGCAGACGACCGTCCCGGCCATCTGTATCCTGCTCTCCAAAGACCCTCTAAATCCTCAGGAGCCTGGCTACCAACCTCCACAAACTCTTACCACAGAGGACATGTGTGGGACATGTGGTGGCATCCACAACCCGCCTCATGGTCCACCCTCAGCTAAGAGACTCTGCATGCAAGAATTTGTATGCTCCTTCACCTCCTAAACCAGGAATATTGTTTTGGGAGCCACTCGTCCAGAAAACTTAAGACCGGAGGCCAGACTTCGCCCTTAAGCATTAGTCTCATTTTGTAAATCCCGTATAGCAACAACTTCTACAGACAATATTTGATTTTGGTCTATTTATTGTGTCAGAGTTACAGGAGCCCTCTGTTGTTTCTTGGAATCTTCTGCAAAAATGTGGATCTCTCATTAGTTCAATAGCTTAAATGAGGACCTAAAATCGACCCTTAAAAATGCAGAGGCACACCACCAGCAGAAATCATTAAAAAACAAAACTCAATGGTTGTCAAAATAGTTGGATATGACCTTAAAACATAAGCAGGCATGCATGACTATAGCTCTTGTCTCAAAGTAGGTGTACTGTCACCACCTGTCACATCACACCCTGACTTATTTGGAGCTTTTTTGCTGTTTTCCTGTGTGTAGTCTTTTACTTCTTGTCTTGCAATCCTAGTTTGGTGGCTTTTCCTCTTTTTGGGTATTTTCCTGTAGCAGTTTCATGTCTTCCTTTGAGCGACATTTCCCGCATCTACTTTGTTTTGGCAATCAAGAATATTTTAGTTGTTTAATCCTTCTTTGTGGGGACATTGTTGATTGTCATGTCATGTTGGGATGTACATTGTGGACGCCATCTTTGCTCTACAGTAAGTCTTTGCTGTCGTCCAGCATTCTGTTTTTGTTTACTTTGTAGCCAGTTCAGTTTTAATTTTGTTCTGCATAGCCTTCCCTAAGCTTCAATGCCTTTTCTTAGCGGCACTCACCTTTTGTTTATTTTTGGTTTAAGCATTAGACACCTTTTTACCTGCACCCTACCTCCCGCTGTTTCCGACATCTACAAAGCAATTAGCTACCGGCTGCCACCTACTGATATGGAAGAGTATTACAGGGTTACTCTGCCCAGCTCTAGACAGCACCCACACTCAACAACAACACATACTTTGCAGACTATAAGTACTGCTTTGCGAAAAATATTTTTAACCCAAATAGGTGAAATTGGATAAAATCCCACGGCCCAGCAGACTGTATCTAGTGTGGCGTGGCACAGTGGTTTAAAAACACTGCCTTAAGAAACACCACTAGTATATCGAAATAAGTTGAACAAATGACTACTGACTGCATTGGAAGGAAAGCAGCTAATGTCATTTATCACATTACAAAAAAATGCCAAAAAAGGAGAGGACTTAAGGGGTGCCTTGATGAACACCCCAGTCATGTATATCACAGGTTTGGACCCAAGTCTTCTACGTTTGCTCACAAGGTTCAAATGTCAATGCAAGGATCTGCCAATGTTTTTACAGCAATCCAAGTTCCTCTTTACAACAGGAGCACTCTAGTGTTTTTCCGGAATTTGCTCCAAAAATGTTTGTCTCCCAAATATTGAACTGTATGGTGTCATTCCTGAGCCAAATGGACCTGGATTGGCCCCCAGTTGAATAGTCCTGTTCTAATCTAATGAGGCAAACAATTTACAGACTGTGGGATGAATCCAGACCGTGACTGTTGTATTTCATATGGTGAGATTAATAAGATGATCAGTACATTCACAAGGTTTGTTGTGGTTTTTTGTCCTTGTGCTTTGTCAACACTTTAAGTCTGAAGAGTTTCTTAAAATTCATATTATTACATTGTTTGATTTCTGGTATTAATCCATTCCATTTAATTACACATACGGACATAACACATTTTTTAAGTGTTGTACGTGAATACAAATATTTTGAATTAGATTTTCCTCTAAGGTTATATTTATTCTCCTTTGTTGAGAAGAATTGTTGGGTAGCATGTTATAGTTTGCATAATTTTATCTTTTTGCAAATTCACTATGTCATGGAATTTCAATATTTTGGATTCAATGAATAAAGGGTTTTGTTAGAAAAATTGTATGTAAATTATCAAAAAACTTTCCGTTCTCTCAGTTCCGGTGAACAAACAAGAGGCTGTCGTTGCTGTACCAAGCCAAAGGCTTGTAAAATTCCATTATGTACGATGGGAAGAGACGGGAAGGGTTATCTAATTTGATCCAAGACCTGCCCAAGCTCGATCCAGGACCAGTCCAAGCCCGAGGCATCTTTTTGTTTTGTGTTAATGTGACCGAAAACAATGGCTGTTTACATACCCCCCATTCCTTTAGAAACAGCTGTTGTTATGTAAACAGGGGATTGGTGGCGTACAATCTTTCGCCAGAGCGTGCTGAGACACTGTACAATGGTACAGTGTCCAGGCGTCTCTCCTCAAATTAAGCCACATTGAATTATGTCTCTGTATATTTCCTTGCTTCTTGTCTTGTTTAATAGATGTCATCAGTGTTTGAACCTGACTGGTTTGAATGTTCTCTAAATCCAACATGATGTATTATTCCAACTGATCTTTTTTGTAACACAGTTAGTGAATGAAGTGTACTTTTGTGGTTATTTCCCATATTTCTGCACAATAACTCAGTTATGGTTACACTAGCGAACAGTAGAGAAAATGAAGTGATTTTTGGTCCAATGCATATTTTGCTTTATTCAATATTGACGTGTTTCTTGCAAATTTATGTTGTATATTTTTTACATGAGATTTCCAGTTCATTTTGTCATCAACCATCAAACCCAGATATTTGGTTTCATTAACTCTTTCAATTTCTATTTGTGTTTGACTTTCTCTTCTACTGTTACCGAATAACTGTATTTTAGTTTTACTGAGGTTGAAGGATAGTCCGTTTTTGTCAAACCATCTTTGTAATTTGTTAATTCCTTCTGTTATTATTTGTATTATCAATCGATCAATCAACCAATCAATGTTATTTATATAGCCCTAAATCCCAAGTGTCTCAAAGGGCTGCACAAGCTACAACGACATCCTTGGTCAACCCTTTTTTGCTTGTTTTAAAATCTGCCATATATAGTAAAAATTGAAAAACGGACCTCATTTTATTTTTTGATTTGCGTTTCACAATTTTAAAATAGATCAAATAATTGGAAATAGAATGAAGGGGAGGTACACGGACCGTCCCCGTTTAGGACAGAACAGATCACATCTGGTAGATTAAGAAATGCTTGTTAGTGTTGCAAACATGAAAGCCACAAATCTTCACCTTGGTTCAATGATGTCAATTTATGAGTACAATTTTGGAAAACGGTTATAAGTACAAATGCCCTTGAATTATTATCTTTATTGGAGGATTTGAAGTTAGATTAGACCATTAATATATATATATATATAGGGCTTCACGGTGGCAGAGGGGTTAGTGCGTCTGCCTCACAATACGAAGTTCCTGCAGTCCTGGGTTCAAATCCAGGCTCGGGATCTTTCTGTGTGGAGTTTGCATGTTCTCCCCGTGAATGCGTGGGTTCCCTCCGGGTACTCCGGCTTCCTCCCACTTCCAAAGACATGCACCTGGGGATAGGTTGATTGGCAACACTAAATTGGCCCTAGTGTGTGAATGTGAGTGTGAATGTTGTCTGTCTATCTGTGTTGGCCCTGCGATGAGGTGGCGACTTGTCCTGGGTGTACCCCGCCTTCCGCCCGATTGTAGCTGAGATAGGCGCCAGCGCCCCCCGCGACCCCAAAAGGGAAAAAGCGGTAGAAAATGGATGGATGGATATATATATATATATGTATGTATGTATATATGTATGTATGTATATATATATATGTATGTATATATATGTATGTATATATGTATATATATATATATATATATATATATATATATATGTGTATGTATATATATATGTATATTTATATACGTATATATATATATATATACGTATATATATATATATTGCTGACCTACTGCCCTCGGTAATGGCACCATTCCCAAAGTATGTGGGCTCTATTGATAACCTCACTAACAACTTTAACGACGCCCTGCGCGAAACCATTGATAACATAGCACCGCTAAAGTTAAAAAAGGCTCCAAAAAAGCGCACCCCGTGGTTTACAGAAGAAACTAGAGCTCAGAAATTATTATGCAGAAAGCTGGAACGCAAATGGCGCACGACTAAACTTGAGGTGCACCATCAAGCATTTAGTGATGGTTTAATAACTTATAAACGCATGCTTACCTTAGCTAAAGCTAATTATTACTCAAATCTCATCCACCGTAATAAAAACGATCCTAAATTTTTGTTTAGTACGGTAGCATCGCTAACCCAACAAGGGACTCCTTCCAGTAGCTCCACCCACTCAGCTGATGACTTTATGCAATTCTTTAGTAAGAAAATTGAAGTCATTAGAAAGGAGATTAAAGACAATGCGTCCCAGCTACAACGGGGTTCTATTAACACTGACACGATTGTATATACGGCGGATACTGCCCTCCAAAATAGTTTCTCTCGTTTTGAGGAAATAACATTAGAGGAATTGTTACAACGTGTAAATGGAATAAAACAAACAACATGTTTACTTGACCCTCTTCCTGGGAAACTGATCAAGGAGCTCTTTGTATTATTAGGTCCATCAGTGCTAAATATTATAAACTTATCACTTTCCTCGGGCACTGTTCCCCTAGCATTCAAAAAAGCGGTTATTCATCCTCTTCTTAAAAGACCTAACCTCGATCCTGACCTCATGGTAAACTACCGACCGGTGTCTCACCTTCCCTTTATTTCAAAAATCCTCGAAAAAATTGTTGCGGAGCAGTTAAATGAACACTTAGCGTCTAACAATCTATGTGAAACCTTTCAATCCGGTTTCAGGGCAAATCACTCGACGGACACAGCCCTCGCAAAAATGACTAATGATCTATTGCTAACGATAGATTCTGATGCGTCATCTATGTTGCTGCTCCTCGATCTTAGCGCTGCTTTCGATACCGTCGATCATAATATTTTATTAGAACGTATCAAAACACGAATTGGTATGTCAGACTTAGCCCTGTCTTGGTTTAACTCTTATCTTACTGATAGGATGCAGTGTGTCTCCCATAACAATGTGACCTCGGACTACGTTAAGGTAACGTGTGGAGTTCCCCAGGGTTCGGTCCTTGGCCCTGCACTCTTCAGCATCTACATGCTGCCGCTAGGTGACATCATACGCAAATACGGTGTTAGCTTTCACTGTTATGCTGATGACACCCAACTCTACATGCCCCTAAAGCTGACCAACACGCCGGATTGTAGTCAGCTGGAGGCGTGTCTTAATGAAATTAAACAATGGATGTCCGCTAACTTTTTGCAACTCAACGCCAAAAAAACGGAAATGCTGATTATCGGTCCTGCTAGACACCGAACTCTATTTAATAATACAACTCTAACATTTGACAACCAAACAATTAAACAAGGCGACACGGTAAAGAATCTGGGTATTATCTTCGACCCAACTCTCTCCTTTGAGGCACACATTAAAAGCGTTACTAAAACGGCCTTCTTTCATCTCCGTAATATCGCTAAAATTCGCTCCATTCTGTCCACTAAAGACGCTGAGATCATTATCCATGCGTTTGTTACGTCTCGCCTCGACTACTGTAACGTATTATTTTCGGGTCTCCCCATGTCTAGCATTAAAAGATTACAGTTGGTACAAAATGCGGCTGCTAGACTTTTGACAAGAACAAGAAAGTTTGATCACATTACGCCTGTACTGGCTCACCTGCACTGGCTTCCTGTGCACTTAAGATGTGACTTTAAGGTTTTACTACTTACGTATAAAATACTACACGGTCTAGCTCCATCCTATCTTGCAGATTGTATTGTACCATATGTCCCGGCAAGAAATCTGCGTTCAAAGGACTCCGGCTTGTTAGTGATTCCCAAAGCCCAAAAAAAGTCTGCGGGCTATAGAGCGTTTTCCGTTCGGGCTCCAGTACTCTGGAATGCCCTCCCGGTAACAGTTCGAGATGCCACCTCAGTAGAAGCATTTAAGTCTCACCTTAAAACTCATTTGTATACTGTAGCCTTTAAATAGACTCCCTTTTTAGACCAGTTGATCTGCTGTTTCTTTTCTTTTTCTTCTATGTCCCACTCTCCCCTGTGGAGGGGGTCCGGTCCGATCCGGTGGCCATGTACTGCTTGCCTGTGTATCGGCTGGGGACATCTCTGCGCTGCTGATCCGCCTCGACATCTCTGCGCTGCTGATCAGCCTCCGCTTGGGATGGTTTCCTGCTGGCTCCGCTGTGAACGGGACTCTCGCTGCTGAGTTGGACCCGCTTTGGACTGGACTCTCGCGACTGTGTTGGATCCATTGTGGATTGAACTTTCACAGTATCATGTTAGACCCGCTCGACATCCATTGCTTTCCTCCTCTCTAAGGTTCTCATAATCATTATTGTCACAGACGTCCCACTGGATCATTATTGTCACCGATGTCCCACTGGGTGTGAGTTTTCCCTGCCCTTATGTGGGCCTACCGAGGATGTCGTGGTGGTTTGTGCAGCCCTTTGAGACACTGGTGATTTAGGGCTATATAAGTAAACATTGATTGATTGATTGATTGATATATATATATATTTTTATTTTTTTTATTGATTTATTTTCAGTATTTTTATATTTTATTAGTATAAATTAATTGCTCAACGATCCGTGTACCTTCCATTCATTCTATTTCGAATTCTTAAACGCAAATCAAAAAAAATTATTTTGGGCTATTTTTCCTATTTTCATTTCAGTAACAAAAGTTGGACAACTATTTGATGAAACTTTTTTTAAACAACAATAGGACTACTGCTAAACAAATATGTTACCGTTATACTAAAAAAAAGAAAAAACTTACTAAACCCGAAGGAAAATCTAAAATACCACTTCCGGTTCTTTTTGTCATCACGCAGATAACCTCGCATTTTTGCATTTAGAATGAACATGTTTTATAATTAATATCCATAAAAGGAAAACAGCACGAAATCCATTTTTATGGTAATATTTTAATGAAAATCAACCATTTTTGGTTTGTTTAAAATCTGCCATATATTAAAAAAAAAAATCGAAAAACGGCCCTCCTTTTATATTTTGATTTGCGTTTCAGAATTGTAAAATAGATCTAAATAATTGGAAATATAATGAACGGGAGGTCCACGTACTCATTCTACTTAAGATTTTTTTTTTAAGGGGTAAAGGTCGCACACGCGCATAACCGACATGTGACGTCACAGTGGAGCTCGGCTTCCTGCAGCAAAATCTGAGCGGCCCGCGCAGCTTGTCTGTCCCGCAACATGTTGAGAGCAGCCGCCCGCCTCTCTCTCTCCGGCCTTCGCAGTCCGGCCCCAACAAAACCCAGGTGTCAAGGTATTTGTCGAATGTGTCCGTCGGACTGTTGTCCTTTAGGAGCCAACTGGTGATGAACTCGTGGCGCGGCTCAATGCGGAAGGAGCTGGGCTAGCATGCTAATATTAGCCTCACAAGTAGCGGCTAGCATGCTAATATTAGCCTCACAAGTAGCGGCTAACATGCTAATATTAGCCTCACAAGTAGCGGCTAACATGCTAATATTAGCCTCACAAGTAGCGGCTAACATGCTAATATTAGCCTCACAAGTAGCGGCTAGCATGCTAATATTAGCCTCACAAGTAGCGGCTAACATGCTAATATTAGCCTCACAAGTAGCGGCTAATATGCTAATATTAGCCTCACAAGTAGCGGCTAGCATGCTAATATTAGCCTCACAAGTAGCGGCTAACATGCTAATGTTAGCCTCACAAGTAGCGGCTAACATGCTAATATTAGCCTCACAAGTGTCGCTGACGAGCACTAAGCCGAGTTAAACTTTTCTAATTTTAAAGGAAAACCGGGTAGACTCAAACTGACTCATAACTATCTCATTTAGAGACAATGTCTGTGAAACTCCCTTTGCTGTTCGTGTCCCAATGTGTGTCCTTGTCGTGACCCACTTGAAAGACACCTGCCCCGGGCCTTGTAGTAGTGCTTCTGTTCCAGCCATGTCTGTCCTAAACTACACCTGCCCCGGGCCTTGTAGTAGTGCTTCTGTTCCAGCCATGTCTGTCCTAAACTACACCTGCTCCGGGCCTTGTAGTAGTGCTTCTGTTCCAGCCATGTCTGTCCTAAACTACACCTGCCCCGGGCCTTGTAGTAGTGCTTCTGTTCCAGCCATGTCTGTCCTAAACTACACCTGCCCCGGGCCTTGTAGTAGTGCTTCTGTTCCAGCCATGTCTGTCCTAAACTACACCTGCCCCGGGCCTTGTAGTAGTGCTTCTGTTCCAGCCATGTCTGTCCTAAACTACACCTGCCCCGGGCCTTGTAGTAGTGCTTCTGTTCCAGCCATGTCTGTCCTAAACTACACCTGCCCCGGGCCTTGTAGTAGTGCTTCTGTTCTAGCCATGTCCGTCCTAAACTACACCTGCCCCGGGCCTTGTAGTAGTGCTTCTGTTCCAGCCATGTCTGTCCTGTCAGTGGGCATGTTTCACGAAGTCTTTTTGAGATGATGTATCCTTTTTAAATGTTTTTGTTTGTGTTGACTGCATACTTTTGATTTTGTTTACCCATTTTCAAGGCCAAAGTAGGTACTTTTAATATGCTGACGATGTCATTTTCACCCTGCAGCTCTGTTGGCGTCAAGGTGCTATTCTCATGGGAAACAAGAGACCGAAGAGGAGTTTGACGCCCGCTGGGTCGCCTACTTCAACAAGCGAGACATTGACGCATGGGAGCTGAGAAAAGGTAAACGGAAGAATGAAGTTGTAGATGGACATCCATCCATTTTCTACGGCTTGTCCCTTTTGGGGTGGCGGGGGGTGCTGGAGCCAATCTTAGCTGCATTTGGGCGGAAGGAGGGGCACACCCTGGACAAGTCGCCACATCGCAAGGCCGACACAGATAGACAGACAACATGCACACACTAAGCGTGACTATATATCGATACGTCAAAACTATCGCGATATTTAACCTTATGATATGATTATCGATTAACTATTGCAGCCCCTGGTTCTACCTCAATGGTTTTACATTAATCAGTATTTTTGGCCTCAAATGCAATTAGATTTTTACTCCCAAACTGATACAATGACAATGCTATAATAGATTATCAGTGTTGGCGCTAGGAGTTCTCCAAATGGGGTCCCCTGAGGCTCCATCAAGGCATAAAAATGGGGTCCCGCAGTACATTTTTGGGTTCCTACTTTTTTGTGACTTTCGAAAACCAATGATACAATTTTATGCATTACCCTGTTATTTTTCACATTCTATATTGTTTTGGGAAAAAAGTTTTCATAAATGTTACTTGATTCGTTAAAATAATTTAGGACTGCAACTAACGATTAATTTGATCATCGATTAATCTGTTGATTATTACTTCGATTAATAATCGGACAAAAGAGAAAAAACTACATTTCTATCCTTTCCACTGCTTTATTTAAAAAACAGCATACTGGCACCATGTCCTTTGGACTTGCCAAATAAAATAAGACAAGTGTTACAAAAATGTTGTTTTTTTTATAAAGTGCACCATTGTCATGCACAACAGCAAAAATTTTGCTTTGATGAATTTCAAACCTGGCTATTACCTATTTAACTATTCTGCAATGTTGGATGCTGAATGTCTTTCCTCTAGTGCAGGGGTAGGGAACCTATGGCTCTAGAGCCAGATGTGGCTCTTTTGATGACTGCATCTGGCTCTAGAGCCAGATGTGGCTCTTTTGATGACTGCATCTGGCTCTCAGATAAATTTTAGCTGACATTGCTTAACACAATAAGTAATGAATAATTTTGCTGGCAATCAGTGTTAAAAATAATGTTCAAAATATATGCATTTTAATCCATCCATTCATTTTCTACCGCACCTGTTCAAGAAGTCACATTATTGATTAGAAATATTTTATTTATTATTGGTTAGCTTTAGAATAAAACATGTTATTCAAAATAATAGGAGACTTATTGTACTCTACAAATGTTGTTATTAATGAAAAAATGCATGCATTTAGTTGTATTCAGTGTTAGAAAATATTAAAGGGCTCTCACGGAAATACATTTTAAAATCTTTGGCTTTCATGGCTCTCTCAGCTGCGCTTCCTGAAAAAAATCTTCTCGTTAGCAAAATATTAAAAACGGACACAACGGATCAATGTACTCGGACTATGGACTGAAAAAGTTACGTACCCTGAGTTCTCTTCATGCATGGATAAAAGATGCTTCCTGTTCAGGTGTTCCTGAAGCGATGTTGTTCTTCCGTGCCATGCGGGGTTCATGCTGCACATTTTGCAGGAAACTGTCTGCTTTGCAGTGTTTAAAGTGAATTATTCCCACACTTTTGACAACTTAGGTCGTACACTTTTCTCAATTGAAGCATTAACCTCCAGATGTTTCTCCACTGAACTATCCTTACTGTTTCCCTCCGCCGTTTTTCGAATGTTTCCAGCAAAGGAGACTGCATGGTCACGTGAGCTGCACGACACATCATTGGCTGGCTCACTGCCACCTCATGAGACGTGGCCTCAGCGCCGCCCTGGCGCTGTTTTGTACTGTTTTTGTACTTATTTTGATTGTTTCTCAGCTGTTTGTAAATGTTGTGGTTTATAAATAAAGGTTTAGGGAAGAAGAAAAAATGGCCCCAACGCATGCGCATTGCATACATTCAACGAACCGATGACTAAATTGATCGACAACTATTTTTATAATCGATTTAATCGATTAGTTGTTGCAGCCCTAAAATAATTATACAAAAGACAACTAATTTTTATGCATACTTGTATAGCAATTTTTACCTTCAAGGTACTCAAAACGCTTAGTCACTATTTCCACATTTGCACACTGATGGCAGGAGCTGCCATGCAAGGCCCTAAGCATGACCCATCATGAGCAAGGGTGAAGTGTCTTGCTCGAAGACACAACGGACGTGACGAGGTTGCTAGAAGGTGGGGATCGGCACGGTCACTCTCCCAACTGCGCCACGCCGTCTCCAACATAACCAGAACTCATGATCATAATTAAAGACGGAAGTAATGTTTAATTTACTTTCCCTAAATATCTAAAAATATTCCTATTCTCTAACATTTCAACCTTTGTCCCATGAGCTACAGAAGACAACTTATTGAAGTTGAGGTTACATTCGGAGCCAAGATTCTATCACCTTGTACAAGTGATGTCATCAATCCATCCACTTTATTTATACAGCACATTTAAACAACAAAAATGTTTCCAACAATATTAAAATATTATCTTTAGCTACGCCAATGACTGAATAAAAATTAAAAATAAATATGATTTAAAAACGATTTCAAAGGGTAAAAGGTGGTCCTTGATTGGCTTGTGTCCTGCTCGTGCCTTCTCCGCTGTGATATAATGTGAATCAGCTTTGGCATCTTTTTCCAAAAAAGTCTGCTCTCATCACTATTTAAAACTAGCTGTGGTACTAAGACTTCTTCCTCCATTGTTCCATACTTGCGATCGCCATTGATTTACTTCTCGTAAATAGTCTTTTTTTTTACTCCACTGCGTTTCCCTTCTTCTTTCCACGCTGGTCTTTGGTCTTTTTGGTACAAAATGAACAAAACTTATCGAAATTTGGTCTGGGCTGATAACAAATTTTGCTGGACGATATATTGTCCCATAACTTATTGTCAGCATTCTTTTGTGACCAAATGAAGCACTTGGGCTTGGCGATATGGACCAAAACTGATATCAAGATATTTCTTGTATTCCTTAGTGGTCAACGATGCCAAGATGACTCTGAGTACTCAAGGGGCCTAGCTCTTCCTACAAAAAGTAGATGCAAGTAAAACAAATCTAAAAATAAAATACAATACATCCCTGTTCTTTTTAATAAAATGTTTGTCGAGTGATATCAAATGTTATCCATTGGTGGAGGTCCCAGACATATTGAACTATCTTGTGCTCCAACGTCATTCTACAAGAAAAAACAGATACAAACTTTAAAAAACATGAAAGTCTACAACTATTATGTGTGTGGCTCGGTCACGAAAATTGATATCAAGACTCTCCTGGGCAAATATGCATCATTTTTACTCGGGTAAGGTAGTATTTCATGATTCTACTTTGTGTCTTGTGAGGGCGCGTCCATGTCAACAAACTAGTGCCCGACAGCTGGACACGTGTGACTGCATATCATTTAACTAACTGACAATCGCTGAATCATCAGCATATTTGATTTTTGTCCTGTGATGTATACTCTGACACATTTGTGTACAAAATAAACAAGAGGGTAGACATGTAAATGCCTTCCCTGACAAAAGAAAATAAAATTGACTCTGGCTTTCTGGTTTCTGTTTGCTAAAAATTAAAGCACAAATAATATCAAGTTAATATTTTAAAGGCCTACTGAGAGCCACTACTACCGACCACGCAGTCTGATCGTTTATATATATATTAATGATGAAATATTAACATTGCAACACATGCCAATACGGCCGGGTTAGTTTACTAAATTGCAATTTAAAATTTTGCATGAATTATCCTGCTGAAAACCCGGCAGTAATTCAAGGCAGGCGCATACTATATGCCCTGCGGCAATTCAAGGAAATACGGTGTATATATAAAAAAATGGGTATTTCTGTCTGTCATTCCTTCGTACATTTTTTTTTCCTTTTACGGAAGGTTTTTTGTATGGAATAAATGATGAAAAAAAACTTAATTGAACGCTTAATTGACGCCGTGGGGCAGTGTGGCCGTGCGCAACCCGAGGGTCCCTGGTTCAATCCCCACCTAGTACCAACCTCGTCACGTCCGTTGTGTCCTGAGCAAGACACTTCACCCTTGCTCCTGATGGGTGCTGGTTAGCGCCTTGAATGGCAGCTCCCTCCATCAGTGTGTGAATGTGGAAGTAGTGTCAAAGCGCTTTGAGTACCTTGAAGGTAGAAAAGCGCTATACAAGTACAACCCATTTATCATTTATAAAAGAGGAGAAAACTGGAAAAAAATGAAAACTTAATTTTGAAACATAGTTTATCTTCAATTTCGACTCTTGGAAATTCAAAATTCAACCGAAAAAAAGAAGAGAAAAACTAGCTAATTCTAATCTTTTGGAAAAAAAATAAAAAAGATTTTATGGAACATTAGTCATTTTTCTTGATTAAGATTAATTTTAGAATTTTGATGAATTTTTTTAAATAGGTTAAAATCCAATCTGCACTTTGTTAGAATATAAAACAAATTGGACAAATCATTATGTCCTCTAGATTTTCCAGAACATAAATTTTAAAAGAAATTCAAAAGAATTTGAAAAAAGACTTAAATTTGATTCTAAAGATTTCCTAGATTAGCCAGAATATTTTTGGGGAATTTTAATCGTAATAAGTTTGAAGAAATATTTCACAAATATTTTTCGTCAAAAAAAAACAGAAGCTAAAATGAAGAATTAAATTAAAATGTATTTATTATTCTTTACAAAAAAAAAATACATTTACTTGAACATTGATTTAAATTGTCAGGAAAGAAGAGGAAGGAATTTAAAAGGTAAAATGGTATGTTTAAAAATCCTAAAATCATTTTTAAGGTTGTATTTTTTCTCTAAAATTGTCTTTCTGAAAGTTATAAGAAGCAAAGTAAAAAAATAAATGCATTTATTTAAACAAGTGAAGACCAAGTCTTTAAAATATTTTCTTGGAATTTGAAATTTTATTTGAGTTTTGTCTCTCTTAGAATTAAAAATGTCGAGCAAAGCGAGACCAGCTTGCTGGTAAATAAATAAAATTTAAAAAATAGAGGCAGCTCACTGGTAAGTGCTGCTATTTGAGCTATTTTTTAGAACAGGCCAGCGGGCGACTCATCTGGTCCTTATGGGCGACCTGGTGCCCGCGTTGGTGACCCCTGGTATAGATGCCGTGCGTGTGTGCGTGTGTGCGTGTGTGCGTGTGTGCGTGTGTGCGTGTGTGTGTGTGTGTGTGTGTGTGTGTGTGTGTGTGTGTGTGTGTGTGTATATACATATGTATATATACATATGTATATATACATATGTATGTGTGTCTTTTTAAGAGCTTAATTTCAGTCCATGTTTGTGATAACATAAATCCGCTGTCCAATCAATGCCTTGCTTAAGTGTCTCAGTTCAACCACCTCCACAGGGAATATTTACTTCTTAAACCGTAGCTTCCTAATTGTTCCAGGGATGAACACACTGATTTGTTACGATCTGGTACCTGAGCCCAAGATTCTCGAGGCAGCACTGCGAGCTTGTCGGAGGTTAAACGACTTGGCCCCTGCCATCCGAATTCTGGAAGCTGTGAAGGTGAGAGAGAAGAGTGGTGGTAAAGAAGTGTGTAGTTGTGGTGTGGGTATTGACAAGGATGTTTCCTTCCACAGGAAAAAGCTGGGCCACACAAAGAGATCTACCCATATCTCATTCAAGAACTGAGGCCAACTTTAGACGAACTGGGAATCTCCACACCTGAAGAGCTTGGAATTGACAAGTTATAAGTGAGTTATCTGAGCTCATGTTCCTTTATAGCAGGTCAGTCTGTTGCTATGACGACTTATGTTTGTATTGCAGATGCCATGGTGGTGCTTGTCCTCAGATTACACAATCGTTGTCCCTACATGTTTGCCTCATATGTCTATTTAATTTGACCTTTATTACGTTATTTTGCTTGTAAAATATTAATGAACCTAATAAAGGAAAATTTACCTGTAATGCTTGACAAAAGTACTTCGGTTTAAAAATGTTTTAAGTACTTGTTGAAACAAAAGCTTTTAACTGTAATGTGACTGCTCTTGTGTGGCCCACTTTTGCCAGCAGAGGTCAGTGTTTTCACATGTTGACTTTAAAGCCATTCTACTGCATGCCTCAAGTCTTTCCCTTTCAAGGGCAAATAAACGGGTTCAAAGGGCACTGTGGTATTATATTGGAATCAGTGCAAGGGAATGAGACCTACTCAAGCAGAGTTATTTTAAGTAAAACTCAACCATATTGTGAAAATTAAAAATGTAATAGAACACAAACTTTTTTTTTGTTTTTTTTGCCTTGAAAATTTTTTTATGTTACGTTTATGGTTAGTTTCCCATAGGTTTTTCAGAACATGTTCTTTAGTAGAGAGGTACAGTTTCAAACTTTCTGATGAAATAAATGCAGCGTAGAAGCTGCTGGGTCATTTAAAGTAAGTGTCACTTTTGCATAATATCAAAGAAAATACAGAGATACTAAAAAAGGGACCTATGTGAGCATGCAGGGACTTGTTACTGCCGCCCTTTTGCAGAGGAGAAGCCAGCCATGATTGAAATACTCCTTTTTAGGGCTGGGACATATGACCTTTTATTAGTATCTTTATTATCAAGCCATGTGACGATACAGCATATATATCTCCATATTTTGCCTTAGCCTTGAATGAACACTTGATGCATATAATGACAGCAGTATGATGATTCTATGTGTCTACATTCAAACATTCTTCCTTATACTGCATTCATATATGCTACTTTTAAACTTTCATGCAGAGAGGGAAATCACAACTAAAAGTGTATTTATGAAACAGTTATTAAGCAGTGGCACAAACATTCATGTCATTTCCAAAACAGAAAGTGCAAGATTGTCAGAGACATTTTAAAACAAGCTATGAGTGCACTTTTGTGCATGATGTCACTAAGATGACATATCAAAACAACACTAAATTAAAGTGCACTTTTTGTACAGAACGACACAATAGTTTAAAACAAATAAAGTGCACTTTTGTGCATGATGTCACACAATAAGAGTCAAATAAAAATGAGCTGCATAATAGGAAATCAAATAGTGTATGTCCTTCACTATGTGGTAGGTTCCAGCGGACGTTATCTCCTTCTGTTGTTGACTATTTTTTTTCTTACAGTGTTGATGTGGAAATGGTTGCTTGGGCATTTTGTTGGTGTGGCACTGAACGGAGATGTTGACATGCAGAGTTTCAAGCACTCATCATTCTCTAGTGGGTAACTTTTCAAATGATGCTACATTAGCAGTGCTGCTACTTTTTGTAGCAACGCTTTTGCCGCGTACTTGTTCGACATCTTCCCGCTTGAAGCCAAACCACAGCCAGACGATGCACCACCTGCTGTTTTTCTTGGGAATTAATTATTCATTTGTTAACAGATCCGCACCTTCTTTCTCTCGTATTACCACTCGCTCCACTCTGCTAGCATCACAGCTAATGTGACCCATGCCGCTACCTCTCTGCTCAGCGAGAGTGTATGACGTGACATATGTATGAAGGTGCGCTTGTTTTATGTCTCTGTGAGGAGGAGAGACATGAAAGAGTGAAGAAAAGCCTGCAGTGTAATGCCAGCAGCTAAAAGCAACTGTGTGAGGACCTATTCTCCAATATCACAATATAGTCATTTTCTATATCGCACAGAGACAAACCTGTGATACATCACCCAGCCCTACTCCTTTTGTTTGAGCACAATGTCTCTAACAGATAAAATGCAAATACAGAAATATTATAATACCCCCAAGACAAAGGATTATACATCCAAACTCCAAACAGGACTTTCACACAAAAGAGCAGGTGATCAGACTTTTGACAAGAAAGTAACACATTTTCCTGATGTATAATAGTTCACCCTAAATGGTTTTCATGTTTAGAAAAACAAACAGACAAATAAGTATTTTCCAATAAAGGTTTGCAGAAGTAAAATATTCCCCTTTTTTTCTATTTAGCAACCTTTATTAACATTTAACAGGGCACAGGAATTTAATGTAAAACAAAAAATGTAATCGTTTGGATCGTTTCGCAGCCGAGTGTGAAGCGACCGGAATGAGAATCAGCACCTCCAAGTCCGAGTCCATGGTTCTCACCCGGAAAAGGGTGGAGTGCCATCTCCGGGTTGGGGAGGAGACCCTGCCCCAAGTGGAGGAGTTCAAGTACCTGGGAGTCTTGTTCACGAGTGAGGGAAGAGTGGATCGTGAGATCGACAGGCGGATCGGTGCGGCGTCTTCAGTAATGCGGACGTTGTACCGGTCCGTTGTGGTGAAGAAGGAGCTGAGCCGGAAGGCAAAGCTCTCAATTTACCGGTCTATCTACGTTCCCATCCTCACCTATGGTCATGAGCTTTGGGTCATGACCGAAAGGATAAGATCACGGGTACAAGCGGCCCAAATGAGTTTCGTGTGGCGGGGCTCTCCCTTAGAGATAGGGTGAGAAGCTCTGCCATCCGGGAGGAACTCAAAGTAAAGCCGCTGCTCCTTCACATCGAGAGGAGCCAGATGAGGTGGTTCGGGCATCTGGTCAGGATGCCACCCGAACGCCTCCCTAGGGAGGTGTTTAGGGCACGTCCAACCAGTAGGAGGCCACGGGGAAGACCCAGGACACGTTGGGAAGACTATGTCTCCCGGCTGGCCTGGGAACGCCTCGGGATCCCCCGGGAAGAGCTAGACGAAGTGGCTGGGGAGAGGGAAGTCTGGGTTTCCCTGCTTAGGCTGTTGCCCCCGCGACCCGACCTCGGATAAGCGGAAGATGATGGATGGATGGACAAAAAATGTAAAGGCATTAGTGCTTCACGGGCCTTAAACGTCAACGCATGTTGAGTTGTACGTCGATGCCATTTGGATGTGGAAGGTGCCCACAGAGAAGATGCCTTGCTCATGTGCATCATGACATTGGACCAATTTGTTTAAAGTCTAGACCAGATATGTGGATGGTTCTATTGGTGGTTTGGTGCTCAGCAGAGTTGTGTAGATTAACCAAACATTGTACTCAGAAGTGCCGTTACTTTACAGCAGAACTTGGCAAAGTGCAGCCCGCCGGACATACTACATCATTTTTTTAGACCTTTAACATGAGAACTACAGCCACAATTATGATGTGCAGTGTTGTTTTTAAATGACCTTAAGTCTTCAACTACACAAAGTATTTACATGGTTGAATTCTTGCGCTTTTGAGTATTTAACGAGGTATTACAGTAATCTAAGTCAATGGTTCTCAAATGGGGGTACTTGAAGGTATGCCAAGGGGTATGTGAGATTTTTTTTTTTTTAATATTCTAAAAATAGCAACAATTCAAAAATCCTTTATAAATATATTTATTGAATAGTACTTCAACAAAATATGAATGTAAGTTCATAAAGTGTGAAAAGAAATACAACAGCTAGATTTTTTGTGGACATGTTCCATAAATATTGATGTTAAAGATTAATTTTTTTGTGAAGAAATGTTTAGAAGTAAGTTGATGAATCCAGATGGATCTCTATTACAATCCCCAAAGAGGGCACTTTAAGTTGATGATTACTTCTGTGTGGAGAAATCTGCATTTAGAATGTTAACAAGTTTTTAGTTATGTTTATCTTTTTTCCAAATAGTTGAAGAAAGACCACTACAAATGAGCAATATTTTGCACTGTTATACAATTGTGCTGTATTTTACTTCTTTATCTCTTTTTTTCAACCAAAAATGCTTCGCTCTGATTAGGGGGTACTTGAATTAAAAACATGTTCACAGGGGGTACATCAGTGACAAAAGGTTGAGAACCACTGATCTAGACCACAGCAGCTCAGACCAGGGACAAAGCAGAGGGGGCGGGGCTTGTTTTCAGAGCAGCCAGCCCCAAACCAGTGTGTCAGGAACAGATGCGGAAACGGACTTTTACAACAAATGTGTGCATAAAAGTGATAGTGGGGCGGTATAGCTCGGTTGGTAGAGCAGCGGTGCCAGCAACTTGAGGGTTCCAGGTTCGATCCTCGCTTCCGCCACCCTAGTCACTGCCGTTGTGTCCTTGGGCAAGACACTTTACTCACCTGCTCCCAGTGCCACCCACACTGCTTTAAATGGAACTCAGATATTGGCTTTCACTATGTAAAGCGCTTGAGTCACTAGAGAAAAGCGCTATGTAAATATAATTCACTTCATATATTGTAGGTGTTTTTTGCCCTTTGGATTTATATTTTGCTTTTTGTTACATTTTTGTTGTGTTCTACTTGATTGTAAAAGATGTTAATCAAGGAGCGATGTTCATATGTTGTTAATATTCAGTGTTTTATTGTTCATCGTTAATATTGTAAATCCCACTTTATTTTCATGTAAATTGTACGTGTCCTGTTCAGTAAAAAACTGTAAAATTCCATTCCTTTTGTTTTTTTAGGTAGTCTGTCATAACGTTTTTAGAACTCTATCGGACATTGTGACTTTTGGTTTTAGTTTTCCTGGAAAAAAAGGGAGCCAAACACACATACTGTACAGCACATTTTTTACAGCTTAATGTGTATAAATCATTTATATACACACAGGACCCCCAGACACATTTTCTTCTATCAATGTGGCCCCCGAGTCAAATTATTTGCCCAGCTCTGCTTTAGAGTAAATTGACACAAGTATTCGAGTAGTCCTCCAGATAAGTACTTCAGTAAGTGTAAGTATTCCGTGATAAAACCAGAAGTACTAAGTAACTTCTGATTTACTTGGTCATTTTTTGAATTAATTCATTCATTTTTACTGCCAATATTATCAGACGATAAATGCTTTAAATGTAATATCGGACATTATCGGTTTCAAAAAGTAAAATTTACAATTTTTTAAAAGGCCGCTGTGTACACGGACATCGGGAGAAGTACAGAGTGCCAATAAACCTTAAAGGCACTGCCTTTGCGTGTCGGCCCAATCACATAATATCTACGGCTTTTCACACACACAAGTGAATGCAAGCATACTTGGTCAACGGCCATACAGGTCACACTGAGGGTGGCCGTATAAACTACACCAACACTGTTACAAAGATGTGCCACACTGTGAACCCACACCAAACAAGAATGACAAACACATTTCGGGAGAACATCCACATTGTAACACAACAGAACAAATACCCAGGACCCTTTGGAGCACTAACTCTTCTGGCAGGCTACAGTATACACCCCCCCCTCCCCTCAACCACGCCCAACTCAACATCATGCTCTCTCAGGGAGAGCATGTCCCAAATTCCAAGCTGCTGTTTTGAGGCATGTAAAAAGAAAATAATGCACTTTGTGACTTCAATAATTTAAATATGGCAGTGCCATGTTGGCATTTTTTCCCATAACTTGAGTTGATTTATTTTGTAAAACCTTGTTACATTGTTTAATGCATCCAGCGGGGCATCACAACAAAATGAGTCACAATAATGTGTTCATTCCACCACTGTATATATCGGTATCGGTTGATAGCGGTAATTAAGAGTTGGATAATATTGGATATCGGGAAAAAAAGCCATTATCAGTCATCTCAAATTATTTCTACTAGTTTGTGTAATCATCCATCCATCCATTTTCTACCGCTCTTTCCCTTTGGGGTTGCGGGGGGCGGTGGTGCCTATCTCAGCTACAATCGGGGAGAAGGTGGGGTACACCCTGGACAATTCGCCACCTCATCACAGGACCAACACAGACAGACAACATTCACAGACTAGCGACCATTTAGTGTTGCCAATCAACCTTCTAGTTTGTACAGAACAGACCAAAAGTTTGGACACACCTCATTCAATGTGTGTTTTTATTTATTGTCATGACTATTTACATTGGAGATTGTCACATCAAAACTATGAATGAACACATGTGGAGGTATGTACTTACCAAAAAAAAGGTGAAATAACTGAAAACATGTTTTATATTCTACTTTCTTCAAAATAGCCACCCTTTTTGATTGATTGATTGATTGATTGAAACTTTTATTATTAGATTGCACAGTACAGTACATATTCCGTACAATTGACCACTAAATGCTAACACCCCAATAAGTTTTTCAACTTGTTAAAGTCGGGGTCCACCTTCATCAATTCATGGTACCCATTGCTCTGATTACTGCTGTGCACACTCTTGGCATTCTCTGGATGAGCTTGAAGAGGTAGTCACCTGAAATGGTTTTCACTTCACAGGTGTGCTTGAAGTTCATGTGTTCATTCATAGTTTGGATGCCTTCAGTGACAATTTACAATGTAAATAGTTGTGAAAATAAAGAATGCATTGAATGAGAAGGGGTGTCTTGTCCTGTACTGTACATAAACATTGAAGAGCTCAATCTATCTCAAAATGACATTTTCACAGTCACTTGTGATGTTCAATCAATCAATCAATCAATGTTTATTTATATAGCCCCAAATCACAAATGTCTCAAAGGACTGCACAAATCATTACGACTACAACATCCTCGGAAGAACCCACAAAAGGGCAAGGAAAACTCACACCCAGTGGGCAGGGAGAATTCACATTCAGTGGGACGCCAGTGACAATGCTGACTATGAGAAACCTTGGAGAGGACCTCAGATGTGGGCAACCCCCCCCCCCTCTAGGGGACCGAAAGCAATGGATGTCGAGCGGGTCTAACATGATACTGTGAAAGTTCAATCCATAGTGGCTCCAAGACAGCAGTGAGAGTCCCGTCCACAGGAAACCATCTCAAGCGGATCAGCAGCGTAGAGATGTCCCCAACCGATACAGGCGAGCGGTCCATCCTGGGTCTCGACTCTGGACCGTCAGTACTTCATCCATGGTCATCGGACCGGACCCCCTCCACAAGGGAGGGGGGGACATAGGAGAAAGAAAAGAAGCGGCAGATCAACTGGTCTAAAAAGGAGGTCTATTTAAAGGCTAGAGTATACAGATGAGTTTTAAGGTGAGACTTAAATGCTTCTACTGAGGTAGCATCTCGAACTGTTACCGGGAGGGCATTCCAGAGTACTGGAGCCCGAACGGAAAACGCTCTATAGCCCGCAGACTTTTTTTGAGCTCTAGGAATCACTAATAAGCCGGAGTCTTTTGAACGCAGATTTCTTGCCGGGACATATGGTACAATACAATCGGCAAGATAGGCTGGAGCTAGACCGTGTAGTATTTTATATGTAAGTAGTAAAACCTTAAAGTCACATCTTAAGTGCACAGGAAGCCAGTGCAGGTGAGCCAGTACAGGTGTAATGTGATCAAACTTTCTTGTTCTTGTCAAAAGTCTAGCAGCCGCATTTTGTACCAACTGTAATCTTTTAATGCTAGACATGGGGAGACCCGAAAATAATACGTTACAGTAATCGAGACGAGACGTAACAAACGCATGGATAATGATCTCGGCGTCTTTAGTGGACAAAATGGAGCGAATTTTAGCGATATTACGGAGATGAAAGAAGGCCGTTTTAGCAGCGCTAATGTCAACATGTGCCCAGGTAAAACCTCAAAAATATTATTTCTACTAGTTTGATTTACAATCACAAAACCACAACCACCTGCCCAGATCTGGACTTACATCCGGGCAAGGAGAAACTCCAAAGAAGAAATCTTGGGATCGGTCGGGTTCCTGGGTGACCGACAGCAATGGATGTACACTTATGATCGTCTGAGAGTCCTGTCCACCTGAAAGCAAGCAAAAGGGTCTCAAAGAGGAACTCCTGGGACGTAGACAACGCTGAGACGTCACCACCTGTTGTGCACGGGATGGTGAGGAACTCAATTTGGATTCTCTGCATGCCATGCACTTGTGAAGAATTGCCGATAAAGCTGACTTTGATGCATAGAAGAGTGATCACAACTTGGGACAGCTACCGCTGGTACCTGGTAACCTCCGCCATGCAGGAGAGGGGACAGAATGGAAAAGAGAAGCGGAAGGTCAACTGGTCTGAACGGGACTATTTAAAAGCTGGAGTATGTAAAGGAGTTTGAAGCTGGGACTTAGATGCTACCTCAGTAGAAGCATCTAAGTGTTGCCAGTTGGGTATTCCAGAGTACTGGAGCCACAATACAAAACGCTTTACAGCCCGCAGACTTTTTATGGCCTCGAGGAATCACTGATAAGTCTGACTTGTGCTACCTCTGATACACACTCTTTACAGTCTAGTTCTGAGAGTGGTCATGTGACTGCCAGGCTCCGTTTGATTGGTGCGCGTCACTCGTGCTTGCAGTGGCTTGGCACAGGAAGAAGTGTCTAACCAACCAAATTGTCTTTGCAAGCACTAATAAAGTATAATGACTTCAATAGAATAGAACACTTTATTGTCGTCAAAAATGAGCGCATGAATAAAATACAGGTAGCATCTGTTAGGTGCAGTTTAAATACACGACCGAGATTTAATTCATTGTGAAAACAGAAGAGTTGTAATCACTGTATTGGTGTGTAGTGCGGAAATAACTCTGACAATATCATTCAAGTCTTCTATTTTAACTGCTTCATGCTCTTGGTCAGGTCTGCAAGGTCTGAAATGTCCATCAGCGACTCCAGAGAAAGTATGAGTGTATCCTCCTTAGTCGCCATGTTCCAGGGTCCCAGGGTCCCAGGGTCCCGGGCTTCAGACCAAGACAAAAGTTGGACGAGCTCCCGTTAGCCCCGCCCACTGACTTTGATAGGTGAGTTTGACCTGTACAATTACGGGCGTCCCTCGCCACATCACACTTCAAATAGTGCGTCTTTGTCGGAGACTTTTTGAGTGTGTATATATATATATATATATATATATATATATATGTATATACCTATATATATATATATATCTCTCTATCTATCTATCTATCTATCTATATATATATATATATATATATATTAGTACAGGCCCAAAGTTTGTACGCACCTGCTCATTCAATGTGTTTACTTTCTTTTCATGACTATTTACATTGTAGATTGTCACTGAAGGCATCAAAACTGTGAAGTGAACAACATTTCAGGTGACTAGCTCTTGAAGTTCATGGAGACAATGCCATGAGTGTGCAAAGCAGTAATCAGAACTAGAATATAAAACACGTTTTCAGTTATTTCACCTTTTTTGTTAAGTACATAACTCCACATGTGTTCATTCATAGTTTTGATGTGACAATCTACAACGTAAATAGTCATGAAAATAAAAACAACGCATTGAATGAGGTGTGTCCACACTTTTGGCCTCTGCTGTGTTGGCCCTGCGATGAGATGGCGACTTGTCCAGGGTGTACACCGCCTTCCGCCCAAATGCAGGCTCCAGCACCCAGCTTGTCCGAAAGGGAAAATATATACGTGTGTGTGTGTGTGTGTGTATATATATATATATATGTATGTGTATGTATGTTTGTATATATATACATGTGTGTGTATTTATATGTATGTATATATCCATCCATCCCATCCCTTTTCTACCGCTTAATCCCTTTTGGGGTCGCAGGGGGCGCTGGCGCCTATCTCAGCTACAATCGGGTGGAAGGCGGGGTACACCCTGGACAAGTCGCCACCTCATCACAGGGCCAACACAGATAGACAGACAACATTCACACTCACATTCACACACTAGGGACCATTTAGTGTTGCCAATCAACCTATCCCCAGGTGCATGTCTTTGGAGGTGGGAGGGGCCTATCCCCAGGTGCATGTCTTTGGAGGTGGGAGGGGCCTATCCCCAGGTGCATGTCTTTGGAGGTGGGAGGGGCCTATCCCCAGGTGCATGTCTTTGGAGGTGGGAGGGGCCTATCCCCAGGTGCATGTCTTTGGAAGTGGGAGGAAGCCGGAGTACCCGGAGGGAACCCACGCATTCACAGGGAGAACATGCAAACTCCACACAGAAAGATCCCGAGCCTTGATTTGAACCCAGGACTGCAGGACCTTCGTATTGTGAGGCAGACGCACTAACCCCTCTGCCACCGTGAAGCCTAGTATTCAGTATATATATATATATATATATATATATATATATATATACATACACATGTGTGTATATATATATATGTATATATGTATATGTATGTATACATATGTGTGTGTATATATATGTATGTATATATGTATGTACATATGTACATATACATATGTATGTATACATATATGTGTGTATATATATGTATGTAAGTGTATATATGTGTGTGTGTGTGTATATATAACGTGTGTATGTACGTGTGTGTATATGTATGTATGGGTATATATATATGTATGTATATATGTATATATATATGTTTATAGTAAATATATATGTATGTATATATACATGTATGTGTATGTATGTATAAATATGTATGTATATATGTGTGTGTGTATGTATGTATGTATGTATATATATGTATGTATATATATATATATATATGTATGTAAAAAAAAAAGTAGTTTTTACAGGAAAACGCTGGAATTACCAGAGAATTCCTATAAAAATTACAGCAGCACAGTAGATAACTTTACAGTCAAAATATGTAAATTGATTTACAGTGAATTTAATTACGTCTGAATCACATTAAAAAACTGTAAAGTATACAAAAAAAACCGCGTTAATTTTGCATAACGGTGTTGTAAAAAAACAGACCAATTCCTGTATTTTTTACATGTAATAATTGCTTATTGTGCATCAATAAATGATCAAATGAACAGGGAAATATCAAACAAAACAATAATTTAAACTGGTAGAAGAACAGTTAAACTTTGCATTTTAAATGGAGCTCTTCTGTATATTATACATCAAATCTATTAATAATATGCTGTATTTTTATGTTTTAATAATCCAGTTATTATGCACACCAAAACCAAAATACATCTTGAGAAAAGACGAGAGGAAAATATCACTTTTGGAACATTTATTTAACATCCATCATTAATAGTTCTAAACAATTGGATTTTTTTCCCCCCTCTTCTTTTTTGTTAATACAACGTGATGGATCTTTTGACTGAATCCAGGTTGAAATACTGCAGAAGATGAGCCTCTTTAAATCTGGACATGTGTTGAAGTTCCAGCTGCCCCACAACAGCCGACACTCCTGTCTGGAATGTTCAACAACATGTGGCATAAAACAAGTGGGAGCATTTTTACCTCCAAAAGATTAGGCTCTTCAAATCTGGACATTTTTGTCTCAAACAGGCCAAGTTGCAGCTCTGGCTCGCTCGTTAGTGAGGTCGGCTGCCGCCATTAACGAGGAGCTTCTCCCGCTCTTCCCGCCCTCACCTCATTATCCAATCAGAGACCAGCTTCAGCTGCGCACTTTTTGACAATAAAAATTAGGCGCACTGTACAGAGAGAAAGAAGTAGTCTACAACTACAAGTCTGTGGTTATGTAGGGTAATGACACAAGGCTTACTTTACTAATATTATTTTATCAATCATATTTATCAATTACTGTAAGGTGAGCAAGGAAACAAAAAATCTTCCAAACAAATTATTATAATTGTAGCCTATATTTGTGTTTATGAATAGTCCTATGGGAGCCTCTCATGTTCACAATGACTTTTTTTTTTTGGTGTGAAAACATTTTTATTACCTCAATTTGCATTGTTTCATCAATCATGTTAAAAGTGACTCACACTTTTTTTTTGTATTTTTCAAAACAAACCGACTAAAACTATAGTTTTTACAATATTTTTATGTCAAATTAACAAAATTGTTTTGTTATGAGTATTACAATATTTCTCAATATTTGTAGTTTTCACAGTTAAATTTGATTCTAATCACATGTTGTTGTTGCAAATACAACAAAAACATTCTGTTTAATAGTTTATAAAAGTTCACTGTAATTTCAACTAAAAATATATTTTTTTGAGTTTACAATACTTTTTTGTAGTGATTTTACATAGTTTTATGTAAATTTCACAGTCATTTCTTACAATGTGTACAAATGTGTATGTACATATGTGTGTGTATATATGTATATATGTATAATGTTTGTATGTATTTATATATTTAATGTGTTTGTATGTGTGTGTATACACATATATATATAGTGTGTGTATACACACACACATATATATGTGTGTGTGTGTGCATATATACAGTATATATGTGTGTATATATGTATGTATAATGTGTGTATATATATACATGAATAAGTATATATATTTTTTAATTATCATTTGTTTTAATTTTGTTCCGTTTTACCCTACATAAAAAATGTTTCCTGCCCCCTCCCCCCCCAAATTACGATTCTGAATTTTAAGAAAAGAAACATTTATCAAAATAAGTATTAATTTCCGCAATTCGGTTCCGACCCAGGGTGTAGTCTGCCTGAGGCTCCGAGCCCCCCGCCCCCGCGACCCAATAAAGTGACAAGCAGTAAAAATTGGATGGATGGATGGGTTACTGTAATTCCATGATATCTGATCGATACCGAAATGTGCAGTATCGCCCACCCTGGGCGACGCAAGGAAATGCAGTAAATAGAGCAGTGGTTCTCAAATGGGGGTCCGTGTACCCCTGGGGGTACTTGAAGGTATGCCAAGGGGTACGGGAGATTTTTCCAAAATATTCTAAAAATAGCAACAATTCAAAAATCCTTTATAAATATATTTATTGTATAAAACTTCAACAAAATATGAATGAAAGTTCACAAACTGTGAAAAAAAAATACAACAAGGCAAGATTTTTTGTGGACATGTTCCATAAATATTGATGTTAAATATTTCTTTTTTTGTGAAGAAATGTTTAGAAGTAAGTTGATGAATCCAGATGGATCTCTATTACAATCCCCAAAGAGGGCTCTTTAAGTTGATGATTACTTCTATGTGGAGAAATCTGCATTTATCATTGAATCACTTGTTTATTTTTCAACAAGTTTTTAGTTATTTTTATATCTTTTTTTCCAAATAGTTGAAGAAAGACCACTACAAATGAGAAATATTTTGCACTGTTATACAATTTAATAAATCAGAAAGTGATGACATAGTGCTGTATTTTACTTCTTTATCTCTTTTTTTCAACCAAAAATGCTTTGCTCTGATTAGGGGGTACTTGAATTAAAAACATGTTCACAGGGGGTACATCACTGAAAAAAGGTTGAGAACCTCCTCCTCCTACACCACCACCCCCGCCTCCTCTTCCTCGTCCTACACCACCCCCACCTTCTCTTCATCCTCCTCCTACACCACCACCACCTCCTCGTCCTCCGAAACCACCACCACCTCATCTTCCTCCTCCTACACCACCCCCACCTTCTCTTCATCCTCCTCCTACACCACCACCACCTCCTCGTCCTCCTACACCACCACCACCTCCTCCTCCTACACCACCCCACCTCATCTTCCTCCTCCTACACCACCACCACCTCATCCTCCTCCTCCTCCTACACCACCCCCACCTTCTCTTCATCCTCCTCCTACACCACCCCCACCTCCTCTTCCTCCTCCTACACCACCACCACCTCCTCCTACACCCCCCCACCTCATCTTCCTCCTACACCACCACCACCTCCTCCTAGTACACCACCCCACCTCCTCTTCCTCCTCCTACACCACCACCACCACCTCATCTTCCTCCTCCTCCTACACCACCCCACCTCCTCTTCCTCCTCCTACACCACCACCTCCTCCTACACCACCACCACCACCACCTCATCTTCCTCCTCTTAAACCACCACCACCTCTTCTTCCTCTTACACCACCACCTCCTCATCTTCCTCCTCCTCCTACACCACCTCCTCCTACACCACCACCACCTCTTCTTCCTCTTACACCACCACTTCCTCATCTTCCTCCTCCTCCTACACCACCACCACCTCCTCCTACACCACCACCACCTCCTACACTACCACCACCTCATCTTCCTCCTCCTCTTCCTCTTACACCACCACCTCCTCATCTTCCTTCTCCTCCTACACCACCACCACCTCCTCCTACACCACCACCACCTCCTACACTACCACCACCTCATCTTCCTCCTCCTACACCACCACCACCTCCTCTTCCTCTTACACCACCACCTCCTCCTCTTCCTCCTCCTACACCACCACCACCTCCTCCTCCTACATCACCACCACTGCCTCTTCCTCATCCTACACCACCACCACTTCCTCTTCCTCCTCCTACACCACCCCCACCACCACCTCCTCTTCCTCCTCCTACACCCCCATCACCACCACCTGTTCCTCCTCCTACCACCACCACCTCCTCTTCCTCCTCCTACACCCCCACCCCACCACCTCCTCTTCCTCCTGCTCATACCTCACCACCACCACCTCCTTCTCTTCTTCCTCCTCCTCTTCCTACACCACCACCTCCTCTTCCTCCTCCTCCACCTTGCCAACCCTCCTGGATTTTTCAGGAGACTCCTGAAATTCAGCACCTCTCCCGAAAACCTCCAGGGAAAAAATTTCTCCCGAAAATCCCCTGAAATTCATGCGGACCTGAGTGAGGTGTATAAACAGCGTGTCTGCCCAATGACGTTATAACTGTAGAATGATCGAGGGCGAGTTCTTGGTTTCTTATGTGGGTTTATTGTTAGGCAGTTTCATTAACGTCCTCCCAGCGCGGTAACAACACACAACTACAGCAGTCAGTTTTCGTCTACTGTAAAGCAGTTTGTCTGCCGTAAACAGCAATGTTGTGACACTCTTAAACAGGACAATACTGCCATCTACTGTACATGAACAAGGATGGGCAATTCAACCCTTAACTCAACAATGAGTAGATGGGTGTTATGTGTGTGTAAATAAATAAACACTGAAATTCTTGTATTTCTTTTATTTAATTATTTATATATATATATATATATATATATATAGCTAGAATTCATTGAAAGTCAAGTATTTTTTAATGTATGTATATATATATATATATATATATATATATATATATATATATATATATATATATATATATATATATATATATATATATAATGTGTGTGAAATACTTGACTTGGTGAATTTAGGGGGAAATATACTCGTCCCCTCTTAACCACGCCCCCCACCTCCCAAAATCGGAGGTCTCGAGGTTGGCAAGTATGCTCCTCCCCCACGACCCCGACCCCCGCCTTCCCCACCACCACCACCTCCACCTCCACCCACCACCACCACCACCACCACCTCCACCGGCCTCCACCTCTTCCTCCTCCTTTGGCCCCAAAGCGTTTCCACCGTTAGAAGCAGCGAAAGTCGGCAGTGTGTCGGAGCCGCCGTCGTGCGATGTTGGCGGCTGTTGTGGCGGCAAAAGAAGACGAGGAGCGGCCATGATGGATCCCAGCGAGGCACAGATGGTGAGTGTTTGTTAGCGAAGACGTCCCACTCCGCAACAAAAGCAGACATGACGGCGTACCTTTTACTCCCCGACCGGCTTCCTTTCTTACAACATGGAACCGACAACGTGGGTTTTTGGACGGAACGTCTGCTTTAAAAGACACCATTTAAACCTCATGGAGAAGAAGTGAAGTCACAGAAAATCTCTTCGAGAAAGTTCTTCCTTTTTTTAAATGATAAAATTACGTTTTTTTAAATTTAACTCCAAAGGTTCGGTTTCAAATAACATAATGTAATTGTCTTAACTTCTTAAAAAACGTATTTTTGTCCCGCTCAAAAAGGTTCATTATGTCTTCTTATTGTACTTTTTCAAATGTTGTTGTAATCAGAGCCTATTATTTGTACCTAGACCGAGGTAAAGAAATCCATCTAATATACCGATTACAAAAAATATGAAAACACGTATTTTTGTCCATTAAGACCAAATATACAGTATTTATTTAGACATTTTTACAGAGTGAAAAGCATCCATCCTAGTGGCTCTCAAACCTTTTTCCACTGAGTACTACTTAGGAACACACTTGGCTCTCCAACTACCACCAGAATGTGTAATATTGAAATACAGTCGCGTACTAGGCCTAAATATTCATTGAAATACATCTAGGTGTTTAATTTAATGAGTAATATTAAAGATTATGGCCACTGTAACCTCACACTCAGTTTGAATGGTAACACTGTGTTTGAATATTTAATGAAGTGATTCTTTGGCACACCACTAATGAGACGCGTACCTGAGTAATATTTAAATACAGTAGCGTACTAGGCCTAAATATTCATTAAAAAACATCCAGAGGTTTAATTTAATGAATATATGTTAAAGAGTTTGGCCACTGTAGCATTACACTCAGTTTGAACAGTAACACTGTGTTTGAATATTTACTGAAGTGATTCTTTGGCACACCACTACTGGGACACGTACCACATGAGTAATATTTAAATACAGTAGCGTACTAAGTCTAAATATTCATTAAAAACATCCAGAGGTTTAATTTAACAAGTATATATTAAGGATTTGGACCACCTTACACTCAGTTCGAACAGTAACACTGTGTTTGAATATTTAATGAAGTGATTCTTTGGCACACCACTAATGAGACGCGTACCACATGAGTAATATTTAAATACAGTAGCGTAGTAGGCCTAAATGTTAATTAAAAATTTCCACAAGTTTAATTGAACAAGTATATATTGAATATTGTGACCACTGTAGCATTACACACAGCTTGGTTGTGGTTTAAAGTCATATCCAACAATTGGGACTTTTTGCTGTCAATATCGAGTTCCATTTTTTACTGATATCTGCTGGTGGTGTGTCTCCGGATTTTTTCAACGCACAAACCGTGCCTTGGCTGAAAAAAGGTTAAAAGAGACTGGTCTGAGGAACACCGCTTATCCATCAGCTGTGACTGTATCTGTAATTGAAGTGGTGGTGTTCCGTGTCTCTCTCAGTCAGGTTTATCGGAGGAGGGCGGCGCAGCCAGATGCCCCCAGTCCAGTCCTGCTGGTGTGAAGCTGGAGGCGCTGATGGAGCACATCCAAAGACAACACGAATCCAAGCAGGACATGAACTTCCAAGAGAAACACCTCCTCCAAGCTCAGTTCCTCTTCGCCCAACACGCTGCAGGGGCCACGGCTAGAGCCCAGCCGGGCTTCAGGCCGGACTTTTTGGGCAGAGCGGACGGCCTCTCTCAACAGGCGGTTCAGCAGTCGTTGAACAAGCATCCGACCAGAGCGGATGGAGGGGAGGAGGAAGATGATGACGACGACGATGAAGACTCAGAAGAAGAAGAGATACCTGAGGAGGAAAGCGGCCCGGAAGCCAAGAGTTCCAGAGTCCAGCGGGGTCCAGGTCTCCCATTCAATGCTGCTTGTGCTGAGCCTCAGTCAGCAGCTGGAAAGTCCTCCTCATCTCCTCCTGTGGCCATAAAGCAGGAGCCGGAGGAGGAGATGTTGTCTCCGGTGGGACTGCCTCCCTTCACACCAGCCAACGGTTTCACTGACTGGGCCCTTGATGAGTCTTACAAACAAGTAAGCATCCTCCATCTTCGTCCTTTTCACTCATTCATCTGACACTTAAAAAACCAACCTAACTATAGGGCTAGGCCGAGGAAACCATGTCAGTATAAATGGGAAATGGGTTACCCTTGTAAAGCGCTTTTCTACCTTCAAGGTAGGGCTGGGCGATATATCGATATACTCGATGTATCGCGGGTTTGTCTCTGTGCGGTATAGAAATTCGAGTGTACGTTCTCGAGCAGTTTCTTTTAGCTGCAGGCTTTACACTGCATGTGTTTCCCACTGTACTTGTCTCTCCTTCTCGCAGAGGCTTAAAACAAGCGCACCTTACATACGTCACGTGTGCAACGTCACACGCTCCCGCGGAGCAGACAGGTAGCGACGTGGTAACGTTAGCTGTGATGCTAACAGTGCGGTGCGGGTGGTAATACGAGAGAGAGAAGGTGCGAATTTGATAAAAAAGAAGGAAAAAAATTATTCCCAAGGGAAAAAAACACAGAGTCTATCATCTGGCGGTGGTTTGGCTTCAAGCACGAAGATGTTGAACAATTATGCAGCAAAAGCGTTGCAACAAAAAGTAGCACCACTGCTAATGTGTAGCATCGTTTGAAAAGTCACCCAGGACTGCTTAAAACTCCACATGTCAACATCTCCCTTCGGTGCCAGAGCAACTATTTCCAGATCAACACCGTATAAAAAAAAGTCAACAACAGATGGAAATAACGTCCGCAGGAACCTACCACATAGTGAAGGAGCCTGTTGTTCACTATTCTTCATTTAGTTTAAATTGCCTTTCAAATGTCTATTTTGGTGTTTGATTTTATCAAATAGGCTTCACGGTGGCAGAGGGGTTAGTGCGTCTGCCGCACAATACGAAGGTCCTGCAGTCCTGGGTTCAAATCCAGGCTCGGGATCTTTCTGCATGTCCTCCCCGTGAATGCGTGGTTTCCCTCCGGGTACTCCGGCTTCCTCCCACTTCCAAAGACATGCACCTGGGGATAGGTTGATTGGCAACACTAAATGGTCCCTAGTGTGTGAATGTTGTCTGTCTATCTGTGTTGGCCCTGCGATGAGGTGGCGACTTGTCCAGGGTGTACCCCGCCTTCCGCCCGATTGTAGCTGAGATAGGCGCCAGCGCCCCCCGCGACCCCAAAAGGGAATAAGCGGTAGAAAATGGATGGATGGATGGATGGATTTTATCAAATAAATTTCCCCCAAAAATGCGATTTATACTGTAGTGCGACTTCTGTTTTTTTCTGCCATGACACGCCCCCCCAAATTTTTATTGGTTGACGTGCGTGTGTGACGATTGCTGATATACGTCTAGTCTCTTAAGTGAATGAAAAATTTTTTTTTGATATTTTACGGTAATGTGTTAATAATTTCACACACAAGTCGCTCCAGAGTATAAATCGCACCCCCGGCCAAACTATGAAAAAAACTGGGATTTACAATTCGAAAAATACGGTATACACCACTGCCATCTAGTGTCTCAAATCTGTAACTACCTTTTCAATGTACCTTATTTTCCAGAACATAGGACGCACCATGTTATAAGGCGCACTGCCAATGATTGGGTCTATTCAGGTCTATTTTCATACATGAGGTGCACCTGGATTATAGGGCGCATTAAACGGGTCATATTATGATTTTTAGTACCAATATCCATGATGATGATTTTCTAGATTGAAAACATTTCCTTGTGGTCTACATAACATGTGCTGTTTATAACTAGAGTTCCATGGGTGATATATGTAAACCCACTACGCTGGTAGTCTTTCCATAATGAGGCCACTAAATGACTAAGTTAGAACTTTAAGTTACTTTTATATTAGAAATGGAAACAGCAGAGGATGAATGTTCCATAGAGGATAGAGAAAAAGAAGAAGCTTATCGACTACGTGCTACAAAGGCTGACATGCGCAAATTTTCAGGACTTATGCAGATCCCAAATACACATCAGCAGGTACCAGAAGGAAAGAAAAGTTGGTTTTGCTAAATATTGCGAAACAAAACGCCTGAAAAAATGTCTGCTAATAGGTGCCATTTTGCTTTCCTTCTACACAAACCATAATAATACTCGTATGTTGACTACTGTAGCCGTAACCCTCCGACAATCCATCAAGCGGTGTGCGGCTTCATAGCTTTTTGATTGCCGTGTGTAATGTTTTATATTCGCAATGGGAACATTTAAAATTTTGGCGTCATATTGCAGTCTACACATATTTCTTATGTGTGACTGCCATCTACTGGTTACACTTATCATTACATCATGTACCAAAAAAATAGCTTTGAGGTTGGTATGCACAACCAAAATTATTCCGTACATTAGGCACACTGTTATAAAGCATACTGTCGATTTTTGAGAAAATGAAAGGATTTTAAGTGCGGCTTATAATCCGAAAAATACGGTTCTTTTATTATTTTATGACCTTATCCACGCTCATCCTACCTGACTACCAGACACCCTCTCCACTGATAAATAGCACTCTTGGTAAGTTGAAAATGGTTTTACTGTATTTATTGGTAGGCTTAAATAAGTCTTAAAAAGTATCAATAATTATCAATTTTGATCAATATAAAAAACGTATATTGGATATAGTTTTTAGCCATACAGCCCAGCCCTAAACATAACCCCTCACCACCCTTTGCTTTGAGGGTGACCCTTTTGGCAAAATGCCCAAAACCTTGCTAGTTGTCCACTATCAGCCCCAGCAGAGAGCTTCTACTTCAACTAACATCATGTACTCTTGATCAAATTGCCCTTTGCCTCTGGATAATTGCTCTTGGCTGTGGTCCAAGCCTGAAAGTCAGAGTTGTACGCTTAGCGTTTTCACCAGTAGCACCGGTGCTAATAAATCCAAGCACCTATTGGCACAGAACATTTTTTGTAGCGCCGAAAAAATTTTAGGAGCAATGTAAAATGTCTTAAATATCACAATTTCATTATTACCGCTCCAACAAGGTACACATGTGCCCTCATACATATAAACACAATGGCATCATAAGTAATGCTCAATTAAACATAAAGAACATCCCTAAACTGTGCCAGCACTGTCGCCAACACGAGGGTAGGGCTGGGCCATGTGGATCAAAACGTATATCCCCATATAGTTTGACCTATAAACTAACCCATTAATGGAAATAACTAAATAACGTAACTAAATATCTCCACCATGCCTTGATTTGACATTTTCAGGATTAATGTGGATACTAAATACACAAAAACAGGTACCAACAAGTAAGAGAAGTAGGTTTTGCATAACAAGATCACAACTTGAGAGGTATTCTGAGACAAGAAACAATAAAAACGCTTTGAAAATAATATAAGACAAGTCAAATATAATCTCCAATCTTCTTTAAAAAAAAAGCATTTAGCTATGCCTATTTCTTCAGCTAAAAAAACACAAAAGAACAAAATGTGAAAGAGGCCTGGTTCAAGATGACATGTTTAAACAGCAACATAAAAATAATTTACTTTCAACAATGGTGTTATTACAGGTAAACAATATTATAGGACATACACACAAAGACTTTACCTGGAACACCAACTGCTTCATGGGGCTGTGTTTTGAAAATTACTTTTATATTATATATAGATGTGTGTGTGTGTGTGTGTGTGTGTGTGTGTGTGTGTGTGTGTGTGTGTGTGTGTGTGTGTGTATATATTACATGTATGTGTATATACATATATATGTGTGTGTATATATATATGTATATGTATATATATATATATATATGTGTATATACATATATGTATGTATATGTGTGTATATGTGTTTATTCATGTATGTATATGTTTATATATATATATATATATATATATATATATATATATATATATATATATATACACATATGCATATATATACTGTATGTATATGGGTTTATGTATTAGGGATGTCCCGATCCAGGTTTTTGCACTTCCGATCCGATACCGATATTGTTTTTGCACTTCCGATCCGATACCGATACTGGCCTATCCGATCATGTATTAAAGTTTAAAGTTATTTAGCCTACTTAGTTGTCAGATTCATGCTGAAAAGGATTTTAGTACTCTTGATAACAACTAGCCAGCTGAATTATGTGAGTTTGAATAACACACAATAGTTGGTATTCAAGGATAAACACAAAATATCAAAAATTATACATGACAAACAGAAATGGCATCATTAAACAGTAAAAAAGTGAACATTATAAAGTGCAAATAATGCTGTAAACATTATTAAAAAAAGCAAAACACACAACCTGAGTGGGATAAAATGTCTATAACTCAGCATCAATACTTGCTCTTGAACAAGTGTAAACTTAAAAAACTATATATATCTACACACTCCCTTCAATTGTTTGCCCCAGTCCAAGCATAATGGGGAGATTCTTTCTAAAAAAGACGAGCACTTGAAGTCATTATTGTCACCGATTTCCCACTGGGTGTGAGTTTTCCTTGCCCTTATGTGGGCCTACCGAGGATGTCGTAGTGGTTTGTGCAGCCCTTTGAGACACTAGTGATTTAGGGCTATATAAGTAAACATTGATTGATTGATTGAAGATGCTTAAGTGTCAGCCTGCTCCTGTGTTCATCTATGATGAGTGCTAAAAAGCCTCTCACTCGCAAGAGTCATTAAAATGTCTTACAACTTTACCACCACGCTTGACTTTATCGTGGCATGTTGTGCACTCCACCGCTTCATCATTTTCGTTTTGTAGGATAAAATAATCCCACACGGCTGAAATTTTTACCGTAACTTTTAATTCACACGGCCGTTTGAACGATTAGAACACAGACCTTTGGATGTTTTGAAGGTGTTCTGGAAAATGCGGAACAGAGTTTAGGGAGCAGCAGAAGAGTGGAATGTATTATTTAAATTGGTGTGTTGGAAAAAACGGACTGGAGTTTTTTTAAAAACTTGATGTGGATCAGTATTTTCCCATGCCTTGCCGATACGCATTTTTTTGGCAAATATCAAATCGGGACAACCCTAATATGTGTATGTATGTGTGTGTATATATATATATATATGTATATTTGTGTGTATATATATATATATATATATATATATATATATATATATATATATATATATATATATATATATATATATATATATATGTGTGTGTGTATGTATATATATATATATACGTGTGTGTGTGTATACATGTACACACACATAATATATATACACACACACACTATATATATATATACATATGTATATATACACATGTATGTATGTATGTATGTTTTTATATATATATATATATACAAATTCATATGTGTATATACATAAATATGTATATATAATTGTATGTATGTATTTATGTATGTGTGTACGTATATATATGTATATATATACACATATACATAAATATATATTTATGTGCATGTATATATATATGTGTATATATATACACACATAAATATACATTCATATTTATGTTTGTATAGATGTATATCTCTATATACTTAACTATATATATATATATATGTGTGTATTTATGTGTGTGTATGTATACTGTATTTGTGTATGTATGTTTTTATGTGTATATATCTTTGTGTCTACAGTATGTATATATTTATATATATATATATATATGTGTGTATATGTGAACACAGCCAATATCTTGTTAGCAGAAATTGAACTAATAGGACCTCTAATCGCTTGCCCGGGCCCCAACATGACACAATTAATTCTGATTAATGAAGCCTGAAGCCAGAGGAGCTCCTGGGTGGACGCCTCACAGCGTGTAACTGTAAAGTTTGTTTAGTGTACAGTATATATTCAGTGAAGCAGAAGAGGTTTTTTTTTTCTTTTTTTTTCTCCCAAATCAAAACTATTGCCCCCCTTCACCCTGAAATGTTCACATGAACTTCCTATCCAGTGTGTGTAATCTCCTTTATTTACAGTATTAAGGTTGTGTTGTCTCAGACATGATGTAACATACTCAAAGTATTGGTAAACTTCAAAGTACACTATCCTAGACAAAAAAAAAAAAAATTTAGAAAAAAGAATGTTTTCTTGTATAGGTTGATTGGCAACACTAAATGGGCCCTAGTGTGTGAATGTTGTCTGTCTATCTGTGTTGGCCCTGCGATGAGGTGGCGACTTGTCCTGGGTGTACCCCGCCTTCCGCCCGATTGTAGCTGAGATAGGCGCCAGCGCCCCCCGCGACCCCAAAAGGGAATAAGCGGTAGAAAATGGATGGATGGATGTTTTCTTGTGTCCATTAAAACCGTTCTACTTCAACCTATACTTTTTTTTTTTAATAATTCAATGGGAATTTTTTCAAATGAATCTACTAACTATAAATAATGCCATGCCCTGGTTTAATGTGTATCAATGAACAATTACTAGCTCTCTTTTTTTTGTTTGTGCTTTAAAATCTTTCTACAGCGATTGTCCAAGCATTTTGGTTGCTAAGACAAGAGCAGCTCCGTAGACAGCCCTGCATAATTTAGTTGTCACCTAGCAACAGTAAATGGCACTGTAATTTACATGCATGTAATCAATACATAATGGCCACTGCAGTGTGGATGGTAGTCTTTTCTGTAGCCCACACGACTCAGGCTGTTTTGAAACCGACAAAGGGCTCGGGATTAACACACAATTATTGGCTGTTCAAGGCTTTGGAGAGTTTCGTTTTGCTTGAAGCCCCATTGGGAGTCATGTCAAACTGTGATTTTTCACAAGGACTGTATATGTGAGGTGCAGGGTGTCACCTGCCAGTGAAAATCCTCAGATGTAGATTTAGATCTCATTCCTTTTGGTATTGCTCTCGGTGAAACCTCATTTATGAGCCGATATTCATTTTCTTCGACGGTTGCTAAGTTTTGAGCAGCTATGGGGGGCGAACATGGCATCACAATGGCGACACGTGTTTCCTCGAACGTTGGCGTGTTCATTGTTTAAAGAGGCATCTCTAAGATTCCCCACGCTGGACGACCATTGTTCAGTCTTTGTGTGCGGTCTCACTGTAAAGCCCATCTGACACTTTGGAGGGGTCTAAAAAGAGCCCCCCGTTGGCTTGGTGAGGGGGCAGATAAATGATCTTGACTTGTCTGGGAGATAATTTGATTTGGATTTAAAATTTTCCCTCACCCCTGCTGTTACATTGAAGTGGTGTGTTTTCACTTTTGCTCTGCCGGATCACTTCAATGATTTCTGTTATTAAGTCCTTTGCCATCAATTAAATAGGTTGACCATATTCTGAAATCCCAAAAGAGGACACATATATGCGTGCCAAGGTGAAAATTGGCCAATGATACTCGAACTTGCTTTATAAATAATATATATTTTTTTAAATAAAGCATTTATTCTCCTCTGTTGACAGCAGTGTTGGCGCTAGGAATTTTCAAAGTACCGTATTATTCAAAGTGTTAGTCGCTCGGGAGTATACGTCGCACTTGCCGTAAATGCATAATAAAGAAGGAAAAAAAACATACATAAGTCTCACTGGAGTGTAAGTCGCATTTTTGGGGGAAATGTATTTGATAAAAGCCAACACCAAGAATAGACATTTGAAAGGCAATTTAAAATAAATAAAGAATAGTGAACAACATGCTCAATAAGTGTACGTTCGAGGATGTCGTCGTGGTTTGTGTTGTGGTTTGTGCAGCCCTTTGAGACACTAGTGATTTAGGGCTATATAAATGAACATTGGTTGATTGATTGATATGAGGCATAAATAACCAACTGAGAAGGTGGCTGGTATGTTAACGTAACATATTATTCAAATAACTATAATCAATCAATCAATCAATGTTTACTTATATAGCCCTAAATCACTAGTGTCTCAAAGGGCTGCACAAACCACTACGACATCCTCGGTAGGCCCACATAAGGGCAAGGAAAACTCACACCCAGTGGGACATCGGTGACAATAATGACCCAGTGGGACGTCGGTGACAATGATGACTATGAGAACCTTGGAGAGGAGGAATGCAATGGTTGTCGAGCGGGTCTAACATGATACTGTGAAAGTTCGATCCATAATGGATCCAACACAGTCGCGAGAGTCCAGTCCAAAGCGGATCCAACACAGCAGCGAGAGTCCCGTTCACAGCGGAGCCAGCAGGAAACCATCCCAAGCGGAGGCGGATCAACAGCGCAGAGATGTCCCCAGCCGATACACAGGCAAGCAGTACATGGCCACCGGATCGGACCGGACCCCCTCCACAAAGGAGAGTGGGACATAGAAAAAAAAGAAAAGAAACGGCAGATCAACTGGTCTAAAAATGGAGTCTATTTAAAGGCTAGAGTATACAAATGAGTTTTAAGGTGAGACTTAAATGCTTCTACTGAGGTGGCATCTCGTACTGTTACCGGGAGGGCATTCCAGAGTACTGGAGCCCGAAATGAAAACGCTCTATAGCCCGCAGACTTTTTTTGGGCTTTGGGAATCACTAATAAGCCGGAGTCCTTTGAACGCAGATTTCTTGCCGGGACATATGGTACAATACAATCAGCAAGATAGGATGGAGCTAGACCGTGTAGTATTTTATAAGTATGTAGTAAAACCTTAAAGTCACATCTTAAGTGCACAGGAAGCCAGTGCAGGTGAGCCAGTACAGGCGTAATGTGATCAAACTTTCTTGTTCTTGTCAAAAGTCTAGCAGCCGCATGTTGTACCAACTGTAATCTTTTAATGCTAGACATGGGGAGACCCGAAAATAATACGTTACAGTAATCGAGGCGAGACGTAACAAACGCATGGATAATGATCTCAGCGACTTTAGTGGACAGAATGGAGCGAATTTTAGCGATATTACGGAGATGAAAGAAGGCCGTTTTAGTAACGCTTTTAATTTGTGCCGCAAAGGAGAGAGTTGGGTCGAAGATAATACCCAGATTCTTTACCGTGTCGCCTTGTTTAATTGTTTGGTTGTCAAATGTTAGAGTTGTATTATTAAATAGAGTTCGGTGTCTAGCAGGACCGATAATCAGCATTTCCGTTTTTTTGGCGTTGAGTTGCAAAAAGTTAGCGGACATCCATTGTTTAATTTCATTAAGACACGCCTCCAGCTGACTACAATCCGGTGTGTTGGTCAGCTTTAGGGGCATGTAGAGTTGGGTGTCATCAGCATAACAGTGAAAGCTAACACCGTATTTGCGTATGATGTCACCTAGCGGCAGCATGTAGATGCTGAAGAGTGCAGGGCCAAGGACCGAACCCTGGGGAACTCCACACGTTACCTTAACGTAGTCCGAGGTCACATTGTTATGGGAGACACACTGCATCCTATCAGTAAGATAAGAGTTAAACCAAGACAGGGCTAAGTCTTACATACCAATTCGTGTTTTGATACGTTCTAATAAAATATTATGATCGACGGTATCGAAAGCAGCGCTAAGATCGAGGAGCAGCAACATAGATGACGCATCAGAATCCATCGTTAGCAATAGATCATTAGTAACATTTAGAACATGCTATACCTTTACCAAACTATCTGTCACTCCTAATCCATAAATCCCTTGAAATCTTATACGTCTAGTCTCTTAGATCAATGAACTAAATAATATTATTTGATATTTTACGTTAATGTGTTAATAATTTCACACATAAGTCGCTCCTGAGTATAAGTCGCACCCCCGGCCAAACTATTAAAAAAACTGCAACTTATAGTCGGAAAAATACAGTAGGTACATTTTTGGGGTACCACTTTTTTGTAAGCGTTTTGAAAAAAAGTTATAAACGAATGCATTATCCTGTTACCGTATATCTCACATTCTATATTGTGTTTTGGAAAAAGGTCGTCATAAGCGTTACTTAATTCATGAAAAAAAAAAATGTGTTGACTATATATATGTAAATGTATTCAGTTAGAAACATTCATTCACTTTCTTCTTTCCTTCATGGATCTGAACTTTATCGCTGCTGGTAGTTTTGTCTATGTTTTTATTTAATAAGTTGTCGGTGTATTTATTTCAGTATAAAAGTGTAAAAAGGGTTTTGCTTTATAATGGTGTGCCAGGGTACATTATATATGTACATTTTATATTTAACGCCTAAATCTCTGGAGTCGACATCAATTTCACATATATTCCGCATTTCAACATTTTTTAGTTTATTTTTTATGTTGTTTTTTTTTTGTTTGTTTGTTTTCCGCCCTTTTAAGTTTGAGTTTATTTGGAACATGCAATCACAATTTCCAGTTCCTCTTTTTAACGTGTTCGAAAAGGAGTAGGAAGAAGCAGAGCCCCTTTTCTTTTACATAACTGTTGCTAAAACTTTTATTCACTTCCTGTTCTCAATTTATTCACAATATACTCTATAAGTAATCACAGTTTTTCTTTTTGTCAAACAAAAATATCTTTTTAATGGCAAACACACACAAATATGCAAAATCTTCCACCAAAAATATTTTTCAGAGTGGAATATTTGATGTGAAGTAATGGGAACCTTGGATAGGTCAATAATTCATAATAACATTGATTTTGATTCAATATTATGTTTTGAACAATGACAGTTTGAAAGAAAAAAAAACAGCTTTGTTTTATTAGTCGTCATTGTAACTTTTTCAAAAATTTCACCTTTTAAGCTTTTTATTTCACTTGTGTTATGTTATGGTTTATTTTAATAGTATTTTTAGAATGTGCCTTTTAAAACATTAGCGGCATATGGCCTCCAGAGCACACTTTTGACACTTTTAGTTTTCCTGAAGAAATTGATTGATTGATTGAAACTTTTATTAATAGATTGCACAGTACAGTACATATTCCGTACAATTGACCACTAAATGGTAACACCCCAATAAGTTTTTCAACTTGTTTAAGTCAGGGTCCACGTTAATCAATTCATGGAACTCTCCTGAAGGAGTCCAAAAAGTTTTATCCATCTATCTATCTACCCCTGCTATGAATAATAAAACAATTAATCTGATAAATCTATCGATAAAAAGCAGAGCCTGGCGACGCATGCGCTTTTCAAGATTCAAGATTATTTATTGTCAATTCTTAACATGCACAAGACACAAAAGACTGAAAATTACATATTTACCATAACACTCTCTCTGTCTCTGCCCCTCCCTTACGAATGCTGTTGCATGCGCACACCTTCACAATTTGTTTTGTTTTTAACCCGTTCTTAATCCTGAACGTACATTAAAAATACACACAACCCTAACTCTAAATGCCGGACATTTGAGGCATTTAAGAAACTCCGCCCGGGCAGCCCCACAAAAGAGGACGTATGGTCAGTCTAAATTAAAACCATAAGGTGTATTTCTAAAAACTACAGTAGCCTATCATATTAAAACGGATTGTTAGAGTTTTGAGTGAAACACAATAAACCTTTTGCTGACCTACATACTGAATAGTATCAGCATTCCCAGGGCTGGACGTGTGAAAGCTCTGTGAGCAATTAACTGCCGGATCTTTTGTTAATAGATCCGCAGTAGGTCTCACTTGCTCATCAATAAGGGGGGAAGGGTTTTATTTCCATGCGATGCTGAAAAGACCGGGATGTTTATCTACCTTCACATCAATAGGGTTTCTGCGTGGGGGAGTACAAGGCTCTTTTATTAGAAATTCTATGCTGACCTATTACATGTGTCTAAAGCTCCCCCCTTCCCCACTCTCGGTTTGTGGGAGATTTAGTCGAGGCGACTGGGGAGAAATGTAGTAAATAATACATTTCAGCATTAAGGTCATTCTGATTAAATTATGTACAGCCAGCGATTGTGCAAGTTCTCCCACTTCAAATGATGACAGAGGTCTGTCATTTTCATCATAGGTACACTTCAACTGTGAGAGACAGAATGTGAAAAAAAAATGCAGGAATTCACATTGTAGGAATTTTAAAGAATTTATTTGTAAATGATGGTAGAAAATAAGTATTTGGTCAACCATTCAAAGCTCTCACTGATGGAAGGAGGTTTTGGCTCCAAATCTCACGATACATGGCCCCATTCATTCTTTCCTTAACACGGATCAATCGTCCTGTCCCCTTAGCAGAAAAACAGCCCCAAAGCATGATGTTTCCACCCCCATGCTTCACAGTAGGTATGGTGTTCTTGGGATGCAACTCAGTATTCTTCTTCCTCCAAACACGACCAGTCGAGTTTATACCAAAATGGATACATGGATGATACAGCAGATGAAACCAAAAGAGAACTTTTTGGTATAAACTCAACTCGTCGTGTTCAGAGGAAGAAGAATACTTGATTCAAACTGATTTTTGCAATGTATTATTTGGTAAAATAATAACAAGATCTTAACACAGCAACTTACAGCTTACAAAACATCCTATTGGTTGCTGACGTATGACATAAACATGCACCGAGTAAGCATAGAGATGGCCTAAAAAAATGTTTTTGTATTATCCATCCATCTTCTTCCGCTAATCCGAGGTCGAGTCGCGGGGGCAGCAGCCTAAGCAGGGAAGCCCAGACTTCCCTCTCCCCAGCCACTTCGTCTAGCTCTTCCCGGGGGATCCTGAGGCGTTCCCAGGCCAGCCGGGAGACATAGTCTTCCCAACGTGTCCTGGGTCTTCCCCGTGGCCTCCTACCGGTTGGACGTGCCCTAAACACCTCCCTAGGAAGACGTTCGGGTGGCATCCTGACCAGATGCCCGAGCCACCTCATCTGGCTCCTCTCCATGTGGAGGAGCAGCAGCTTTACTTTGAGCTCCTCCCGGATGGCAGAGCTTCTCACCCTATCTCTAAGGGAGAGACCCGCCACCCGGCGGAGGAAACTCATTTGGGCCGCTTGTACCCGTGATCTTGTCCTTTCAGTCATGACCCAAAGCTCATGACCATAGGTGAGGATGGGAACGTAGATCGACCGGTAAATTGAGAGCTTTGCCTTCCGGCTCAGCTCCTTCTTCACCACAACGGATGGATACAGCGTCCGCATTACTGAAGACGCCGCACCGATCTGCCTGTCCATCTCACCATCCACTCTTCCCCCACTCGTGAACAAGACTCCCAGGTACTTGAACTCCTCCACTTGGGGCAGGGTCTCCTCCCCAACCCGGAGATGGCACTCCACCCTTTTCCGGGCGAGAACCATGGACTCGGACTTGGAGGTGCTGATTCTCATTCCGGTCGCTTCACACTCGGCTGCGAACCGATCCAGTGAGAGCTGAAGATCCCGGTCGGATGAAGCCATCAGGACCACATCATCTGCAAAAAGCAGAGACCTAATCCCGTGGCCACCAAACCGGAACGCCTTGACTGCGCCTAGAAATTCTGTCCATAAAAGTTATGAACAGAAATCATTTGAATATTTAATTGAAATTGTTACACCACCATTCTGTGTTTTTGTCTGGGTATATTTGGAATCAATCACTTAATCAATCAAGGAATTTGTACATTTTAAAAGCCCGTTTTTTTTCCGCCCGAATGCTGCTGGGATAGGCTCCAGCCACTTTTGCGACCCCTGGAGGGACAAACGGTAGAAAATGAATTAATGATTTTTACTTAGATCAAAAGATCAAGGCTGATGGTTAAAATTTAGTGAATAATTTTACCACACCTAGTGTGTGTGTGACAATCATTGGTACTTTATTTAACTTTAAAACACCACGTAGTAAACACTTTGTTGCCATTTATAAAATAGTGTATACTATTTTATGTTGCGTGCAATTTACTAACACTGCATTTGCAATTGTAAAGTAGTGCAGACCACCTTATTTGAATAAGGACTTTGCGTGTAGGGCATCACCACGGGCAGAGACACTCATTTATTGCACATCCAGGTTATCTTGTTCCTACCTGCAGCGTTTTGCTGTGTTTTCAAACAAACTTTTTATTTTTTATTTTGGAAGCAGTCCTGCATGCAGTGCATCTACCATGATACCACTTTTTTGTTGTTGTGTTTTTTGTTTTTCTTTACTGCTGAAGGTGTGCTCCTTGGTGAGGGGCTGCGCTTCACTCCGCTCAAATTGCCAAAAAAGCACACGTCATACGTGCAGCTATGATAAAGGACACATGTTTTATTATTCATAGTTTGCTTAGCAGTAATAGAATATTCTTATATGCTATAAGTGACCAGACGTCCAAGATCCAAACTGGGAGTAATAATCACAGAGAAGGGGGAAAAACGGTCAGCTATTTTTGAATTGAAGAAACAATATGATTAGGTTATATATACATGCGTGTATCCTACATAAACAACGTATGAATACATTAGATATCTATATATCTTAGGGACCTATAGACTGTAATTTATTCTGTCTTGACACTTTATATAGATATTTTGTATTACATTCTTCCCTTAAATGATCAGGTTTACAGTCATTGTTTTATATGTATTTTTTATGTATGTCGCTTCGGGTAAAAGCTTCTGCCAAGTACTTAAACATCAAAATATATAAACACCTGAAAGTGTTTATATCAGCTAAAACCACCAATCTGTTTCACTAGATTCAGAATAAAACCAAATTCTGTCTTACCCAACAATGTTAGTATTTGAATATTGTTACTTGAAGACTTATTCCTGGTTACAATTATACTGTTAAGAAAGTATTGTCTTATAATTTGCCTAAAAAGAGAATGTATCATAATAAATGGCAGCTGGTGAATTTTGTTTTAGGTGTCACAATCATTCATTTCAACTTTGCTATTTAAGTTTGACATTTTTTTATTTAATTAATTTCATTGACAAGCGATTCTATTGTGGTCATACTCTTGTTTGCTAGCGGCTACGATTTTAGTACTGTTGAAGATCTTTGCTCCTTCTCAACTCTGTGGCAATATTATTTTCACAAAATACAACCTATAGTACGTTAAGGTTCAATTTTACTTGGGGGAAAAGTAATCCCCCGATTCCTATTTTAAACAGTCCGCTCCTTTGAGCAGGAAAACGCCAAACACCAGCCATCTTTGTTTTCTACCTGTCAACCGTCGGTTTAGGCTGCTCGCCGGCTCCTCATCACCACTTCAAGATGGCGGCCAAATTGCTCACGTCACAGCAGCCAATGCTGCGTCTACTTATAAGTTGTCTATGGTTATAACATCATTGCAAACACGGCAATCTGTCGCGTCCACTGCCGTTTGCTACCTTATTCATACTTTTTGTCGAGTGATTTTTTTTCTTTAAGCAGGTTTACATGAGGTACCTACACATAACGTTACGTTAGTCAATCTATCATACACAGTCACGTAATGTTAGACGGCGGTCAGCAGCACAGCGTATTTTAGTCACATACGAAGAGACAAACATAGTCAAAGGTCAGTTAAAATGTACACTATATTAAAGGCCTACTGAAATGATATTTTCTTATTCAAACGGGGATAGCAGGTCCATTCTATGTGTCATATTTGATCATTTCGCGATATTGCCATATTTTTGCTGAAAGGATTTAGTAGAGAACATCCACAATAAATTTTGCAACTGGAGAAAAGCCCTGCCTCTACCGGAAGTCACAGACGATGTCGTCACATGTTGATGGCTCCTCATATATTCACATTGATTTTAATGGGAGCCGCCAACAAAAACAGCTATTCAGACCGAGAAAACGACAATTTCCCCATTAATTTGAGCGAGGATGAAAGATTCGTGTTTGAGGATATCGATAGCGACGGACTAGAAAAAAAAAAAAAAACGCGATTGCAATCGCGTTGAATTGAGACGGATTCATATGTTTTTAGAGACATCTACTAGGATAATTCTGGGAAATCCCTCATCTTTCTATTGTGTTGCTAGTGTTTTAGTGAGTTTAACTGTACCTGAAGTGTACGTCCACGGCCGGGTGTTGACGCGCAGTGTCTCGGGGAAGTCGACGGCAGCTGTATGGACGGCACAAGCTCTGCTGATATCCGGTAATTTTCTCACCGAAACCTGCTGGTTGACATGTAGTCGGGATCCATGTTCGCTGTGATCCATACTAAAGTTTCACCTCTGTGAATTTTAAACAAGGAATCACCGTGTGTTTGTGTGGCTAAAGGCTAAAGCTTCCCAACTCCGTCTTTCTACTGTGACTTCTCCAATATTAATTGAAGAAATTGCAAAAGATTCAGCAACACAGATGTCCAAAATACTGTGTAATTATGCCGTTAAAGCAAGACGACTTTTAGCTGTGTGTGTGTGCAGCGCTCATATTCCTAACAGCCCGTGAGGTCACGCGTACACGTCATCATTACACGACGTTTTAAAGAAAAAAGTCCCGGGAAATTAAAAATTGCAATTTAGTAAATTAAAAAGGCCGTATTGGCATGTGTTGCAATGTTAATATTTCATCATTGATATATAAACTATCAGACTGCGTGGTGGCTAGTTGTGGCTTTCAGTGGGCCTTTAAGAATATGTGTACATATTGCATAGGGCCCTGACATCTAAAAAGTACAACTCTGTTCATTGGTATGTTCTTGTATTCGTTATGTTTTTCATGTGTACGCACACATACAGTATGAGATGAGCTCAATGAGATAAGGTAAGAAGAACAGGATAGAAACTGCTGTGGAACTAGTTCCAATGCAATATGTCATGGAAATACAATGTTAACACTTTTGTGCAAATAAGTACAGTTGTACTTGTTTTTTCAATGTGTTTATTCTGTAAAGGAACGAGTTAAATGTTTTAAGTGACTGGTTAATAGTGCTATTGTGAAGTGCAATGTCAGCACTATTTTTTTCCGGTAATTTCAAATGCACTTGTTTTAATAAATAAATACAGTGTTATAAAAGGATACACAATCTGTGTAAATATATTAGTCTGTGGTTAAAAGGACTTGAAAGGACTCGAAACTCAAAATGCAGGACTTGGGACTTGACTTGAGACTTTCTAGTCTTGACTCGGGACTTGACTAGAGAGTTGAGGGCAAAGACTTGAGACTTACTTGGGACTTGGAAAACAATGACTTGGTTCCATCTCTGCCACCAAGTAGATTGCAGTCTTATGGGGAAACCCAGCAGGACCATGTTTTGTTGCCACGTGTGAGTTTTCTCATACCCCAAAAAAATAGAATGTGTTTTACTGGTCCGTCCACAAAAAGTAGGACAATGTTGTTTTTACTAGGTGGTTGTAATCTAAACGTACCCTTAGCCTTAGCAACTGAGGGGGAAATCTAGTAAATAATACCTCATAAAGAGGCTGACGTTAGAGGTGTTTTCAGTGTAAACACGAGGAGAGTTGCAGTTTATAGCCAACATGTTTTTTTTCCGTTTTGCTTCCCATGTGTTTTATAGCTGAGATGGTAGAATGCTGTTATGAAGCCACCATGTCCATACAGGTTTTGGCAGTCAAACATAAACAATCAGATTGTTAATATTGCATTTAGAGAAATACCTAAAACAGTCCTTTATTTTGATTAAGCACAAGTGACCACTTTGTGGCGCACAGGAACATGTTGTGTTGTTTTAGTATCAAACATGAAATGGAACTGAATGACCGGCCGCATATTGCGACAACATGCAGATCTGCAACAATTGCACAGTGCGCTTGGGCGATGTAGACGGTGCAAATTATATACATTTGGCCGATTAGTTGTTAATAATATCTTTGCATCATCATACTGCATGTTGATGACACATTCTAGCTGTCTGCAACAAGCCAATGAAAACCAAGGTAGAATTCTAGCTAGCGGCCAACATCCCACAACACTTCAAAGTCAGCAATCTATTTCCCATAAATGTTATCACCGGAGGATAAGGAATAGCTAAACACGCTACATTACAAACCGTAGGAGGTAGGAGTGTCAAAGGCCTGAAAATTATGTCAATAATGTCAACTTTATCTTTTTTTACTAAATGTATTTGTTCTTTCCATTTTGACATTGAACAAAAATATCTTCCGCATCTATTTTAAACTTTGATATGATCTAATACTGAAACAAAATATCATATATTCCCCCACCCAAAAAAAATGAAAATAAATACTTGGTTGACTTGTGATTTCAAAGCAAGTTATCCATTAAATTGTACACTGTAAAAATAACATTAGACTTTATGGTAAAATTTTGGTGACTGATCTCCCATTTTTTTAATATACACACATACACACACACACACACACACACACACACACACACGTATGTATGTACAGTGGGGCAAAACAGTATTTAGTCAGCCAGCGATTGTGCAAGTTCTCCCACTTAAAATGATGACAGAGGTCTGTCATTTTCATCGTAGGTACACTTCAACTGTGAGAGACAGAATGTGAAAAAAAATCCAGGAATTTACATTGTAGGAATTTTAAAGAATTTATTTGTAAATTACGGTGGAAAATAAGTATTTGGTCAACCATTCAAAGCTCTCACTGATGGAAGGAGGTTTTGGCTCCAAATCTCACGATACATGGCCCCATTCATTCTTTCCTTAACACGGATCAATCGTCCTGTCCCCTTAGCAGAAAAACAGCCCCAAAGCATGATGTTTCCACCCCCATGCTTCACAGTAGGTGTGGTGTTCTTGGGATGCAACTCAGTATTCTTCTTCCTCCAAACACATCATCTCCATAGAGCTTTTCAACATACAGCTTCAATAACCGTATTCCCATGGTCAAGCCACTCCTGAACTCTAGACAACGGAAGTTCCCTCAGTCAGCAGTAGTTTGGGGAGCCGTGTCAGCTGCTGGTTTTGGTCCACTGTGTTTCATCAAGTCCAGAGTCAATGCAGCTGTGTACATGCTTCCATCTGTTGTAAAACTCTATGGAGATGATGATCTAATTTACCAGCATGATCTGGCACCTGCCCACAGTGCCAAAACCAGCAGTAACTGGTGTACTGACCATGGCATTACTGTCCTCCATTGGCCTGCCAACTCTCCTGACCTAAACCCCATAGAGAATTTGTGTGGTATTGTAAAGAAGAAGCTGAAAGACACCCGACCCAATAATGCAAATGAGCTGAAGGCCGCTATTGAAGCATCCTGGGCATCAATAACACCTCTGCAATGCCACAGGCCGATTGCCTCCATGCCACGCTGCATTGATGCAGTAATCCGTGCAAAAGGATTCCCAACCAAGTACTGAGTGCATTAATTGAGATTTTCAAATGTTTGATTTTGTTTTGCTGTTATAAATCTTTTTTTTTTACTTGGTCTGAGTAAATATTCAAATTTTTTGAGATAGGATTTTTGAGTTTTCTTAAGCTGTATGCCGTAATCAGCAATATTAAAATAATAAAAGGCTTGCAATATTTCAGTTGATGTGTAATGAATCCAGAATGTATGACATTTTCATGATTTTAGTTGCATTACGGAATATAAAGGACTTTATCACAATATTCTAATTTTCTGAGACAGTCCTGTATATATAACTATATATATGAAAGCAATGTAGGATTTTGTGTGTGTGTGTGTGTGTGTGTGTGTGTGTGTGTGTGTGTGTGTCTGGCGTGCGTGTCAGCGGGACAATAACGTCTCAGCAGGCCTTTCCGTCCGACTGCACACACACTGGCCTCCACTTACAGTTCAACCCTTAACCGTCACATTACAAGGAGGCAATGGAGCAATAACGCGTCACAATAAACGACCTCATGACAATGGAGCCTTCTCCCTCATCTCCCTCTCAACAGGAGTAGCTTTCAACAAACTCTTCCCCCCCTTTTAAATAATGTATTATGGATACAAAGGGCAGCAACCTTTATGTGACGGGGAGAGGGGGTTGGTTCAAAGACCACACTAACATGCTGTAAATGGGTTTCAATATCAAAATGATGGCCCGAACCTAAACTGCTGCTATGATGTCACTGTACCCACAGAAAGCTCCAGTCTGGGCCGAAGAGAGCGACGGAGGAAGAGGACGAGCGGAACCGTCAAGGGACTTTGCAAAGGTCAGAGAATTTATTGGATGCTGTAGTTTTTAATTTCAGCAAAAAAAGAGCTTATTCCTTCTGCTTTGCAGCTTTACGAACTGGACAGCGACCCCCAGCGGAAGCAGTTTCTGGACGATCTGTTTGTCTTCATGCAGAAACGAGGTAAGACCCTTATAAATTTCGCGTCCGAATATACTTTTTGATTATCACAAAGTCGAGTTGGAAATACGGCCATCCGGTTTGTTATCACATGACTTAAGACTTAAAGGGGAACATTATCAGTTGACCTATGTAAGCGTCAATATATACCTTGATGTTGCAGAAAAAAGAACATGTATTTTTTCAACCGATTTCCGAACTCTAAATGGGTGAATTTTGGCGAATTAAACGCCTTTCTGTTAATCGCGCTGGAGGCGATGACGTCAGAATGTGACGTCGCCGAGGTAATACACCCGCCCTTTTCATTTTCAACACATTACAAACACCGGGTCTCAGCTCTCTTATTTTCCGTTTTTTTGACAATTTTTTGGAACCTTGGAGACATCATGCCTCGTGGGTGTGTTGTCGGAGGGTGTAACAACACTAACAGGGAGGGATTCAAGTTGCACCACTGGCCCCAAGATGCCAAAGTGTCTGCCGCCGAACCCCCATTGAATGTGCCAGAGTGTCTCCACATTTTACCGGCGATGCTAAGACAGACATGGCACAGAGATGTATGGATAACCTGCAGATGCATTTGCAATGATAAAGTCAACGAAATCACAAAGGTGAGTTTGTTGATGTTGACTGCCAGCTAATCGATGCTAACATGCTACGCTAATCGATGCTAACATGCTATTTACCGGCGGTGCTAAAGCAGACATGGCACAGAGATGTATGGATAACCTGCAGATGCATTTGCAACGATATTACGTTTCCTTCCACCCACATTTAATGCGAAAAAAACACTTACCAATCGACGGATTTAAGTTGCTCCAGTGTCAAAAGATGCAAAAGTCCTGATCGTTTGGTCCGCACATTTTACCGGCTATGCTAACGTAGCTATTCGGCCATGCTATGGCTATGAATAGCGTCAATAGCTATTTGCTCAATAGCTTCAGTTTCTTCTTCAATACTTTCATACTCCAACCATCTGTTTCAATACATGCGTAATCTGTTGAATCGCTTAAGCCGCTGAAATCCAAGTATGGCCTGGACTCTCACACTATTATGTTAGATCCACTATGGACTGGACTCTCACACTTTTATGTTAGATCCACTATGGACTGGACTCTCATTATTATGTTAGATCCACTATGGACTGGACTCTCACTATTATGTTAGATCCACAATGGACTGGACTCTCACTATTATATTAGATCCACTATGGTGGGCGCTGATCCCCGGATGTTGTCGTGGCTTGTGCAGCCCTTTGAGACATTTGTGATTTAGGGCTATATAAATAAACATTGATTGTTTGATTGATTGATGAATCCTAGCTAATGTCGCTATATCTTGCTGTGGTATTCCCATTGTTTGTTTACATTGGCAGCACTGTGTGACGTCACAGGGAAGTGGCCAGTGTCTTCACAGAGAGCCGAAAATAAGGCACTTTAAAGCTTTATTTAGGGATATTCTGAGACCGGTAAAATTTTGAAAAAAACTTCAAAAAATACAACAAGCCACTGGGAACTGATTTTTATTGTTTTTAACCCTTTTGAAATAGTGATAATGTTCCCCTTTAAAGGCCTACTGAAAGCCACTACTAGCGACCACGCAGTCTGATAGTTTATATATCAATGATGAAATATTAACATTGCAACACATGCCAATACGGCCGGGTTAGTTTACTAAATTGCAATTTAAAATTTTGCATGAATTATCCTGCTGAAAACGTCGCAGTATGATGACGCGTGCACGTGACGTCACGGATTGTAGCGGACATTTTGTTTCAGTACCGATCTCAGCTATAAGTCGTCTGCTTTAATCGCATGATTACACAGTATTCTGGACATCTTTGTTGCTGAATTGCAATTTGTTCAATGAATAGTGGAGAAGTCAAAGTAGAAAGATGGAGGTGGGAAGCGGTGTATTGCGGCTGCCTTTAGCAACAAACACAGCCGGTGTTTCATTGTTTACATTCCCAAAGGTGAAACTTTACTATGGAACAGAGCGGTCAAGCGAACACGGTTCCCTACCACATGTCAACCGGCATGTTTCGGTGAGAAAATGGTGGCAATAAGTCGGCTCTTACCTTAGACATGAGCGGAGAGTTTGCGTCGTTCTTCCTGCAGCTGTTGACTCTCTTGCCTTCTACCACCGACCGCCCCCGACTGTCGGATGCTTACACCGTGAAGGGGGGGGGGAAAAAAAATCTCAGCCCGGCTGCCTTGCCGCGTCGAGAAACGTGGCTTCCCACGGAGACACTGGCGGTCACCACACCTGTGGCCACACCCCTCCGACTTACGGTACCACCATATAATCTCACTAAAACACTAGTAACACAATAAGCAGAAAAAGGATTTTCCAGAATTATCCTAGTGTAACAAACAGTTCAGGGTGTCCCAAGTTAACAGAGAGTGTGAGGAGGAGGAGTTTTGTCCTTTCAGAGTTGCCGTGGGGCTGTGACGTAGGGTGTGTGGTTGTGGAGAGAGAGGTGTAAAGGAGTTCACATTAACGAAGCGGTGGCTACCGGATCTGCTCTGTCTCCCGTTTACTATTTTATTATATTAGTACACTGTGTAGGCGAACCCAGGCCGATCGGCTCCACTAGTAAATGTGTCTAATAACATCTGAATCGCTCCCACTGCCCTTGTCTTTTTTTTTCTTTCTTTCTGGTCCTACACTTTCACTTTCCTCATCCACGAATCGCTCATCCTAGCTCAAATTAATGAGGAAATCGTCGCTTTCTCGGTCCGAATTGCTCTCGCTGCTGGTGGCCATGATTGTAAACAATGTTCAGATGTGAGGAGCTCCACAACCCGTGACGTCACGCGCACATCGTCTGCTACTTCCGGTACAGGCAAGGCTTTTTTATTAGCGACCAAAAGTTGCGATCTTTATCGTCGATGTTCTCTACTAAATCCATTCAGCAGAAATATGGCAATATCGCCAAATGATCAAGTATGACACATAGAAAGGACCTGCTATCCCTGTTTGAATAAGAAAATGTCATTTCAGTAGGCCTTTAATGTTTAACAGAATTCTACAACATGCTTGGCAGTGACGAGTTAACAGAGAACATAAAAGTCTAGGAGCATATTAAGTTGAGCGATGCCCAAAAAAATAATGTTTTGTGTACTAGGGTTGTCCCAATACCAATATTTTGGTACCTGTACCAAAATGTATTTTGATACTTTTCGGTACTTTTCTAAATAAAGGGGACCACAAAAAATGCCATTATTGGCTTTATTTTAACAAAAAAATCTTAGTGTACAATAAACATATGTTTCTTATTGCAATTTTTGTCCTTAAATAAAATAGTGAACATATGAGACAACTTAAAAAAGGCTCCTGTCAAGACGTGGGGGTTTACGCAGCTTGCTGCGGGGTTTGTTCTCCTGGGATGTAAACGGACTATTTCGAACCAGACGTGAAGGTAGAAACATTTTTAATGATTTGCTATCAAAATAGGGAACAAACATAAACTACGACATGGAAAAAAACACGAAACTGTGGCGTGAAAAAAACAACAAAAACTATGGCTTGGCACAAAACAAGACTTACTGTGACATGAAAAACGAGCAGCATGAACTATGGCATGAACAGAGCAGCGTGAACTAATCATGAAAGGAGCAGCATGAACTATGGCATGAAAACTGGCAATGTCGCCAGACCGACTGACTGGCAAGGGCAGTTTAATTAGTCTCATGATTAGAGCCAGGTGCACCAGCGGCAGGTGAAAATCATATGTCACCATGGCAAGCAAAACAAACCAGGGTGCACCAAAAAACAGGAACTAATGGAGTTCAAAACAACAGAAAATAAGAAAAACATAATCCAGACCACAAAACATAACAGCTGCTGACATAGGCAGTACCATATTGTGTCATTTTCCTTTCTATTATTTTTGTCAAAACTATGAGGGACAAGTGGGAGGAAATTAATTATTAATCTACTTGTTCATTTACTGTTAATATCTGCTTATTTTCTCTTTTAACACATTCTAGTTACACTTCTGTTCAAATGTTGTAATCACTTATTCTTCTCTTGCTTGGATACTTCATCCGCCATCCCAGCCGTTGTGACGCTCCATAGGGTTAGCAATCATCCTCCGCCTGTTCCACCGTTGAGGTCTTGGGTTGTTATTTCCCCATAACTGGGCCCACATGGATGTGTCTTCGTTCATGTGGTGGTTCTTACATATACCTTCTCCCGCCTGCTCTGCCCTTGAGGTCTTCAGCGTATCCCTGGCTAGGGGCCAGTCAGGTACTAGGCCTTTGCCAAGGGCCACCTGGGGTAACAGTAGTAAAGGGGGTAACCTCCTAGTGCCCCAAGACCCCTATAGAGGAGCCTCCACTTCCAGATGCACTTAAACGTCATGCCCAGGACTATCAATCGATCTGATACCAAGTAGTTACAGGATCATACATTGGTCATATTCAAAGTCTTCATGTGTCCAGGGACGCATTTCCTGAGTTTATTAACATAATATACATTTTCATAGGAGTATTGACTAGATACGCTCTTGTACTTGGTATCATTACAGTGGATGTCAGGTGTAGATCCCCCCATGGCGTTTGTTTACATTCAGGAGTGCTAGATTTTGTTAGCGGTGACGTCGGTCAGCTATTGTAACCTCCTACGGTGTGTACTGAAGCATGTTTAGCTATTCCTTGTCCTGCAGGGATGATACTTGTAAGAAACTTACTTTAGTTGTTGCCATGGAGACGAGGATTAGTGATTTAGAAGTAGGCATCCTAGCTAGCTAGCCATGTCTTAAAGCCCCTCTTCCTGAGGGCGTTTCAGTGTGATAACTTCACCTTTATCGTCAAATTTTAGGCCAAAATGCGTCCGTTCTCCCTTTTCTGTCTACACACTGTGTCTGCTTGTAATTACTCCATGATTGTGCACTGCCGAACATGCTCCTCTGCTCGTAAAACCATGTCGTCATGCCCGTGAACCGGTACTTTTCAAACAGAGTATAGTACCGTTTTTGATTCATTAGTACCCACAAATATAGATAGTACCGCGATACTACACTAGTACTGGTATACCGTACAACCCTAGTTTGGCATATATTGACCTCCATAGGATTGCTTTGCTTTTAGTGTCTGTAACATACAATTTGCGGTGTTTGCTGGAAACATTTTAGACACTTTTGGTTAATGCAGTTGGTCTTTAAAGATTGCAGTGCACTACTGTGATTTAGAAGACCTTTGACTACTGTTAACATACAGTAGAGAGTAGGAAAGGGAGTTTCAAACCGCTTGTCCTTAGCTTTCTAAAATATTATATTGGGTTAAAAATATATCTGTTCAAGTATAATGTGTGATAAAAGTCTTATAATGTCAGCCATGTAAACTCGGAGATCACGCTGGAGCTAATCCTGCATGTGTTCATGCTTAGCCCCGAGTAATCTTGTTTCTACAACTTGTATTTAGCCTCCTTTATTAAATGGCTTGACCACGGACCTGGAGCTGCAGGGATAGTTGTCAACCTCGTGATTGGCAGCCACTGCTGCTCAGCCGCCCCACCCCCACGCGGTGGTGCTCAAATCAATTACAAACAAAGCTGTTGCTGTGGAATTATCCCCAACCCCCATTCAGCAGAAATAAGCAGCATTAAAAGACTGCACAGTCTTTTTTTTTTTTTTACCTGACAATAATGGTGGGGAGCAAATCAGATAGGATCAGATCTTTTATATTTTTGGTGAAATTTCCACTTGCGACTGAAGAAATCTGTGTTGCTGCAATGATTGTTTGTGTATTTAATTCAGGGACTCCGGTGAACCGCATACCCATCATGGCCAAACAGGTGCTGGACCTCTACAAACTTTATAAGCTGGTGACCGAGAAGGGAGGCCTGGTGGAGGTCATCAACAAGAAGATTTGGAGGGAGATCACCAGAGGTCTCAACCTGCCCACATCCATAACCAGTGCAGCTTTTACTCTGCGCACACAGTAGGTGTCTTAACTGTCATTACCAACAATATCAATGTTTGTTTTCTTATTGACTCAAGGGCTGTACAAAAAGTATTTATTCATTTTATCAAACAGACTCAATATATAAATTGCACTGGACTATAAGCCGCAGATATATACTGGTGCAGAAGATTTTGTAAATGTTTGTTTACATACGTGTACATTATTTTTTTTACAAACAGTGTCTGCAACACGGCACTAAAATGGAAGATCAAACAAAACAGAAGTCATCGTCATGGATCTGCTAGTTGCGCAGGCTAGCTCTCATTCAGCTAAACAGACTCAATATATGAATCGTACTGGACTATAAACCGCAGATACATACTAGTAGAGAATATTTTGTAAATGTTTATTTACATATACAGTAATTGTTGCAAAACAGTGTCTGCAACACGGCAGTAAAACGGCAGATCAAACAAAACAGAAGTCATAAACAACACCATGTCCAATGTAGCGTGACAATGGCGTTGTTAAGGACCTAAAAGTAATGAACTATATTACTCATTACTAATAAATGTAACGACATTACTAACATTGTTATTATATAATATTGTTATTACGAACACTGATAACACAGCATGTTTAATAGGGATGTCTCTCTCCGACATTTATATTGACTATTGGTCTGAAATCAACAAAAAAACAAGTATCAGATGATATTGGCCTGCATCTAAAATCTCTGACATAAGTTCGATACTCACAACCCTGTAGCGCGTTTACTTGTGCATACTGGATAGCCAGTTAACATCTAAATGTCCTCCAAAAAGCACACCAAGTTGTTTTTTTCTTGTATTTATTCCAGTCATTTACAAAAGGTCAACACGGTAAGCTATTGGCTAATAGGAGCTAGCAGCTACACAACAACTAAGCATGCAATAGCACACAAGTTAGACCTATGTAAGAAGAGTCTTCTAATTGAAACACTACATCTTGTCAAAATAAACAAGTAATACATAATTATAACTGCAGATTACTTACAGTATACAAAGTCTAAAGACAGAACTTTATCCAGTAACAAACGTGTCCGCATCATTCAACTTCCTGCATCCTGCTTTTAATTTAATGAAATAGTATGGCCAGTAAGTCTTTTCATACCTACCTTAGTTCTCTGACTCATTTCCCTTTATTCAGCGTTTTCTAACATCCAACACAATAAAATAATGCAACCATGTATGTGATTCCTGTTGATGTATCGTATTATATCGGTATCGGTCAAGACCGTGTCGTATCAAAAGGGAAAAAGGTTGTAATGTTAACTATATAAAATTGTGAGCAGTCATGTATCTTTCTCTTAATACAGTGAAATGGCAACTTTTGGTGATGGTTTGAATAATCATGAGTAATTGATTTGAAAGCTGAGGAAATCATTTTTTACAATTCAACAATTTAGACCCATACCGCTGAAAAATCACTGTGTTGAGTGAGTCTCCCCCGGGCCTTGTGGACCAAGCTGGATAATAACATGATTAACATAAGTTTTAGTGGTGAGATGTGGAAATACACGTTTTCCTGCAGAGTCAGAAAACAACAATTAAATGAGGTGTGTTCCAAAATGGCACATATTGATAGTGATAACTTGTGCTGGGTTGTACAATTAGCATTAAACAGGTCCTGTAGTACATGTGAGTGTCATTCTACTGGTCCACCGGGTTTGTAGTTCCAATGTTGGAACATTTTGCCATTTAGGTTTTACTTTCTGCTATAATTTGGAACAAAGTTGTCCTACTGCAATATTATTGTATTTGAATTATACGTCTGTTTTATATGTATATTACTTTTGAGTCACAAAGATCACTGCAGAAGTATAACGTGGGGCTTGATGTACTTAATATTTTACATGCAAACTGCATAGCACACGGAAGGCGGATCTACTCAATGTGTGCTTGTCAGGCTTGGTCAAACATGGGACTCAGATGCAGAGTAGGGAACAATCTAGCTGTGACAGACTCAAGCCGTCGTGCGGGTTCCATGGACCACCAAGCACAAACCTTTGCTTGCAGGTGTAGACTTCTGTATTCATGCAAATAAGACAAGTCTTTTGCAGGTTGCTTTGCAGCCGTCCGCGCTCTCACTGCTCGCTCCTCCTCGTAGCTTTTCAGCCGTCCACGTCGTTTTTGTCTGCCTCTTGCTCTCGCTCTCCTCCTTGTTGCATGAGCTGTTGTTTGTTCTCTCGTCTCTCCCTCTTGTTCTTTCCTTGTTTCTCCACCTCTCTCCCCCACGTTCACAGCTGCCGCACCTTTTAACAGTGCGAGAAGATTCATTAATTGTATCCAGGTGCGCGATCCACGCACCTGATCTGGCTTGTGGCGTCGCTCCCGCCTCGCCGCTCGCTCGCCATCTCCGCCTCCTCGCCGCCATCTTGGGCTGGGCTCCAGTGTAACTTGCCGCTCTGTCGGACCGTCGGCTCCGCCTCTCCACACCGGCAGGCTTTTATTTTGAAAGTTTATTTTCACCTCCAGAGTCAGGGTAAATCAACATAGGCTATAACCTGAATAGTCAACAAAAAAGTGTTCCACAAAAAGGAACAATCGAAAATCACTTCCGAAAGGAAGAAACACAAAAATAATAAGAAACTACCTGTATACCTGGCGCAGGATATCCATCCATCCATTTTCTACCGCTTATTCCCTTTTGGGGTCGCGGGGGCGATGGCGCCTATCCCAGCTACAATGGGGTGGAAGGCGGGGTACACCCTGGACAAGTGGCCACCTCATCGCAGGGCCAACACAGATAGACAGACCATTTAGTGTTGCCAATCAACCTATCTATACTTTATGAAATTAATTGCAAACAAAAAACTTTCCAAAAGGAGAAACAATGGCTGTAAAACTTCTACACTGACTCTTACCTAAAAAAGGTTAACTGAAGGTGTCACTCACAAAAATTGAGAAAAAGGAAGAACTGTAAGAAAAAACTGCAAACTCACCACTCCGGCTGCAAAACAAAATAACCAAAACCACTCTGCTGAGGAGGAGGAAAAGAAAACTCCAAATATCAAAAAGGGAATTCAGGATCAAGATATTGTAACAAAAGATGAGGTAATGCTTGGAGACAATCTGGCACAGAACAAAGGGAGGCGTGGGCTTATAAGACACATGAGGGTAATGGGGAACAGGTGGAAACAATCAGGGATCAGAGATGACGTCAGACTGATGAAACAAAAGGAAGGGCAAGTGACCTGAAACCAGAGGAGAGTTACTTTTCAAACTAAAACATGCGATTCACAAGACAGAAAAAAACAAGACAAGACCTCCCTCACCGCGGTGTGACCGTGCTAAATGGTTTGCGTCTCTTACGTAAGCGGAAGAAGGCCTGCGGTCCGTTTTCATTATCGTGAAAAATATATGCCGATTATCCAAATGCCCACAATGCTTGGATGAGTAAATGCAAATATATTATACAACACACGCAATGTGATTTATCAACACTCATCACCGTTTTGGGAGCATTATGTAGCATTTTATTCAGAATGTTTTAAAAGTGTCAAAGTTCCACACTTGGCTGAGAGAGAGGAGTGCTCACGCTCCAGAGACACATGATGGTCAAACAATCATTGTTTACTTATATAGCCCTAAACCACAAGTGTCTCAAAGGGCTGCACAAGCCACAACAACATCTTCCGCTTGGAGAGGACCGCAGACACCCCCCCCCCCCCCCCCCCCCCCTAGGGAAACCTGTGCAATGGACGTCAAGTGGGTCTAGCATAATATTGTGAAAGTCCAGTCCATAGTGGATCTAACAGAATAGTGAGAGTCTGTCCAAAGTGGATCTAACATAATAGTGAGAGTCCAGTCCATAGTGGATCTAACAGAATAGTGAGAGTCTGTCCAAAGTGGATATAACATAATATTGAGAGTCCAGTCCATAGTGGATCTAACATAATAGTGTGAGAGTCCAGTCCATAGTGGATCCAACATAATAGTGTGAGAGTCCAGTCCATAGTGGATCTAACATAATATTGTGAAAGTCCAGTCCATAGTGGATCTAACATAATAGTGTGAGAGTCCAGTCCATAGTGGATCTAACATAATAGTGTGAGTCCAGTCCATAGTGGATCTAACATAATAGTGTGAGAGTCCAGTCCATAGTGGATCTAACATAATAGTGAAAGTCCAGTCCATAGTGGATCTAACATAATAGTGAGAGTCCAGTCCATAGTGGATCTAACATAATAGTGAAAGTCCAGTCCATAGTAGATCTAACATAATAGTGTGAGAGTCCAGTCCATAGTGGATCTAACATAATAATGAGAGTCCAGTCCATAGTAGATCCAACATAATAGTGAAAGTCCAGTCCATAGTGGATCTAACATAATAGTGAAAGTCCAGTCCAAAGTGGGCCAGCAGGAGACCATCTGGAGTGGAGACAGGTCAGCAGCGCAGAGATGTCCCCAACTGATGCACAGACGAGTGGTCCACCCCGGGTCTTGACTCTGGACAGCCAGCAATTCATCCATGGCCACGGGACCTGTGTCCCCCCCTCCACAAGGGAGAGGGAGACAGAGCAGAAAAGAAACGGCAGATCAACTGGTCTAAAAAGGGGTGTATTTAAAGGCTAGAGTATACAAATGAGTTATAAGATGAGACTTAAATGCATAACTGCGGCAATGTGACAATCTACATTGTAAATAGTCATGGAAATAAACAGAGGTGGGTAGTAACGCGCTACATTTACTCCGTTACATCTACTTGAGTAACTTTTGGGATAAATTCTACTTCTAAGAGTATGTTTTATGCAGCATACTTTTACTTTTACTTGAGTATATTTATAGAGAAGAAACGCTACTTTTACTCCGCTCCATTCATGTACATTCAGCTCGTTTCTGGCTACTTTTTTTTTTTATCGATCTATTAATAGTTTGTTTTGTTTTTTCAAAGTAGGATCTACACATGCCTGCGTTTGACCAATCACATGCAGTCACTGGTGGACCAATCAAACAGAGCCAGGCGGTCACATGACCGTCACACGTCGAATCCGATTTAAAAAAGTTGACAAACTTATTGGGGTGTTACCATTTAGTGGTCAATTGTACGGAATATGTACTGTACTGTGCAATCTAATAATACAAGTTTCAATCAATCAATCAAAAGTGTAAAGGAAAAAAGACACTTTTTATTTCAACAGTACTTCCCGTCAAAAGCTTAAAGACTGATCGCACAGTTCCTGTCTTCACAATAAAAGCACCGCTCCATCGCGCCTGCGCTAACAAAATAAAAGTCTCCCAAAGCCAGAGCAAACAAGCTAGCAAGATAAGGAGTTTGCCGCCAATGTATTTCTTGTAAAGTGAAAAAAAACGAATATGGAAGCTGGACAAATAAGATGCCAAAAACCAACGACTTTCATGAGGTATTAGACAGGAAGGAAGAACTTTTTTTGTCCTCCATTTGAAAACGTGGACATTATCAGCACTACTGTCTGATTCCAATCAATGCAAGTCATCAGAATCAGGTAATACACCAACTTATATTCTTGTCTTCATGAAAGATAGGAATCTATATGTGTTAAACATGCATTTATATTCATTAAAACACCTTTAACATGTCAACAAAAACGGCAAAATAAATAAATATAAATTATATATATATATATCCATCCATCCATTTCCTACTGCTTATTCCCTTTTGAGGTTGCGGGGGGCGCTGGCACCTATCTCAGCTACAATCGGGCGAAAGACCCTGGACATATTAATATATATGATATGTGCGTGTATGTATATGATACGTGTGTGTATGTATATATGAGGTAGATCACTTCGACTTGGTGATTTATTAAATAATTGATTGACGTTGAAAAACTTATTGGGGTGTTACCATTTAGTGGTCAATTGTACATAATATGTACTGTGCAATCTACTAATAAAAGTTTCTGTCAATCAATCAATGAATGCCTACTGAGCCTGTGGTGCTGTTAATTTATTGTGGCTCAATTTGCCTTATTTTAATGTATTATTATTTAATATATATTATTGTTTTAGTTGCTTAAGAGATATTCCTGGCTCTGAATTTGCTCATTGCTATTTTTATGTTTTTGTGCATTATTTGTTGCTGTAATGAGGTTACTCATCAGTTACTCAGTACTTGAGTAGTTTTTTCACAACATACTTTTTACTTTTACTCAAGTAAATATTTGGGTGACTACTCCTTACTTTTACTTGAGTAATATATCTCTAAAGTAACAGTACTCTTACTTGAGTACAGTTTTTGGCTACTCTACCCACCTCTGGAAATAAAGAAGAAACATTGAATTAGAAGGCGTGTCTAAACTTTCGGCCTGCACTGTAGGTCATGTAGTAATTTGTTATGTATTTATAAAGCATTAAACACAAATAACATATTTCTGAGTAAAAGCAATATAGTAAAGTGGTTCCAAAAATGTTAACTGCTGGACTGTGAAAATACTTTGCAGGTATATGAAGTACCTGTACCCCTTTGAGTGTGAAAAGAGAGGTCTGAGCTCTCCAGGGGAGCTGCAGGCTGCAATAGACAGTAATCGCAGAGAAGGTCGGCGTCCCAGCTACACCAACAGCCTGTACCGCTACTCGCCATCTCCAAACGCCGCTCAGCACGCACTCCTTTCCTCGCCCACCATTCACACCCCCGTGTCTGGACGCATGGCCTCCAGTCAGTCAGCCAGCCCGATTTTAAAGAAGCACGCAAGTATGAAAACATTGCTGGCTGTTGTCACTGTCATGTTAAATACACCTTGACTCTGCTGCTCAGGTGAAAGCTCAACTCCCATGATGCCCAGCCGGCTTCCCATGGCTGTAGCTCTGGGCCAGCAGCAGCAGCAGCAGCAGTTGGCTCAAGCTGCCACTCTGGAGCATCTCCGAGAGAGGCTGGAGCGAGGTGCAGACGCTCCAGAGAAGAAGATGATGCGTCTGGCAGAGGAGCAGCAGCGCCTCATGCAGCAGGCGCTCCAACAAAACCTGCTGGCCATGGCCTCCCACCTCAACCCTGTCAACCTCAAACTCAACAATGGTCATGGTGTGTGCGTATGTGTGTGTGTATGTATGTGTGTGTGTGTCTGTGTGTGTGTGTAAGGCTATTTCATCATTACTGGAGCTCCCAGTTAATGGAAATATCTCTTGTTGTTTTTCCACAGAGAGCAAACAGGATTTGTCCCTGAGTATCTCCACTAATGGAGCAGCCAGTATTAGTGTGTCGGTTCAAGTCAACGGCACCGTGTACTCTGGTAGGTTCACCTGATCATTGACCTGTGTGCACAGCAAATTTGCACAATACTTTCAACTGTACCAGACTGCATGACGACCCCAAGTTTTAAAAACAACAACACTTTTTTAAAGACAAAAACGTGCACTAGCACAATGTTTTTCAACCTTTTTTGAGCCAAAGCACATTTTTGGCGTTGAAAAAATGCGGAGGCACACCACCAGCAGAAATCATTAAAAAAACAAAACTCAGTTGACAGTAAAAAGTCGTTGTCGCAATAGTTGGATATGACTTTAAAACATAAACAAGCATGCATGACTATAGCTCTTGTCTCAAAGTAGGTGTACTGTCACCACCTGTCACATCACACCCTGACTTATTTGGACTTTTTTGATGTTTTCCTGTGTGTAGTCTTTTACTTCTTGTCTTGCGCTCCTATTTTGGTGGCTTTTTCAAATTTTGGGGTATTTTCCTGTAGCAGTTTCATGTCTTCCTTTGACGATATTTCCCTCATCTACTTTGTTTTAGCAATCAAGAATATTTGAGTTGTTTTTGTCCTCCTTTGTGGGGACATTGTTGATTGTCATGTCATGTTGGGATGTACATTGTGGACGCCGTCTTTGCTCCACAGTAAGTCTTTGCTGTCGTCCAGCATTCTGTTTTTGTTTACTTTGTAGCCAGTTCAGTTTTAGTTTTGTTCTGCATAGCCTTCCCTAAGCTTCAATGCCTTTTCTTAGGGGCACTCACCTTTTGTTTAATTTTGGTTTAAGCATTAGATACCTTTTGACCTGCACGCTGCCTCCCGCTGTTTCCAACATCTCCAAAGCAATTAGCTACCTGCTGCCACCTACTGATATGGAAGAGTATTACAGGGTTACTCTGCCGAGCTCTAGACAGCACCCACACTCAACAACAACACATAGTTTGCAGACTATAATTACTGCTTTGCAGAAAATATTTTCAACCCAAATAGGTGAAATTAGATCATCTCCCCCGGCACACCAGACTGTATCTCAAGGCACAGTAGTGTGCCGCGGCACAGTGGTTGAAAAACACTGTACTAGTGTTACGGTGCGGCTGTGCTAGTGTGCAGGTTAGTAAACCTTACTAAACAACATTTTAAGAGCTTGTGACAGACACAGAATCTACATTTTAGCTCGATGCCTAGCGCGTTCAACTAGGGATGCAAATATTATATATTTTCATTTTATGGATGATGAGTAATAATTACATTTTCTTTATTATTATGCATTGATTAATTTCACAACAAATTCCTTGGAGATGTGTTAAATATTACTGTTGGAAATAATAGTAATCAACTAATGACATTATAACAACAGTACAATACAAATACATTAATTGCATTATCAATGTAAAACTAATAAAGTCAAGTGTTAAGTTCATCAACTGTCAATCATGCTTATTGCTGGTATTTCAACACCTGACAACACAAGCATAGGGCATTTGTCTTTGAGAAAGCCTAAATGCTGGCTAGCATGTATTCAGAACAGAGCTAGCATGACCACCGTGCAGATTTGATGAACGCGTGACGAGTAAAATTCAAGCAATCGATTAATTTTGAATATTTTTTTGATGCTGGGTTGATAGCTGAAATGCACATAATTAGATCTCCATTTTGTGACGATCCGTCAATTCATTTTTGTTTGTGCTTCCTTGTTTTGTCTTTATTTCCTGACGCTGAGCGGGACAAGCCTAGTAAAAGAGTGTGGGTACTAGACTGGCCTGCCTTTAGTCCAGACCTGTCTCCCATTGAGAATGTGTGACACATTATGAAGTCTAAAATACCACAACGGAGACCCCGGACTGTTGAACAACTTAAGCTGTAAATCAAGCAAGAATGGGAAAGAATTCCACCTGAAAAGCTTCAAAAATGTGTCTCCTCAGTTCCCAAACCTTTACAGAGTGTTGTTAAAAGGAAAGGCCATGTAACACACTGGTAAAAATGCCCCTGTGACAACTTTTTTGCAATATGTTGCTGCCATTAAATTCTAAGTTAATGATTATTTGTAGAGATGTCCGATAATGTCGGACTGCCCATATTATCGGCTGATAAATGCTTTAAAATGTAATATCAGAAATTATCGGTATCAGTTTCAAAAAGTAAAACTCATGACTTTTTAAAAGGCCGCTGTACAAAGTGGTACACGGACGTAAGGAGAAGTACAGAGCGCCAATAAACCTTAAAGGCACTGCCGTTGCGTCCCAGTCCAGTCACATAATATCTACGGCTTTTCACACACACAAGTGAATGCATGTCATACTTGGTCAACAGCCATACAGGTCACACTGAGGGTGGCCGTATAAAAAACTTTAACACTGTTACAAATATGCGCCACACTGTGAACCCACACCAAACAAGAAAGACAAACACACTTCGGGAGAACATCTGCACCGTAACACAACATAAACACAACAGAACAAATACCCATAAGCCCTTGCAGCACTAACTCTTCCAGGACGCTACAATATACAACCTCGGCTACCCCTACCTTCTCACCTCAACCCCGCCCCCCCCCCCCCAAACCCCGCCCACCTTAACCTCCTCATGCTCTCTCAGGAAGAGCATGTCCCAAATTTCAAGCTGCTGTTTTGAGGCATGTTAAAAAAAAATAATGCACTTTGTGACTTCAATAATAAATATGGCAGTGCCATGTTGGCATTTTTTGCCATAACTTATAAATAAATAAATGTGTTGTACTTGTATAGCGCTTTTCTACCTTTAAGGTACTCAAAGCGCTTTGACACTACTTCCACATTCACACACACATTCACACACTGATGGAGGGAGCTGCCATGCAAGACACCAACCAGCACCCATCAGGAGCAAGGGTGAAGTGTCTTGCGGGTTGCGCACGGTCACTCTCCTACTGCACCACGACGTCCCTACTGGGTTGAGTTTTTCCTTGCCCTTGAGTGGATTTATTTTGGAAAACCTTGTTCAATCACTCAATCAATGTTTATTTATATAGCCCTAAATCACAAGTGTCTCAAAGGGCTGCAGAAGCCACAACGACATCTTCGGTTCCTTGCCCACATAAGGGCAAGGAAAAACTCAACCCGGTGGAATGTCAATGTGAATGACTATGAGGGGGGTCTTGTTACATAGTTTAATGCATCCAGCGGGGGATCACAACAAAATGAGGCACAATAATGTGTTCATTCCACCACTGTATATATCGGTATCGGCTGATATCGGAATTGGTATTTAAGACTTGGACAATATCGGAATATGGGATATCGGCAAAAAAGCCATTATTGGACATCTCTAATTATTTGCAAAAACAAAATATGTTTCTCAGCACGAATGTAAAGTATTTTGTCTTTGCAGTCCATGTAATTGAATATAAGTTAAAAAGGATTTGCAAATCATCTTATTGTTTTTATTGACCATTTACCCAACGTGCCGACTTGACTGCTTCTGTGTGGTGTGTGTGCACCGAGCCATGATTACAATGTACTATGTCTGTCTTGCCTGTGTGGTGTGTGTGCACCGAGCCATGATTACAATGTACTATGTCTGTCTTGTCTGTGTGGTGTGTGTGCACCGAGCCATGATTACAATGTACTATGTCTGTCTTGCCTGTGTGGTGTGTGTGCACCGAGCCATGATTACAATGTACTATGTCTGTCTTGTCTGTGTGCTGTGTGTGCGCACCGAGCCATGATTACAATGTACTATGTCTGTCTTGTCTGTGTGGTGTGTGTGCACCGAGCCATGATTACAATGTACTATGTTTGTCTCGTCTGTGTGGTGTGTGTGCACCGAGCCATGATTACAATGTACTATGTCTGTCTTGTCTGTGTGGTGTGTGTGCACCGAGCCATGATTACAATGTACTATGTTTGTCTTGTCTGTGTGGTGTGTGTGCACCGAGCCATGATTACAATGTACTATGTCTGTCTTGTCTGTGTGGTGTGTGTGCACCGAGCCATGATTACAATGTACTATGTTTGACTTGTCTGTGTGGTGTGTGTGCACCGAGCCATGATTACAATGTACTATGTCTGTCTTGTCTGTGTGGTGTGTGTGCACCGAGCCATGATTACAATGTACTATGTCTGTCTTGTCTGTGTGGTGTGTGTGCACCGAGCCATGATTACAATGTACTATGTCTGTCTTGTCTGTGTGGTGTGTGTGCACCGAGCCATGATTACAATGTACTATGTTTGTCTCGTCTGTGTGGTGTGTGTGCACCGAGCCATGATTACAATGTACTATGTCTGTCTCGTCTGTGTGGTGTGTGTGCACCGAGCCATGATTACAATGTACTATGTCTGTCTCGTCTGTGTGGTGTGTGTGCACCGAGCCATGATTACAATGTACTATGTTTGTCTTGCCTGTGTGGTGTGTGTGCACCGAGCCATGATTACAATGTACTATGTTTGTCTTGCCTGTGTGGTGTGTGTGCACCGAGCCATGATTACAATGTACTATGTTTGTCTTGCCTGTGTGGTGTGTGCGCACCGAGCCATGATTACAATGTACTATGTTTGTCTTGCCTGTGTGGTGTGTGTGCACCGAGCCATGATTACAATGTACTATGTTTGTCTTGCCTGTGTGGTGTGTGTGCACCGAGCCATGATTACAATGTACTATGTTTGTCTTGTCTGTGTGATGTGTGTGCACCGAGCCATGATTACAATGTACTATGTTTGTCTTGTCTGTGTGGTGTGTGTGCACCGAGCCATGATTACAATGTACTATGTTTGTCTTGTCTGTGTGGTGTGTGTGCACCGAGCCATGATTACAATGTACTATGTTTGTCTTGCCTGTGTGGTGTGTGCGCACCGAGCCATGATTACAATGTACTATGTTTGTCTTGTCTGTGTGGTGTGTGTGCACCGAGCCATGATTACAATGTACTATGTTTGTCTTGCCTGTGTGGTGTGTGCGCACCGAGCCATGATTACAATGTACTATGTTTGTCTTGTCTGTGTGGTGTGTGTGCACCGAGCCATGATTACAATGTACTATGTTTGTCTTGCCTGTGTGGTGTGTGCGCACCGAGCCATGATTACAATGTACTATGTTTGTCTTGCACAGGAACATTGTTTGCTCAGAAGTCTGCAGCTCCGGTGGTGTCCCAGGCCGTGACTCCGGCAGGAACCAGTGGTTTCAGTGCCTTCTCCTCCTCACACAGCCCCTCCTCATCCTCCTCCTCCACCTCCTCAAAGGGAGCTAATTAAGTCTCATCTTTCTCCCATTCTCTCATTGAGCTCTATACTCTGTCATAGTCCACATGAACTGTGCGCTACACGTCTGCTTCTTTTCTCCTTACTTTGTTTAAATTAATATAGTCAAGACAATGGTGTGTGCGTGTGTGCGTGTGTGTGTGCGTGCGTGCGGACTTAGTGTAACGTGTTCATCCTTGTTTGTGAGCTAAGCATCCGTCATGTTCTGCTAGTTGTCGCTGGTTTCTCATGTGTGGATTGAACAATAGTGCTGCCAAAGTGAATGAAGACCAAAAAAGCCTTAGCTCAATGACTTAGTTGCCATTATGTAAACACTATATATCATTGCTTGCTGTGAGTGGAGTTTCCATGGCGACATGAAGGGATTTTATACACTCAGGTACCGCAGGACCTTTTGTATTTAGAGGGATTTTTTTGTTAGAAACATTTAGTTTTCTTGTTTTTTTTTATTTAATTGAGTTCTGCCTTAAATGCATCAAATCTTCGGTTCAACGGCACCGTGGTGATGAGATTGCCGTATTTACCTCGTTTTGACTTGGAAAGTTTCTGAACTCAGGAATGTCCGGCTGGACCCCGAACTTGTGTGACGTATGTTTTGTAGGGGCCAGGAATGTATGCCGACTTACCTCACGTTGTGACTGTTGAACACACTGAACCAGTGCTACCTCAACCCTGGAGAGAAATATGCAATCTGCTGAATTGTACTGTAAGCGGACAATCAAGGAAAAATTGCAGGCAAAATGTTACTGAGAACTAACAAGTGCAAAAGGCAAGACTCCGTTTTTGGGCTTTGGCTATTGAATTTGTTTGATATGGAATAAAAAAAAATCTTGTGTGCTGTCAAAGTCTTTTTTTTCTCTCTCCTACATACGGTTGTTCAGTGGCTGTGCGATTTTGAAAATATATTATTTATGATGTTGTTGTGGCTTGTGCAGCCCTTTGTTAAAGACTATATCAATCATCTTGGGATTGATTGGCTTGTGTTGCATCTCTGGGTTGACGAGCAGCTAATTGTGTATTCATAGAGTGTGAGGACGCTCCCCTAAGTGGAGAATAATCACCTCCGTTCCAGCAAATAAACTGAATTTCTGGGTGTAAAACTTCCACCTGTGTGCAGCTGGGATAGGCTCCAGCACCCCACGTGATCCTGTAAGGGACAAGCGGTAGGAAATGGATGGATGGATAGATAGATAGAACTTCATTGATTCCTTCAGGAGAGTTCCCTCAGGAAAACGAAAATGTCCAAAAAATATCGTAAATTGCAATAATTTCACCTCGAAATGTAGTGTATATTACTGGAAATGGAAAAACAGTACTGCTGTTTTTTTTGGTGAAAAGAAAAAAAGACAGCTATGTTGCCAGAAATTTACTGTAAAGTTTACTTTTTTTATTGTAAATGAAAAAAACTGCAATTTTAAAATAACATTTGGCCTGAACTGCCAGTTTGTTTGTATTTAACACAAATCAAGAAGTGTAGATTTATTGGTGTATTACTGTAAATGCCAAAATGATACCATTGTTTATTACAGTTAAAAGTAATGTTTTTTTAATTTAGAGAAAAATGCTTTAAAAAACACAATTTTACCATTTTACCATAAAACCTGTTGCTACTTTTACATTGCAAAATGTAATGGATAACTTGCTTTGAAATGGTTTGACTGTTAAATAATATATTTTTGCATAATTAGACAATATTTAAGTAAACATTTGCGATTATATGGAGTACGTATATTTTTTTCCTCCCGAAATATCCATCCATCCATCCATTTTCTACCGCTTATTCCCTTTTTGGGGTCACGGGGGGCGCTGGCGCCTTTCTCAGCTACAGTCGGGCGGAAGGCGGGGTACACCCTGGACAAGTCGCCACCTCTTCACAGGGCCAACACAAATAGACAACATTCACACACTAGGGACCATTTAGTGTTGCCAATCAACCTATCCCCAGGTGCATGTCTTTGGAGGTGGGAGGGGCCTATCCCCAGGTGCATGTCTTTGGAGGTGGGAGGGGCCTATCCCCAGGTGCATGTCTTTGGAGGTGGGAGGGGCCTATCCCCAGGTGCATGTCTTTGGAGGTGGGAGGGGCCTATCCCCAGGTGCATGTCTTTGGAGGTGGGAGGGGCCTATCCCCAGGTGCATGTCTTTGGAGGTGGGAGGGGCCTATTCCCAGGTGCATGTCTTTGGAGGTGGGAGGGGCCTATCCCCAGGTGCATGCCTTTGGAGGTGGGAGGAAGCCGGAGTAGAACCCACGCATTCACGGGGAGAACATGCAAACTCCACACAGAAAGATCCCGAGCCTGGATTTGAACCCTGGACTGCAGGAACTTCGTATTGTGAGGCAGACGCACTAACCCCTCTTCCACCGTGAAGCCCTAGATATAGTAAAAAATAGTAAAAACAATTACGTATAGTAAGAAAAGTTACAGTACTTTATTGCTACATATTATTTCCGGGCTTTGGACGGCCAAATAAAAATAATTGGCCCCCGAACCTTCACTTGGACACCAGTGGTCTGAGCAGGGGCGGAGCTAAAGGGGAGGCCGGGGTAGGACTGGACCCCCCCTGAAATCTGATTGGACCCCCCAGGTGCCACCCCAGATGATTGACATATCGCAGCACCGCACGTCTTGTCGGAAGGAGCCAGTTGCATTTTTAAATCAGTGAAGCCTATTGACTGCAAAGTCGCCAGGTCTGAGGAGAGGTTGGAAGCTTCCGGAAGGAGAGACGCGGAACTACCAAACATTTGGAGTGAATTTGGCGGCGGCGAGAGTATCTAAATCTGTTTTGGCGGTTGAGCATAAGCTGTTTTGTGACTGGATCGAGATGGAAGGGGATAGTGACGGGATGTATGAGGATAGTATGGAAATGGATAGGACTAGAGGGGAGAGAGGAAAGAAGGGGAGAGGAGGGAGTGAAGGAAAGGCGAGTACTAAAAGAGTGCATGAAGACGATGAGGTTGATAAGAGGAAAAGGGTTATGATGGATGAATATAAGATAATTTATACATTTAAATCAAACCAAGATATGAATGACATTAGTTTGATGACACTGGTTAAGGGATTAAAGAAGGACATTGGAGAGGTGGAGATAGCGAAGGTGCTCAGGGACGGACGGCTGTTGATTAAATGCAAAAATGGAGAGCAAAAGAACAAAGCAATGCGATTGCAAAAACTGTGCAACAAAATAATAAAGGAAAAAATCGAAGTGGGAGAACGAAAGGGGGCAAGAGGAGTCGTGACAGGAATCCCAAGAGGAGAAAATTTAGGTGATCTGAAAAGAGAAATAAAAGGAGGAACTGTCACTATGATGAAAAGAATGATGGCATTTAGGAACGGTGAAAAGACTGAGAGCGAATCCGTGCTAGTGCAATTTGCAGAGGAGGTCCTACCAGAGAGAATCATGATTGGGTATCTAAGCTTCTATGTTAGAGCTTACGTGCCCCCCCCAGTACGTTGTTTCAAGTGCCAACGCTATGGGCACATAGTAGTGTGTGTCATGCTAAGATGAGATGTGGAAGGTGTGGAGGGGAGCATGAATATGGACAATGTGGAGAAAATGAACAGGTCAAGTGTTGTAATTGTGGCGGGAATCACACAGCAGCGTATGGGGGCTGCATCATAAGAAAACAGGCAACAGAAGTACAGCAAATCAGAGTTGAACGAAATATTACATACGCAGAGGCAGTTAAAATAAGAAATCAAGAAAGTGCAGAACAGGACAGAAGTGAAAATAGTTCAATAAATAAAAAACAAGACGCAGCAAATACAGGAATTTCCATGGACAAACTAGTTGTATTCCTGGCTTATGTAATAAATTGTACAGAACAGGCTAGAAACAAGACTGAGAAAATCAAAATAATTGTCAAAGCAGCAGCAAAGTTTTTAAATTTAAAAGAACTATCCTGGGAACAGGTGCAAGGTGAGCTACAGAGAGTAGACGAGACCGAGTCATGTGACCACAATCCAACGCCATGTTAATTGTTCAGTGGAATACCAGAAGTTTAATAGCAAACGGACAGGAATTAAAGGGATATATTAATAATATGAAAAATAAACCACATATATGTATTCAAGAAACATGGCTGAAGCCAAAATTAAACTTTATAATAAAAGGATATATAACGATACGTAAAGATAGGAATGATGGGCAAGGAGGAGGATGTGCCATATTTATTTAGGAAGATATGCATTATTCAATATTAAAAGTAAAACAAGAACTAGAGATAGTAGGAGTAGAAGTATGGAATAATAAAGAAAGATACAAAGTACTAAACTTCTATAATCCATGCAAGAAATGAGAAATTCACCAACTAGAAACAATAATGGAGCACTGGAGTGGCAATATTATTTGGTGTGGTGACTTTAATGCACATAGCACAATGTGGGGTGAAAGGGATGACTGGAATGGGGAAACATTGGAAGCACTTTTGGAGGAAAAAGAAGTGGTGTGTGTGAATGATGGGTCGGGAACAAGGTTGGATGTCGTCACGGGTAAAGAAACAGCAATAGATTTAACACTAGTGTCACAAGGGTTAGCAGGAAAGGTGGAGTGGGAAGTAAATAAATACAGCACAATGGGAAGTGATCACTACCCAATCTTCATTCACATAAACATAAATCATAGGACAGAAAGCACTAGGATAGAAGGAAGATGGAAGTATAATCATGGTGACTGGGAGAAATTTAGGGAAATTACCGACATAACTTTAAAGGAAGTAGATATAAATCAAGATATTGAACAATTAAATACAGATATTACAAAGTGCATAATAGAAGCAGCCGAACAGAGCATACCAAGGAATAGTATAGGGAGAAAAAGGAAGATAGTGCCGTGGTGGACACAAGAGTGTACAGATGCAATACAAGAACGGAATAGAGCATTTAGAATATTGAGAAGAACACATAATTTCCAAGACATGATCCAATATAAAAGGCATCAAGCTAGAGTAAGGTATGTTATTAAAAAAACAAGAAAACACCATTGGAGAACTTTTTGTGAAACACTAAATAGAACTACTCCTTTAAGCCAAGTGTGGGGAATGATCAAGAGAATGTCAGGGCTCAGAAAAGAACATAAAAATCATGTGATGAAAGATGGAACGCGGAGTGTGGGAGGAAATAAAGAAAAAGCAGAACTTTTAGCAAAAACCTTTGTTAAAGTGCACAGTAATGATCATTTGAGAAATGTAGAAAAACAAAAGAGAGAAGAAACAATTAGTGTAAATATTGAGGAAATGAAGGAAGACAACGATAATAGTTTTATCAACACTATGGATATGACATTTTCTTTGGATGAAATGGTTCGAATTTTAAAAAAAGTTAAAAATACGACGCCAGGGAAAGACCTGGTGAGTTATCAAATGATCAAAAATTTAGGTAGCATCGGCAAAGAAGTGGTCTTGAAATTATATAATAGGATATATGAAGAAGGAAAATGAGCAGATGAGTGGAAAACAGCTGTAATAATTCCAATATGCAAGCCAGGGAAAGATCCGGAAGAGGCAGGAAATTATAGGCCGATAGCATTGACCTCAAATTTGGGCAAAGTCATGGAAAAAATGATTAATGAAAGATTAATATATTATTTAGAGTCAAAAGAAATGATAAAAAACTACCAAAGTGGTTTTCGCAAAGCAAGAAGCACAAATGACCCAGCAGTGCAGCTGGAAGAGGAAATTAGAAAGGGACAAATAAATAAAGAAAGTATAATTGCGGTATTTTTTGACATAGAGAAAGCGTATGATATGTTGTGGAAACAGGGCTTGCTGATGAAACTAAATAAGATTGGGATTAGAGGAAGAATGTACAGATGGATAAAAGACTTTTTAACAAGTAGAACATTATTAGTAAAAATAGAGAATGAATATAGTAGAGAATACAAAGTGGAAAATGGGACCCCACAAGGGAGTATAATAAGTCCAGTACTATTTTCCATCATGATAAATGAAGTTTTTAGTGAAGTGGAAGGGTTAGTGGAGGTGGCATTGTTTGTGATGATGGAGTGATGTGGAAGAGAGGTAGAAATACAAATTATATAGAAAAGAAGATTCAAAAAGCGGTAAATAATGTTCAAGACTGGGGGACGGCTTGGGGTTTAAGATTCTCTGTTGGAAAGACAAAAGTCAGAAATTTTACGAAGAGGAAAGTACAAAACAAGCTCCAAATAAAACTCTGTGGAGAAAACATAGAAGAGGTACAAGTATTTAAATATTTGGGAATATGGTTTGATAAAAATATGAACTGGTCAACCCACATCAGCAAGATAGTGGAGAAAAGTAAAAAGGTGTTAAATATAATGAGGGCTTTGAGGGGTAAAGATTGGGGGGCTGATAGGTTGACATTGAAAACAATATATATCACTTTAATTCGGTCTGTTATCGACTACGGATGCATTATTTATCAATCTGCTTCAAAAACTCTACTCTAGAAAATAGACCGGATCCAGTCGCAGGCGTTAAGATTATGTTGTGGAACTACTAAATCTACTCCAGTGGCAGCATTACAAGTAAAAATGAATGAAAAACCTTTGGACATGAGGAGAGATCAACTCTCAGCAGTTTATTGGGCAAACTTCAAAGGATCCAAGCAAGGACATCCAACCCGTCAAGTGCTACTAAACTGCCAAGAAAAAGGGAAGAAAAAAATGAATAGTTTTGGGTGGATAATAGGAGATATATGTAAAAAAACACAAATTGACAATATTAAAGTGAGCCCTACAGTACCAATTCCTGCAATACCACCGTGGATGTATGACAACCCAAAGGTAAACATGCAATTACTGAAGAATATACATTTAAATAGTTACCAAATAGAACAACGGATTGAGGAAATGTTTTTTGATAATATTATGATATTCACAGATGCATCAAAAACTATAAATAGTAAAGTAGGAGCTGCTGCAGTTATCCCACAAGGAAATATAGTGTTGAATAAAATAATTAGTGATAAACTATCTGTTTTTACGGGGGAATTGGTAGCAATTTATATGGCAGTTAACTGGATAGAGGAAAACAAAGCTAGGAAAGTAGTCGTGTGCTCGGACTCCAGCAGTGCATTGACGAGCATAAAAAACATAGCATCAGAAACAAGACTAGATATAGTTTATGAAATAGTTCAGGCAATCTACAGGATAAATAAAGCGGGAGGTGTGGTAACATTTCTCTGGGTTCCTGCTCATGTAGGAGTTGAGGGAAATGAGTTAGCTGATAGATACGCAAAACAAGCAAGCACTAAAACAGAAGTAAACATGGAGATTAAGCACAGTAAAGAAGAAGTGAAGAGCATCATTAGGATAGAACACAATAAAAAGTGGCAGGATAATTGGAATAAGGAAATAAAAGGTAGAGAGTTTTACAAAGTCCAGAGGAAAGTAGGTGTCATGAGAGGAGGGGGTAGAAATAGGAAAGAAGAAGACATTATTACTAGAATGAGAGTAGGCCATACATACCTAAATAGTTCACTAAAATTGATAGGCAAACATACTACAGGGCTGTGTGATTTTTGCCACCAGATAGAAAATGTTGACCATGTCTTAATACAATGTAGGAAATATAATAGAGAAAGAGAAATACTGGAAAATAAGTTAGCAAAAGAAAATATTAGGTTAGAAGTGGGAGATATATTAGGATTGCATTCAGAAAACATAGGATATAAAGCAATATACACATATTTAAAAAACACTGGGTTAAGTAAAAGAATATAGAGTAGGGATCCACCTCGGTCCACACTCCATTACAGTAGGTGGCGGTAATGCACACCAGAAGGTTGCTTGCCAACCGCCATAAAAACAAAAGAAGAAGAAGAAGAAGACTGCAAAGTCCCTCCTGTACAGTAGTTGGCGCTATGTACCACAAAGCCTTGCCAGCCACGTTCATAGGGGGAGAAGAAGAAGAACCCCCACTGAAGAAGAAGAAGATTTAAACTGCAGTCAATTATCGTTGCTGGAGAGCAGACATCAACGAAGTTACAAAGAAAAAGAAGGATAACCTTCTCGTCGTAAAGTAAGTTTAACGGCGGTGTCCTAATGAGTCACTGTTTAAAATAACTTTTGTAGATAGAAGTTGTTTTTTCTACAAGCAGAGAGCCACGGCATTAATGTTACATCTCATGGTGTCTTCATTCCAACAGCCGCCAACGTCTCCTTTCATTCATTTGGTCACTATTTATATTTACGTCTTTCTCCAATGATTCTACAGCAGTGCTTCTCAAATGGGGGTACTTGAAGGTATGCCAAGGGGTACTTGAGATTGTTCTAAAATATTTTAAAAATAGCAACAATTCAAAAATCCTTTATAAATATATTTATTGAATAATACTTCAACAAAATATGAATGTAAGTTCATAAAGTGTGAAAAGAAATACAACAATGCAATATTCAGTGTTGACAGCTAGATTTTTTGGGGACATGTTCCATAAATATTGATGTTAAAGATTTCTGTTTTTGTGAAGAAATGTTAAAAATTAAGTTGATGAATCCAGATGGATCTCTATTACAATCCCCAAAGAGGGCTCTTTAAGTTGATGATTACTTCTATGTGGAGAAATCTGCATTTATCATTGAATCACTGGTTTATTTTTCAAAAAGTTTTTACTTATTTTTATATCTTTTTTTCCCCAAATAGTTCAAGAAAAACCACTACAAATGAGCAATATTTTGCACTCTTATACAATTTAATAAATCAGAAACTGATGACATAGTGTTGTATTTTACTTCTTTATCTCTTTTTTTTCAACCGAAAATGCTTTGCTGTGATTAGATCAGGGGTAGGGAACCTATGGCTGTAGAGCCAGATATGGCTCTTTTGATGACTGCATCTGGCTCTCAGATAAATCTTAGCTGACATTGCTTAACATAAGTAATTAATAATTCCGCTGGTAATCACAGTGTTAAAAATAACCTCCATCCATCCATCCGTTTTCTACCGCTTGTCCCTAACGGGGTCGCGCTGGCGCCTATCTCAGCTACAATCGGGCGGAAGGCGGGGTACACCCTGTACAAGTGGCCACCTCATCACAGGGCCAACACAGATAGACAGACAACATTCACACACTAGGGACCATTTAGTGTTGCCAATCAACCTATCCCCAGGTGCATGTATTTGGAGGTGGGAGGGGCCTATCCTCAGGTGCATGTCTTTGGAGGTGGGAGGGGCCTATCCCCAGGTGCATGTCTTTGGAGGTGGGAGGGGCCTATCCCCAGGTGCATGTCTTTGGAGGTGGGAGGAAGCCGGAGTAGAACCCACGCATTCACGGGGAGAACATGCAAACTCCACACAGAAAGATCCCGAGAATGGGATTGAACCCAGGACTACAGGAACTTCGTATTGTGAGGCAGACGCACTAACCCCTCTACCACCGTGAAGCCGTTAAAAATGACCTTCAAATTATAAAACATTCTCATGCATTTTAATCCAACCATCCGTTTTCTATCGCACCTGTTCAAGATGTCGCATTAATAGTAAGAAGTATTATACTTATTATTGGTTAACTTTCAGAATAACAATTTTATTAAAAATAATAAGAAACTTACTATACTCTAAAAATGTTGGTTTTACTTAAAAATGCACGCATTTAGTTGTATTTAGTGTTAAAAATATTATATGGCTCTCACGGAAATACATTTTGAAATATTTGGCTTTCATGGCTCTCTCAGCCAAAAAGGTTCCCGACCCCCGGATTAGGGGGTACTTGAATTAAAAAAATGTTCACAGGGGGTACATCACTGAAAAAAGGTTGAGAACCACTGTTCTAGAGGAATGAACCTAGCGGAGAATCAGCCAGCCAGCTAGCTGTTTCATGCTCTGTTGTAACGTTCACACGCTAGTTAGCCTGCTGCCAACTAACTGAAAAGTCTGAATGTTAAACTTAGGTCTACAGTGGTTTATTTGCCCAGACATGTTTTAGGCTTGAAGTGGAGATTTAATAACACTTTGTGATTGTAAGTGATGCCAGGAGTAACGTTAACAAGACCGGCTTATTTTTTTCATAGGGTCAGTTGAGAATGAAAAGGCAGGGGGAGAAGATTTATGACCTCTTTTTAAAAAGAAGCAAGTCAGGGTCAGGAAAAGATGAGGCGGACAAACAGCCAGGATTCAGGTCCGCCAGCAGTCCTGGGACGAGTCAGGAGGAAAAAATGTGATGCACACGGCCCATCATCAGCAGGACAGAGCATAGAAGCAGTCACATGCTCACTTAAGTCATTTGAAGTTACTGGGTTCCTACGCTAGTATGGAAAGTTTGGATTTTCTACATTTCCAGGTCTGTAGTAATATAGAAGATGGAAATAGATTTATACATATCTAAGTTATCTTGAGATTTGTGGGTTAATTATTTTGCATACACTACCTATCTACAATCTTTTTTTTTTTTTTTTTTTTTCCCCCCAAGATGGCGCTGCTGTAGTGGCTGCTGTAGGCAGGAGCTCTGTGCTCTTGTGTCATCCTTTTGTGTTTCCCTCTTGTTTTCATGTCTTATTATATTTTTTTGCATTTTGGTCCGGGACCCTTTGGGACTGTGTGACAAGGGGTGCCACTTTTGTGACCTTTGTGGTGCTTTTTTTGTGGACTTTTGGATCTGCCTCCCGGGAGCCTTTTGGCCATAGAGACCAGCTGCTGGGTCTCTGCTACACCGGAGTCTGTTTGGAGGGACTGGAGGAGATGCGGATGAGGGGACAGGACTGTGGAGCTAGCACTGAGCGCTGGGACGGAGAGGCTTGGCGGTGTCCGGGCTGGGTGAGCAGGTGTCGGACACCTCAGTCACCTTGGACGTATCCTCGCTCATCCATGCGGACTGGACACTGGCCGAGAGTGGAGTCGGCTGTCTTGGTTGCTTTGTTGGGTCTGCTCCTGTCTCTGACTATGCTCCCTCCTCCCCAGTGGACAATGGTGTGGAACACCGCAGAGGCCACCACAGTGGATATGTTTCTTTTACTTTTTATTCATAGCTGTATGTAGAAGTGTCTGGTTGTATTTGCTGCTTTAATGTCTTTAATGTCCTCTTGATGTTTCCCTCTTACACACATGGAAGAGGGATGTGTACTATGGCTATGAGTTGTTTTTGTTTTTTTTCCCTTGGCCTCAGTCTGCACCCCCACTCCAGGGCCCAGGCTAAGACCTATTTTTATTTTTTATTTTTTTATTTTTATTTTAATCTTCTATTCCCCCGTCAGCGATCCTGTTCTGTCCCCCTGTAATGTTTGTCTGATCTTGAATGGGATTGTGCTGAAAATTGTAATTTTCCTGAAGGAACTCTCCTGACAGAATAAATAAAGTACTATCTAATCTAATCGAATCTTCTGGAAATAATTTGGTGACTTAATGGCATACAAATTCAATCATGATAACAAATGATTTCCATGATGAATTGCATAATTTATTCACATGATATACTCATCTCAAATGTCACAAATTATTGGATTCTTTTTTTTACTGAGAAGTCTGGGAATTAGGGTCTGGAAATTTCAAATGTGTAGGAACCACTAAGTTTATTTTTAGATATTCTGAAGTGTTGTTTTTTGATGGTGGTTGTATGTTCATTTTACTTACACTAATATTTTCATTTTTATGCAATGTAGTTCCATTAGACAAAGAAGAAAAAGATGGCAGCTCCCTTCCTGGGACTAGTCGGGAGAGAGAACTCGCAACACAGCACAGCCCATCTTCACCAGGTCAGAACATAGACCAGGGGTGCCCACACTTTTTCTGCAGGCGAGCTACTTTTCAATTGACCAACTCGAGGGGATCTACCTCATTTATATATATCATTTATATGTATTTATTTATGAAAGAGACATTTTTGTAAACAAGTTAAATGTGTTTAATGATAATACAAGCATGTGTAACACATATAGATGTCTTTCTTTCACAAAGACAAGAATATAAGTTGGTGTATTACCTGATTCTGATGACTTGCATTGATTGGAATCAGACAGTAATGATGATAACGCCCACATTTTCAAATGGAGGAGAAAAAAAGTTGTCCTTTCTGTACAATACCACATGAAAGTGGTTGGTTTTTGGCATCTAATTCATCCAGCTTCCATACACTTTACAAGAAAAACATTGGCGGCAAATTCCGTAGCTTGCTTGATTGACATTCACGGCACCCGAGGGTCTTGTGAGATGACGCTGGCTGCTGCCAGTTCATTATTATGAAAAAATGACAGAGAGGAAGGCGAGAAACACTTTTTATTTCAACAGACTCTAAAGGCCGACTGCACATTTCCTATCTTCACAATAAAAGCCCTGCTTCATGCTGCCTGCGCTAACTAAATACAGAGTCTCGGAAAACTGGCGTGCACAAGCGATCCCTCAGAAAGCTGGCGTGCACATCACTTGTGCACGCTAGCTTTCTGAGACTCTTATTTTGTTAGCACAGGCAGCATGAAGCAGGGCTTTTATTGTGAAGATAGGAAATGTGCAGTCGGCCTTTAGAGTTTTGACGGAAGGTACGGCGCGAGAGTCTGTTGAAATAAAAAGTGTTTCTGGCCTTCCTCTCGGTCATATTTTCATAATAATGATCTTGCAGCAGCCAGCATCATCTCACAAGACCCTCCGGTACCGTGAATGTCATTTAAGTGACGTCTTGGTGAAGATTGATGATCACTCATTTTTAGGTCTATTTTTTTTAAAAGCCTGGCTGGAGATCGACTGACACACCCCCCGCGGTCGACTGGTAGCTCGCGATCGACGTAATGGGCACCCCTGGCATAGACAGAAACAGTCACATGCTCAGTTCAGTAATTAAGTTGCCAAGTTGTGTTCTACAATTTCTGCATTGTTAATAAACTGCAAATTATATATACATAAATCTCATCTCCTGTGTGCTTAGTATGTACATTTCCACATTTGCCGTGCCGATTGCAATTGATAAGTCAAGAAAAAAATGAATTGTTATAGTCTGTGGACCCCCTGAAATAGCCTTGGCCACCCCAAGGATAAAAGTCTATCTCCGCCACTGGGTCTGAGGCAAGGCTAAACATCAACAACCCAACAAATAGTGCTTGCTTCAAAGTTCTTCACAAAATGTGATGTACGCCTTTTAAAAAGCGCACACGCACACGCACGCGCACACGCACACGCACGCGCACACGGATTTCCTCGCATAAAACCCATGGTAGCAACATGCTAGTCCGATTGGTACACGCATGCGCGAGTTCTACGTCACTTCCTGTCAACTTGATTTATGGCGATTATTTTGGGTTTTTTTGGTCTTTATTTATTTCAGTAACATAATCATATAAAAATATTACATGCAAAAAAACTACTAGAATACGGAATTTTTTTGAAATCCGAACGATGTGCTCAGCAGCTTTAAATGGCAAATAAATATATCTTTTTTTTTTCTGCTTTATTTACATCAGATAAGCATCATTTCACAATACTGATGATTTCAAATTAGACTCTTTGTTGGGCCGCAAATAAAGGTTTAAGTTAAGTTCCACTTTTAAAATATATATGTATTTAAAATAGAAATTACGAGTCAGTGGCGCCCTCGTGTGTCATTTTGATGCAATGACAAGAGCTTAAAAGTAGTTGTAATTGCGGGGATAATACTGCTGATTATTATTTTTAGTAAATCTACCCCTTGGTAGTGACGTGCGTGGACTGATCGGGTCTTCCGGGTAGTGTCTGCTAGTTTTTTATTTCTTTATTATTATTCCATCCATCCATCCATCTTCTTCCGCTTATCCGAGGTCGGGTCAGATCTTTATTATTATTATTGTAATGCCCAATTAACTGTAAACTCTATATATATATTTATGTATATATATATATATATTATATATATAAGTATGCTTGAGAGACTTTGCGCTGTGAGTTTAAGCACCATGACAGACTTGGTTGACAAGACTCTGCAGCATCGCGTGGACATCGGGGGCGGTACCTCTGGATTGGCAGACCGGGGTGGTGGTTCCTCTCTTTAAGAAGGGGGACCGGAGGGTGTGTTCCAACTATCGTGGGATCACACTCCTCAGCCTTCCCGGTAAGGTTTATTCAGGTGTACTGGAGAGGAGGCTTCGCCGGATAGTCGAACCTCGGATTCAGGAGGAACAGTATGGTTTTCGTCCTGGTCGTGGAACTGTGGACCAGCTCTATACTCTCAGCAGGGTTCTTGAGGGTGCATGGGAGTTTGCCCAACCAGTCTACATGTGCTTTGTGGACTTGGAGAAGGCATTCGACCGTGTCCCTCGGGAAGTCCTGTGTCGTGCTCAGAGAGTATGGGGTATGGGACTGTCTGATTGTGGCGGTCCACTCCCTGTATGATCAGTGTCAGAGCTTGGTCCGCATTGCTGGCAGTAAGTCGGACACGTTTCCAGTGAAGGTTGGACTCCGCCAAGGCTGTCCTTTGTCACCCATTCTGTTCATAACTTTTATGGACAGAATTTCTAGGCGCAGCCAAGGCGTTGAGGGGTTCCGGTTTGGTGACCGCAGGATTAGGTCTCTGCTTTTTGCAGATGATGTAGTCCTGATGGCTTCATCTGGCCGGGATCTTCAGCTCTTACTGGATCGGTTCGCAGCCGAGTGTGAAGCGACCGGAATGAGAATCAGCACCTCCAAGTCCGAGTCCATGGTTCTCGCCCGGAAAAGGGTGGAGTGCCATCTCCGGGTTGGGGAGGAGACCCTGCCCCAAGTGGAGGAGTTCATGTACCTAGGAGTCTTGTTCACGAGTGGGGGAAGAGTGGATGGTGAGATCGACAGGCGGATCGGTGCGGCGTCTTCAGTAATGCGGACGTTGTATCGATCCGTTGTGGTGAAGAAGGAGCTGAGCCGGAAGGCAAAGCTCTCAATTTACCGGTCGATCTACGTTCCCATCCTCACCTATGGTCATGAGCTTTGGGTCATGACCGAAAGGATAAGATCACGGGTACAAGCGGCCGAAATGAGTTTCCTCCGCCGTGTGGCGGGTCTCTCCCTTAGAGATAGGGTGAGAAGCTCTGCCATCCGGGAGGAGCTCAAAGTAAAGCCGCTGCTCCTCCACATCGAGAGGAGCCAGATGAGGTGGTTCGGGCATCTGGTCAGGATGCCACCCGAACGCCTCCCTAGGGAGGTGTTTAGGGCACGTCCAGCTGGTAGGAGGCCACGGGGAAGACCCAGGACACGTTGGAAAGACTATGTCTCCCGGCTGGCCTGGGAACGCCTCGGGATCCCCCGGGAAGAGCTAGACGAAGTGGCTGGAGATAGGGAAGTCTGGGCTTCCCTGCTTAGGCTGCTGCCCCCGCGACCCGACCTCGGATAAGCGGAAGATGATGGATGGATGGATGGACGGACTACCAGGTGAGTCGCTTCGGTGCCTTGCTCAAGGGATCAAGAGGCTGGGTCAGCGTGCGAATATTGGAAGTTCGAACGCAATCCAAAACGAACCGAATGAACTGCGCTCGCGCGTCCATCGGCCCCCCCCCCGAACTGGAACTGGCCATGGAGAGAGAGATGTTCCACCAGGGCAGCACTTGAAACATCTTCCCGCCCAGTTTTGGCGTTACACATTCACTAAGACTTCTTTTTTAATTTCTTTTTCTTCTGTTTTTTTCTTTGAAAATCTTAGACTTGCAGTTGACACGCAGCTCAAAAGGACACAATATCCAGTTAAAAAACAAAACAGTAAATATTTTTGCCAAAAAAGGAAGTAAAACATAAACAATAATGATAAAAAAATCAAACCCACTTTATATCAATAGATGTTAATTTGTTAAATGATGTGTGCACAATACACGTGTCAGACTTTAACCTGACAGTTTGTCTGTGTTTTAGTTTTTTCCTCTGCGTTTGTCTCTTTCCTCTGTTTGGTATCTCCTGTCTTTAGTTCCTGTGTAGTGCTCTTATTTTGTCAGCTTCCTGTCTTGTTCCCTGAGTGCTGTGTTCCTCCTCAGCTGCGGCTGATTGGCACCTGGCCACACCTGTTGCCAATCAGCCTGCTCCTATTTGTACCTGCTTTGTCTTGTGTCAGTTGCTGGATCATTGTATTGCCGTTGCCACATATCACTCTTGTCGTGCTACCTGTCATGTCGTTTTGTTACAGCTACTACCTGTCATGCTACATTTTGTCCTGGTCCTCGTAGCGGTAAGCTATTTCTGTTACCATTAGTTATTTCCAGTTTTTCTGTTGGCTATCCACTAGCTTCCATGCTAAAGTTCCTTTTTGTTTTGTAGCTTCCAGTGCTAGCTCCCTTAGTTTGTTATTCCGCCCACGTGCGTGCTTTTTGTTTGTTCTTGTTTGGATTGAATTAAATCATGTTTTCATATTCCATGCCTGCCTCCGTCTCTGCATCTTGGGGTTCGTCAACAACAATTAAGTCTGGCAACATGCACTATATTGCCAAAAGTGAGCAGGGTCAGTAAAAGTACATTTTAAACTATTGCTTTGATTCTGATCCTTTTTTTTTTCTAACTACATCATCAAGTCAAGTATGAAATAACAAAAAAAAAAATGCGGTGATAGGAGGCAGTGGGGTGGGGGTTTTTTTGGGCCGGATTGCAGTATTCTTGCATTATGTGGTGATGGACAGCTGGGAGAATCCAAAGATGTGTCTTGATAATGAGATGGAGCTCAGCGCCCACAGACCCCACCCTCTACTGCTACAACTAATTCTGTCACAAGCACTCCGGATGAATAACTCCCTGTCCTACTTTTACCAGGAACCACGGTCATAATCTGCCTTTCAAATGTTTCTCTTTGGCTTGGGAAGATCTGTGGAGGAAGTTTTCGTTGGAAGGACAAAAAGATGCTTGGACAGGAAGAGCTGAACGCTGAGGATGTTTGCTTGCAGTCCCAACAATAACTTTACGAGGCCGACTGGTTCGTAGCGAGACATCTGCTCAGCATGCCTTATCATGACCAGGAGTACCCAGGTCAGCCTCTCTGGCAGTCGGTGGTGCTCTTTTGCTCCAAGGGGATGATCGAGGTCATCATGGTCATCCTCTTCTTCTGGCTTCTGGTTCAGGTGCTCTTCACCAAACAACTGGAAGGTAAAGTCATTAACTATTTACATCCATGAATTGATTAACGTGGACCCCGACTTAAACAAGTTGAAAAACTTATTGGGGTGTTACCATTTAGTGGTCAATTGTAGGGAATATGTACTGTACTGTGCAATCTACTGATAAAAGTATCAATCAATCAATCAATCCTGCTGTAAGGTCAAGGATGTTCAACTAGGTCGTTTCTAGAAAGCTAAGGACCTTGGCGACGGACTTTTCAATCAATCATCCATCCATCCATCTTAAATGGGTTGTACTTGTATAGCGCTTTTCTACCTTCAAGGTACTCAAAGCGCTTTGACACTACTTCCACATTTACCCATTCACACACACATTCACACACTGATGGAGGGAGCTGCCATGCAAGGCGCCAACCAGCACCCATCAGGAGCAAGGGTGAAGTGTCTTGCTCAGGACACAACGGACGTGACGAGGTTGGTTCTAGGTGGGATTTGAACCAGTGACCCTCGGGTTGCGCACGGTCACTCTCCCACTGCGCCACGCCGTCCCTTCTTCTTCTTCTGCTTATCTGAGGTCGGGTCGTGGGGGCAGCAGCCCAAGCAGGGAAGCCCAGTACTGAAGTAAACAAGTGAGTTAGGAAACAAGAACAACCAAAAAGGAGAGGACTTAAAGGGGTGCCTTAAAGGTCACCTGGGTTATGTGAAGTACAAGTTTGTTGTTTTTGCTAACAAGGCTAAACTGTCAATGCAAGGATCTGCCAAAGTGTTCCACTGGTCCAAGTTCCTTCACGACAGGAGCACTCGAGTGTTTTTAGCAATTTGCTTCCAAGTGTTTTGTCCTACAAGCTTTGAGCTGAACTCCCGGTATAAAGTCACTCCCCGGCCGGATTTGTTGACTTGCCCTGATCCAAGTCTTTGTACCGTGATTCCAAACCCCTGTTCTTATTTTGTTGTTGTCCGCAGTCAACCTTCAAATCCTCCTCCTGGTCGGACTCATCGCGTTCTGTCTGTCTTTGCTCCTGGGATGTGTCCTGTGCTGCTGGAGAAGTCGCATCTGTTGTGACGACCGAGAAAGTCTTGACTCCGATCCAACGGCCGAGGCGTCGCCCAGACGGCAATATGAGGAGCTGGCTGGAGACACGCTGGACTACCCGTCCACCTTCGCCAGCCCCGCAGCCTTTGAGCCCGAATTGACTTCCTGGTCGTTTTCCAGTAAAGCGTGTGATAGGAAGGAGTCTTTTTTCTCCCTTCGCCGCCTCAGCACGCCGCTATTAACTCCGCCTCTTTATGAACCCATGAGTGGCAGCCGTGCTTCGCTGCCCTCGTTTCCTAAACTGCTGTCCAAAAGACGGCAGGCCCTGCAGAGGCGCTGCACTGTGACCGGCGATGGTTTTTCTCCCGAGCCCACACACTCTCCGACCACGCCGGAGGAACCCCTCCCACTGGTGCCGTTAAACCACGGCGTCAAACCCTCACCGACACAATGCCTCCGTTTTACCATGCTTTTCTCCCCAGAGGGTCAAACCCTGACCATCAGCATCCTCAGCCTCACGGGCTGCTCACACAGTCTGGAGGATGCATCCGTGCTGGGCTGCCTCCCGCCTCTGCACCCGTCCTTCACCCACGCCTCCGTCCACGCCGGCCTCAAGCCAATCCTGCTGTGGACCGTCAGATCTGCCGAGGAGCTCCAAAAGTGCACTTTAAAAATGGCCGTCTACGCGCGGGACCAACACGGCCGCCGAGGCTCAGCGCTGGGTCATCTGCAGACTGAATTTGGAGGTAGAGACTGGAGGACAGCTTGCGAGTTTCACTTCACTGAAGAGCTCCAGGCAAACAAATGGCCGCCAGAAAAGGTTGTCACGACACACACTTAGGGACGTAACGGAATGAACCTTCCATATCACGCTTATCTTGATTCAGCGGTCCTTGAACTCACCATAAAAATACCTCTGGTACATCCCTGTCTTCTGAGACAGCACACCCAGCAGGAACAAGACATTGATTATACCTACATGTCCTTTCAAACTGACTTTGGGACAACGCAGCAAAATAGTTGGATTTCTACATTGAGGCAAGGTTGAGGTCTAACGTTGGATCAACGTTGTTGGTCGGGGAAATGACCACATGTCAATGGTCAAGTCAACATCACAACCTGACATTGAATAAACAACAACAAACAATGTTGTTTCAATGTTGCATTTTGTGTTGCGAATATTGCTTGGTACCAAATTTCAATGGTCAAGTCAAGGTCACAGCCTGACATTGAAAAAACGTTGTATTTGTGTTGTAGAATGTTGGTAGGGAAATACTCAAAATTCAATGGTCAAATCCACGTCAAAATCCGACATAGATTAAACGTCGTCAAAAAGCATTTTGTTTCAACGTTACACATGTGTTGTGAAAAGAATTGGTTGGGAAATAACCAAAATTCAATAGTCAAATCAATCAATCAATCAATCAATGTTTATTTATATAGCCCCAAATCACAAATGTCTCAAAGGACTGCACAAATCATTACGACTACAACATCCTCGGAAGAACCCACAAAAGGGCAAGGAAAACTCACATCCAGTGGGACGCCAGTGACAATGCTGACTATGAGAAACCTTGGAGAGGACCTCAGATGTGGACCGAAAGCAATGGATGTCGAGCGGGTCTAACATGATACTGTGAAAGTTCAATCCATAGTGGCTCCAACACAGCCGCGAGAGTTCAGTTCAAGCGGATCCAAGACAGCAGCGAGAGTCCCGTCCATAGGAAACCATCTCAAGCGGAGGCGGATCAGCAGCGTAGAGATGTCCCCAACCGATACAGGCGAGCGGTCCATCCTGGATCCCGACGAGCGGTCCATCCTGGGTCTCGACTCTGGACAGCCAGTACTTCATCCATGGTCATCGGACCGGACCCCCTCCACAAGGGAGGGGGGGACATAGGAGAAAAAATAAAAGAAGCGGCAGATCAACTGGTCTAAAAAGGAGGTCTATTTAAAGGCTAGAGTATACAGATGAGTTTTAAGGTGAGACTTAAATGCTTCTACTTCTATCAACGTCAGAAGCTAACATTAATGAAATGTCATCTAAAAGCATGTTGTTTGATTATTGTATTTGAGTTGTAGAATATTGGTTGGGAAATAACCAAAATTCAATGGTCAAATCAACGTCAAAATCCAACATAGATTAAACGTCGTCAAAAAGCATTTTGTTTCAACGTTACACATGTGTTGTGAAAAGAATTGGTTGGGAAATAACCAAAATTCAATAGTCAAATCAATCAATCAATGTTTATTTATATAGCCCCAAATCACAAATGTCTCAAAGGACTGCACAAATCATTACGACTACAACATCCTCGGAAGAACCCACAAAAGGGCAAGGAAAACTCACACCCAGTGGGCAGGGAGAATTCACATCCAGTGGGACGCCAGTGACAATGCTGACTATGAGAAACCTTGGAGAGGACCTCAGATGTGGACCGAAAGCAATGGATGTCGAGCGGGTCTAACATGATACTGTGAAAGTTCAATCCATGGTGGCTCCAACACAGCCGCGAGAGTTCAGTTCAAGCGGATCCAAGACAGCAGCGAGAGTCCCGTCCACAGGAAACCATCTCAAGCGGAGGCGGATCAGCAGCGTAGAGATGTCCCCAACCGATACAGGCGAGCGGTCCATCCTGGGTCTCGACTCTGGACAGCCAGTACTTCATCCATGGTCATCGGACCGGACCCCCTCCACAAGGGAGGGGGGGACATAGGAGAAAAAATAAAAGAAGCGGCAGATCAACTGGTCTAAAAAGGAGGTCTATTTAAAGGCTAGAGTATACAGATGAGTTTTAAGGTGAGACTTAAATGCTTCTACTTCTATCAACGTCAGAAGCTAACATTAATGAAATGTCATCTAAAAGCATGTTGTTTGATTATTGTATTTGAGTTGTAGAATATTGGTTGGGAAATAACCAAAATTCAATGGTCAAATCCACGTCAAAATCCAACATAGATTAAACGTCGTCAAAAAGCATTTTGTTTCAACGTTACACATGTGTTGTGAAAAAAATTGGTAGGGAAATAACCAAAATTCAATAGTCAAATCAATCAATCAATCAATCAATGTTTATTTATATAGCCCCAAATCACAAATGTCTCAAAGGACTGCACAAATCATTACGACTACAACATCCTCGGAAGAACCCACAAAAGGGCAAGGAAAACTCACACCCAGTGGGCAGGGAGAATTCACATCCAGTGGGACGCCAGTGACAATGCTGACTATGAGAAACCTTGGAGAGGACCTCAGATGTGGACCGAAAGCAATGGATGTCAAGCGGGTCTAACATGATACTGTGAAAGTTCAATCCATAGTGGCTCCAACACAGCCGCGAGAGTTCAGTTCAAGCGGATCCAAGACAGCAGCGAGAGTCCCGTCCACAGGAAACCATCTCAAGCGGAGGCGGATCAGCAGCGTAGAGATGTCCCCAACCGATACAGGCGAGCGGTCCTTCCTGGGTCTCGACTCTGGACAGCCAGTACTTCATCCATGGTCATCGGACCGGACCCCCTCCACAAGGGAGGGGGGGACATAGGAGAAAAAATAAAAGAAGCGGCAGATCAACTGGTCTAAAAAGGAGGTCTATTTAAAGGCTAGAGTATACAGATGAGTTTTAAGGTGAGACTTAAATGCTTCTACTTCTATCAACGTCAGAAGCTAACATTAATGAAATGTCATCTAAAAGCATGTTGTTTGATTATTGTATTCGAGTTGTAGAATATTGGTTGGGAAATAACCAAAATTCAATGGTCAAATCAACGTCAAAATCCAACATAGATTAAACGTCGTCAAAAAGCATTTTGTTTCAACGTTACACGTGTGTTGTGAAAAAAATTGGTAGGCAAATAACCAAAATTCAATAGTCAAATCAACGTCAGAAGCTAACATTAATGAAAGCGGTATAGCTCGGTTGGTAGAGTGGCCGTGCCAGCAACTTGAGGGTTGCAGGTTTGATTCCCGCTTCTGCCAACCTAGTCACTGCCGTTGTGTCCTTGGGCAAGACACTTTACCCACCTGCTCCCAGTGCCACTCATACTGCTTTAAATGTAACTTAGATATTGGGTGTCACTATGTAAAGCGCTTTGAGTCACTAGAGAAAAGCGCTATATAAATATAATTCAATTCAATTCAATGAAATGTCATCTAAAAACATGTTGTTTGATTATTGTATTTGAGTTGTGGAATATTGGTTGGGAAATAACCAAAATTCAATGGTCAAATCAACATCACAACCCGACATTGAATAAACGTTGTCTCAAAGAATATTGTTTCAATGTTGTATTTTGTGTTGTTTGGTATTGGTTCCGAAATAACCCAATTTCAATGGTCAAGTCAAGGTCACAACTTGACATTGAATAAACGTCGTCAAAAGGCATGTTGTGTGAATGTTGTATTTGTGTCGTAGAATACTGCTTGGGAAATAACCAAAATCCAATGGTCAAATCCACGTCAAAATCCAACATTGATTAAACGTTGTCAAAAAGCATGTTGTTGCAAATCATTGTATTCTGTTTATATTTACATCCAACACAATTTCCCAACTCATATGGAAACAGGTTTTGTACATTCTCGGTGTCTCATTTAGTAAAAAAAATGTAAAAGTCCATTAGATTTCCATTCGGTCCGTCATAAAGTTTTTAGCATTCAATCAGACATTATTGTGAGGTTTTGTATTAGTGTTCCTAAAAAGAGATATACTGGCCCCCAGACACATTCTTTTCTCTAAATGTGGCCCCTCCAGTCAAAATAATTGCCCAGGTCTGAGGTGGAGGCAACGTTGACGATGCCTGGCATTGCTGCCGGAACTGCTGGCCGCCTCCCACCATGATGCACAGCATGTAAGAATGTAAGACGCACGGCCGCCTCCCACCACGATGCACAGCATGTAAGAATGTAAGACGCACGGCCGCCTCCCACCACGATGCACAGCATGTAAGAATGTAAGATGCACGGCCGCCTCCCACCATGATGCACAGCATGTAAGAATGTAAGACGCACGGCCGCCTCCCACCACGATGCACAGCATGTAAGAATGTACGATGCACGGCCGCCTCCCACCATGATGCACAGCATGTAAGAATGTAAGACGCACGGCCGCCTCCCACCACGATGCACAGCATGTAAGAATGTACGATGCACGGCCGCCTCCCACCATGATGCATAGCATGTAAGAATGTAAGACACACGGCCGCCTCCCACCATGATGCACAGCATGTAAGAATGTAAGACACATGGCCGCCTCCCACCATGATGCACAGCATGTAAGAATGTAAGACGCATGGCCGCCTCCCACCATGATGCACAGCATGTAAGAATGTAAGACGCATGGCCGCCTCCCACCATGATGCACAGCATGTAAGAATGTAAGACGCACGGCCGCCTCCCACCACGATGCAAAGAATGTAAGACGCACGGCCGCCTCCCACCATGATGCACAGCATGTAAGAATGTAAGACGCACGGACGCCTCCCACCATGATGCACAGCATGTAAGAATGTAAGACGCACGGCCGCCTCCCACCACGATGCACAGCATGTAAGAATGTAAGACGCACGGCCGCCTCCCAAAATGATGCACAGCATGTAAGAATGTAAGACGCACGGCCGCCTCCCACCATGATGCACAGCATGTAAGAATGTAAGACGCACGGCCGCCTCCCACCATGATGCACAGCATGTAACAATGTAAGACGCACGGCCGCCTCCCACCATGATGCACAGCATGTAAGACGCACGGCCGCCTCCCACCACGATGCACAGCATGTAAGAATGTAAGACGCATGGCCGCCTCCCACCACGATGCACAGCATGTAAGAATGTAAGACGCACGGCCGCCTCCCACCATGATGCACAGCATGTAAGACGCACGGCCGCCTCCCACCATGATGCACAGCATGTAAGACGCACGGCCGCCTCCCACCACGATGCACAGCATGTAAGAATGTAAGACGCACGGCCGCCTCCCACCATGATGCACAGCGTGTAAGACGCACGGCCGCCTCCCACCACGATGCACAGCATGTAAGACGCACGACCGCCTCCCACCATGATGCACAGCATGTAAGAATGTAAGATGCACGGCCGCCTCCCACCATGATGCACAGCATGTAAGACGCACGGCCGCCTCCCACCATGATGCACAGCATGTAAGAATGTAAGATGCACGGCCGCCTCCCACCATGATGCACAGCATGTAAGAATGTAAGACGCACGGCCGCCTCCCACCATGATGCACAGCATGTAAGAATGTAAGACGCACGGCCGCCTCCCACCACGATGCACAGCATGTAAGAATGTAAGACACATGGCCGCCTCCCACCATGATGCACAGCATGTAAGAATGTAAGACGCATGGCCGCCTCCCACCAGGATGCACAGCATGTAAGAATGTAAGACGCACGGCCGCCTCCCACCATGATGCACAGCATGTAAGAATGTAAGACGCACGGCCGCCTCCCACCATGATGCACAGCATGTAAGAATGTAAGACGCACGGCCACCTCCCACCATGATGCACAGCATGTAACAATGTAAGACGCACGGCCGCCTCCCACCATGATGCACAGCATGTAAGACGCACGGCCGCCTCCCACCACGATGCACAGCATGTAAGAATGTAAGACGCATGGCCGCCTCCCACCACGATGCACAGCATGTAAGAATGTAAGACGCACGGCCGCCTCCCACCACGATGCACAGCATGTAAGAATGTAAGACGCACGGCCGCCTCCCACCACGATGCACAGCATGTAAGAATGTAAGACGCGCGGCCGCCTCCCACCATGATGCACAGCATGTAAGAATGTAAGACGCACGGCCGCCTCCCACCACGATGCACAGCATGTAAGAATGTAAGATGCACGGCCGCCTCCCACCATGATGCACAGCATGTAAGAATGTAAGACGCACGGCCGCCTCCCACCACGATGCACAGCATGTAAGAATGTACGATGCACGGCCGCCTCCCACCATGATGCATAGCATGTAAGAATGTAAGACACACGGCCGCCTCCCACCATGATGCACAGCATGTAAGAATGTAAGACACATGGCCGCCTCCCACCATGATGCACAGCATGTAAGAATGTAAGACGCATGGCCGCCTCCCACCATGATGCACAGCATGTAAGAATGTAAGACGCATGGCCGCCTCCCACCATGATGCACAGCATGTAAGAATGTAAGACGCACGGCCGCCTCCCACCACGATGCAAAGAATGTAAGACGCACGGCCGCCTCCCACCATGATGCACAGCATGTAAGAATGTAAGACGCACGGACGCCTCCCACCATGATGCACAGCATGTAAGAATGTAAGACGCACGGCCGCCTCCCACCACGATGCACAGCATGTAAGAATGTAAGACGCACGGCCGCCTCCCAAAATGATGCACAGCATGTAAGAATGTAAGACGCACGGCCGCCTCCCACCATGATGCACAGCATGTAAGAATGTAAGACGCACGGCCGCCTCCCACCATGATGCACAGCATGTAACAATGTAAGACGCACGGCCGCCTCCCACCATGATGCACAGCATGTAAGACGCACGGCCGCCTCCCACCACGATGCACAGCATGTAAGAATGTAAGACGCATGGCCGCCTCCCACCACGATGCACAGCATGTAAGAATGTAAGACGCACGGCCGCCTCCCACCATGATGCACAGCATGTAAGACGCACGGCCGCCTCCCACCATGATGCACAGCATGTAAGACGCACGGCCGCCTCCCACCACGATGCACAGCATGTAAGAATGTAAGACGCACGGCCGCCTCCCACCATGATGCACAGCGTGTAAGACGCACGGCCGCCTCCCACCACGATGCACAGCATGTAAGACGCACGACCGCCTCCCACCATGATGCACAGCATGTAAGAATGTAAGATGCACGGCCGCCTCCCACCATGATGCACAGCATGTAAGACGCACGGCCGCCTCCCACCATGATGCACAGCATGTAAGAATGTAAGATGCACGGCCGCCTCCCACCATGATGCACAGCATGTAAGAATGTAAGACGCACGGCCGCCTCCCACCATGATGCACAGCATGTAAGAATGTAAGACGCACGGCCGCCTCCCACCACGATGCACAGCATGTAAGAATGTAAGACACATGGCCGCCTCCCACCATGATGCACAGCATGTAAGAATGTAAGACGCATGGCCGCCTCCCACCAGGATGCACAGCATGTAAGAATGTAAGACGCACGGCCGCCTCCCACCATGATGCACAGCATGTAAGAATGTAAGACGCACGGCCGCCTCCCACCATGATGCACAGCATGTAAGAATGTAAGACGCACGGCCGCCTCCCACCATGATGCACAGCATGTAACAATGTAAGACGCACGGCCGCCTCCCACCATGATGCACAGCATGTAAGACGCACGGCCGCCTCCCACCACGATGCACAGCATGTAAGAATGTAAGACGCATGGCCGCCTCCCACCACGATGCACAGCATGTAAGAATGTAAGACGCACGGCCGCCTCCCACCATGATGCACAGCATGTAAGAATGTAAGACGCACGGCCGCCTCCCACCATGATGCACAGCATGTAAGAATGTAAGACGCGCGGCCGCCTCCCACCATGATGCACAGCATGTAAGAATGTAAGACGCGCGGCCGCCTCCCACCATGATGCACAGCATGTAAGAATGTAAGACGCACGGCCGCCTCCCACCATGATGCACAGCATGTAAGAATGTAAGACGCACGGACGCCTCCCACCATGATGCACAGCATGTAAGAATGTAAGACGCACGGCCGCCTCCCACCATGATGCACAGCATGTAAGAATGTAAGACACATGGCCGCCTCCCACCATGATGCACAGCATGTAAGAATGTAAGACGCATGGCCGCCTCCCACCATGATGCACAGCATGTAAGAATGTAAGATGCACGGCCGCCTCCCAAAATGATGCACAGCATGTAAGAATGTAAGACGCACGGCCGCCTCCCACCATGATGCACAGCATGTAAGAATGTAAGACGCACGGCCGCCTCCCACCATGATGCACAGCATGTAACAATGTAAGACGCACGGCCGCCTCCCACCATGATGCACAGCATGTAAGACGCACGGCCGCCTCCCACCACGATGCACAGCATGTAAGAATGTAAGACGCATGGCCGCCTCCCACCACGATGCACAGCATGTAAGAATGTAAGACGCACGGCCGCCTCCCACCATGATGCACAGCATGTAAGACGCACGGCCGCCTCCCACCATGATGCACAGCATGTAAGACGCACGGCCGCCTCCCACCACGATGCACAGCATGTAAGAATGTAAGACGCACGGCCGCCTCCCACCATGATGCACAGCGTGTAAGACGCACGGCCGCCTCCCACCACGATGCACAGCATGTAAGACGCACGACCGCCTCCCACCATGATGCACAGCATGTAAGAATGTAAGATGCACGGCCGCCTCCCACCATGATGCACAGCATGTAAGACGCACGGCCGCCTCCCACCATGATGCACAGCATGTAAGAATGTAAGATGCACGGCCGCCTCCCACCATGATGCACAGCATGTAAGAATGTAAGACGCACGGCCGCCTCCCACCATGATGCACAGCATGTAAGAATGTAAGACGCACGGCCGCCTCCCACCACGATGCACAGCATGTAAGAATGTAAGACACATGGCCGCCTCCCACCATGATGCACAGCATGTAAGAATGTAAGACGCATGGCCGCCTCCCACCAGGATGCACAGCATGTAAGAATGTAAGACGCACGGCCGCCTCCCACCATGATGCACAGCATGTAAGAATGTAAGACGCACGGCCGCCTCCCACCATGATGCACAGCATGTAAGAATGTAAGACGCACGGCCGCCTCCCACCATGATGCACAGCATGTAACAATGTAAGACGCACGGCCGCCTCCCACCATGATGCACAGCATGTAAGACGCACGGCCGCCTCCCACCACGATGCACAGCATGTAAGAATGTAAGACGCATGGCCGCCTCCCACCACGATGCACAGCATGTAAGAATGTAAGACGCACGGCCGCCTCCCACCATGATGCACAGCATGTAAGAATGTAAGACGCACGGCCGCCTCCCACCACGATGCACAGCATGTAAGAATGTAAGACGCACGGCCGCCTCCCACCACGATGCACAGCATGTAAGAATGTAAGACGCACGGCCGCCTCCCACCATGATGCACAGCATGTAAGAATGTAAGACGCGCGGCCGCCTCCCACCATGATGCACAGCATGTAAGAATGTAAGACGCGCGGCCGCCTCCCACCATGATGCACAGCATGTAAGAATGTAAGACGCACGGCCGCCTCCCACCATGATGCACAGCATGTAAGAATGTAAGACGCATGGCCGCCTCCCACCACGATGCACAGCATGTAAGAATGTAAGACGCATGGCCGCCTCCCACCACGATACACAGCATGTAAGAATGTAAGACACATGGCCGCCTCCCACCACGATGCACAGCATGTAAGAATGTAAGACACATGGCCGCCTCCCACCATGATGCACAGCATGTAAGAATGTAAGACGCATGGCCGCCTCCCACCACGATGCACAGCATGTAAGAATGTAAGACGCACGGACGCCTCCCACCATGATGCACAGCATGTAAGAATGTAAGATGCACGGCCGCCTCCCACCACGATGCACAGCATGTAAGAATGTAAGATGCACGGCCGCCTCCCACCACGATGCACAGCATGTAAGAATGTAAGACGCACGGCTGCCTCCCACCATGATGCACAGCATGTAAGAATGTAAGACGCACGGCCGCCTCCCACCACGATGCACAGCATGTAAGAATGTAAGACGCATGGACGCCTCCCACCACGATGCACAGCATGTAAGAATGTAAGACGCACGGACGCCTCCCACCACGATGCACAGCATGTAAGAATGTAAGACGCGCGGACGCCTCCCACCACGATGCAAAGAATGTAAGACGCACGGCCGCCTCCCACCATGATGCACAGCATGTAAGAATGTAAGACGCACGGCCGCCTCCCACCATGATGCACAGCATGTAAGAATGTAAGACACATGGCCGCCTCCCACCATGATGCACAGCATGTAAGAATGTAAGACGCATGGCCGCCTCCCACCATGATGCACAGCATGTAAGAATGTAAGATGCACGGCCGCCTCCCACCATGATGCACAGCATGTAAGAATGTAAGACGCACGGCCGCCTCCCACCACGATGCAAAGAATGTAAGACGCACGGCCGCCTCCCACCATGATGCACAGCATGTAAGAATGTAAGACGCACGGCCGCCTCCCACCACGATGCACAGCATGTAAGAATGTAAGACGCACGGCCGCCTCCCACCACGATGCACAGCATGTAAGAATGTAAGACACACGGCCGCCTCCCACCATGATGCACAGCATGTAAGAATGTAAGACACACGGCCGCCTCCCACCACGATGCACAGCATGTAAGAATGTAAGACGCACGGCCGCCTCCCACCACGATGCACAGCATGTAAGAATGTAAGACGCACGGCCGCCTCCCACCACGATGCACAGCATGTAAGAATGTAAGACGCACGGCCGCCTCCCACCACGATGCACAGCATGTAAGAATGCAAGACGCACGGCCGCCTCCCACCACGATGCACAGCATGTAAGAATGTAAGACGCACGGCCGCCTCCCACCACGATGCACAGCATGTAAGAATGTAAGACGCGCGGCCGCCTCCCACCACGATGCACAGCATGTAAGAATGTAAGACGCGCGGCCGCCTCCCACCACGATGCACAGCATGTAAGAATGTAAGACGCACGGCCGCCTCCCACCATGATGCACAGCATGTAAGACGCACGGCCGCCTCCCACCATGATGCACAGCATGTAAGAATGTAAGACGCACGGCCGCCTCCCACCATGATGCACAGCATGTAAGAATGTAAGACGCGCGGCCGCCTCCCACCACGATGCACAGCATGTAAGAATGTAAGACGCGCGGCCGCCTCCATCCATGATGCACAGCATGTAAGAATGTAAGACGCGCGGCCGCCTCCCACCATGATGCACAGCATGTAAGAATGTAAGACGCGCGGCCGCCTCCCACCACGATGCACAGCATGTAAGAATGTAAGACGCGCGGCCGCCTCCCACCACGATGCACAGCATGTAAGAATGTAAGACGCACGGCCGCCTCCCACCACGATGCACAGCATGTAAGAATGTAAGACGCACGGCCGCCTCCCACCACGATGCACAGCATGTAAGAATGTAAGACGCGCGGCCGCCTCCCACCACGATGCACAGCATGTAAGAATGTAAGACGCGCGGCCGCCTCCCACCACGATGCACAGCATGTAAGAATGTAAGACGCGCGGCCGCCTCCCACCACGATGCACAGCATGTAAGAATGTAAGACGCACGGCCGCCTCCCACCACGATGCACAGCATGTAAGAATGTAAGACGCGCGGCCGCCTCCCACCACGATGCACAGCATGTAAGAATGTAAGACGCGCGGCCGCCTCCCACCACGATGCACAGCATGTAAGAATGTAAGACGCACGGCCGCCTCCCACCACGATGCACAGCATGTAAGAATGTAAGACACATGGCCGCCTCCCGCCATGATGCACAGCATGTAAGAATGTAAGACGCATGGCCGCCTCCCACCACGATTCACAGCATGTAAGAATGTAAGACGCACGGACGCCTCCCACCACGATGCACAGCATGTAAGAATGTAAGACGCACGGCCGCCTCCCACCACGATGCACAGCATGTAAGAATGTAAGACGCACGGCCGCCTCCCACCACGATGCACAGCATGTAAGAATGTAAGACGCACGGCCGCCTCCCACCACGATGCACAGCATGTAAGAATGTAAGACGCACGGCCGCCTCCCACCACGATGCACAGCATGTAAGAATGTAAGACGCACGGCCGCCTCCCACCACGATGCACAGCATGTAAGAATGTAAGACGCGCGGCCGCCTCCCACCACGATGCACAGCATGTAAGAATGTAAGACGCGCGGCCGCCTCCCACCACGATGCACAGCATGTAAGAATGTAAGACGCGCGGCCGCCTCCCACCACGATGCACAGCATGTAAGAATGTAAGACGCACGGCCGCCTCCCACCACGATGCACAGCATGTAAGAATGTAAGACGCGCGGCCGCCTCCCACCACGATGCACAGCATGTAAGAATGTAAGACGCGCGGCCGCCTCCCACCACGATGCACAGCATGTAAGAATGTAAGACGCACGGCCGCCTCCCACCACGATGCACAGCATGTAAGAATGTAAGACACATGGCCGCCTCCCGCCATGATGCACAGCATGTAAGAATGTAAGACGCATGGCCGCCTCCCACCACGATTCACAGCATGTAAGAATGTAAGACGCACGGACGCCTCCCACCACGATGCACAGCATGTAAGAATGTAAGACGCACGGCCGCCTCCCACCACGATGCACAGCATGTAAGAATGTAAGACGCACGGCCGCCTCCCACCACGATGCACAGCATGTAAGAATGTAAGACGCACGGCCGCCTCCCACCACGATGCACAGCATGTAAGAATGTAAGACGCACGGCCGCCTCCCACCATGATGCACAGCATGTAAGAATGTAAGACGCATGGACAGAGTCAACCTTTCACAGGGCAAGGTAAAGTACCCCCCCCCCCCCCCCCCGCCCCCCTCCCACGTTTGCCCTCAATGTTAAAGGGATTATGTGACGTCTTACTGAGTATTCACATCCAGTGGGAGATCATCCCTTTTGAAATGACATTAATCCTCCACAATCCACAGCAAAGTGTCTCTTGCTCCCCTCCGCCTCTGTCTGCTGGATCTAATCCAGGGGTCTCAGACACGCGGCCCACGAGACCTTATTTTGCGGCCCCCGCTGTAATATGAAGGTTGAATGTTAGTGCGGGTTTTATATGAATGGCTCTTGACAGCGTTGTGTGCGAAGCTGAAGGAATCTACCAATCACGGTGTGGTATGTGGCTCTGGAGGGCCGAACATTGACGTCGCTTGCGTGATGCAAGCAGAGACACTTTTTGCCGCTTTTCCACTAGACCCACAGCCTCTCTTCCTCCTTCCCTCGCTCTCTCTGTCACTGTATGTGTGTCTCTCTCTCGCTCCCTCCCCTGAAGCCGCTGTAAACAGTCCGGGCCGGGGAGACGAGCGGCCCGGTAGCTTCCCAAGCACTCCGCGGAAGGACTGAGCGACGATACAAAAGTGTGTTGCACTGGAGCCCAGCGCTGATACTCCGACAGAAAGTCGCTGGGCAAATCAGACGTGTAACACATTAGTCGTGGTGTTAGCCCGTTAGGGGCTAATTGTGCTAGCGTAACTGCTCATAACCACATTCTAGCTGCCGACATGTTGCATGCTGGGTAGTGTAGTTCTTGTATTCCCTAGCTCATAACATCGCAGTAAGTATGTGTATACATTGCTGCTGACTGGAGAAATCCAATTATTATTGTTATTACTTATGACTGATGCAGAAACTGGGAGATGCTGGACCACAAGAAAAGATTTCTTAAAAAAAAATCTAGCATGGACTTTTTTTAATGAATTCGCCTTCTTTGAATGGCTTTCCCGCCCTTGCAGACGTCTCCCTCACCATGTAGCTAGCTTTGACTGCTGCATGGCTCTTTTCTCTTGCTTTCTTGAAGAACTCTTGTTGCCTCAGTAGACTGGTTTTTGGTATTTTGCATCCTCCTCAGCATGTCTAGTTGTATAATGACGTTTCAAATTGTATTCCTTGTATTTTAATCTACATTTAAAACAACTCCTTGTGGTTTGGATCAGTGTTTCCCGAACTTGTTTCACTAAGTAACACCTCAGGGGGAAAAAAGGGAGATGACCAAGAACCCGATGGTCAGAGCTACAGCATTCCTCCTCTGTGGAGAGAGGACAACCTGTATGGTGGAGCGGCCAGACGCATACTTGCCAACCTAGAGACCTCCGATTTCGGGAGGTGGGGGGTGAGGGGCGTGGTCGGGGGTAGGGCGGAGGCGTGGTTGGGTTGGGGGCGTGGTTAAGAGGGGAGGAATATATTTACATCTACAATTCACCAACTCGAGTATTTCATATATATATATATATATATATATACACACATGTGTGTGTGTGTGTGCATGAAATACTTAACTTTCAGTGAATTCTAGCTATATATATTGATTTTATTATATATATAAATAAAATAAATAGTTGAATTTCAGATGGCACCTATCAAATACACAGTAATAAAAACACAGTTGTTCTACTAACTGCACTGTGCTTGCTGGTTACTAAAAAAACAACAACAACACTTACCTTTCACTATTTGAGTAACCTTTGTTTTGCCATTTATTTCTTCGATTACTTGTCGACGGTGTATGATATAGGGTTGGAGTCAATAACCAAGCGAGGTGATGAAGTTATGTCTCTTTACTGTGGGCTTCAGAACAGACTCCCTCATGTGCCGTCAGGTGCACAACACCTGACGTAAATCGTTGGCCAATCAAAAAGCAACCCTATAACGCTATAGCCAACATTCACCAGGAGATGGCGACAGACAACAGAATCACTCTATTACAGACGGCGTCGCCATGGCTATAACTTCCTCGTTTTTCTGCTTTGTCTCCTTGTGTGTGCAGTTTTTTATTCAAATCCGTAGATATTGTGCGTGATTGGGCGTGGCCTCCAGCTCCAGCTGAATTTCGGGAGATTTTCGGGAGAAAATTTCTTCCGGGAGGTTTTCGGGAGAGGCGCTGAATTCCGGGAGTCTCCCGGAAAATCCAGGAGGGTTGGCAAGTATGGCCAGACGGGAGCCTTTTTTTTTTTCGTAAAACATTTGCCGACATGCACCTGAAAGACTATCAGACCAGGAGAAACTAAATTATTTTGTCTGGTGAGACAAAGATTGAAGTATTTGGCGTGAATGCCAGGCCACTTTTGTCATTTCTGCCAGAGGTTTGTCAAGAAAGGGCGGTGAATACTGCAATTTAGTTATTTTCTATCATTTAACTAAATAAAGACATTGTTTTCACATTGTCAATTTGGGGTATTGTTTGAAGAATTTTGAGGGAAATATCAATATATTCCATTTTGGAATAACAAAATGTGGAAAAAGCGAGGTAGACTGATTGGCAACCAAGACCAGGTGTGCTCAGGTTGCCAATCAGGGACAGGTGAGGGGAAAACAGCGCTCACTCAGCCAGACAGGAAATGGAACCAAAATAAGAGCGCTGACCAGAAAATAAACATAGAACACAGGAAACCCCTCATTATTCTTGCAATTGCACTGTAATATATTTAAATATATTATTATTTATTGACATGTTAAAAAAAACAGTAGGTAAAAAGTCAAAGTTGTTCTATGAAAAATTTAATACATAGTGTCATGTAACATTATTGAAGTATTTGGCATGAATGCCATTTGAGGTGTTGTTTGTAGAATTTTGAGGGAAATATCAATATATTCCATTTTGGAATAACAAAATGTGGAAAAAGTAAAGTAGCCTACTTGGCAACCAATACCAGGTGTGCTCATGTTGCCAATCAGGGACAGGTGAGGGGAAAACAGCGCTCACGGAGCCAGACAGGAAATGGAACCAAAATAAGACGCTGACCACTGGGTGTGAGTTTTCCTTGCCCTTATGTGGGCCTACCGAGGATGTCGTAGTGGTTTGTGTTGTGGTTTGTGCAGCCCTTTGAGACAGTAGTGATTTAGGGCTATATAAATAATCATTGATTGATTGATTGATTTTCCGGAAAATAAACATAGAACACAGGAAACCCATCATTATTCTTGCTAATTGCACTGTAATATATTTAAATAGATTATTATTTTGTGACATATTAAAACAAACAGCAGGTAAAAAGTCAAAGTTGTTCTATGAAAAACTTTATACATAGTATGACATAACCGTATCATGAATTGAATAACGTGGACCCCGACTTAAACAAGTTAAACTTATTGGGGTGTTGCCATTTAGTGGTCATTTGTAGGGAATAAGTACTGTAAGGTGCAATCTACAAATAAAAGTTTCAATCAATCAATCAATGAGGTAACGAGAAGCGACCTTTATTTTGAAGGCGAGTTTCTCCCTCCCCTAGTTTCCGGTCGTCGCCGCGCGGCAGTCAGACGCTGACTACTTTACTCACCTGACATGTTTACGTCTTTCAGCGCTTCTGTTTCCTGTTTCCTCCCCCAAGTGCCATGGAAACATTGTAAGTACTGCGTGTGTTTTATGAGTGTAAATGTACAAACAGTTCTCTGAGACAATAGCTTTCTGTTTTAGCTTGTTGCTACTTAGCATGTAGCTGCTTTGCGCGCTAGCTCACTCCGATGCTATGTTTGCTTCTCTCCTTCTCAGTAACAGAATATCATATCTCTTATCCTGCGTTATTTGCAACCATTCCACGTGTCTATCTTATTCATGTGTAGACTTTCAACGAGACATGGCTCGCTCGGTAGAGTCGTAGACATGTTGCAAGGGTACACAGCATGGAGTGCTAATGAGACGCGGGGCCGCCATCTTGGAGTGGTGATCCGCTCCACTCAGTGCAATTCATTAGTCAGGAGCAATCAACTGTCAGCGCATTTCATTCATCTTATCCCACTGAATACCACTCATTTTCACATATTTTTTTGTCATACGTGTAGCTATGATAAAGGACACATGTTTCATTATTCATAGTTTGCTTAGCAGTAATACCATCCATCCATCCATCATCTTCCGCTTATCCGAGGTCGGGTCGCGGGAGCAGCAGCCTAAGCAGGGAAGCCCAGACTTCCCTATCTCCAGCCACTTCGTCTAGCTCTTCCCGGGGGATCCCGAGGCGTTCCCAGGCCAGCCGGGAGACATAGTCTTTCCAACGTGTCCTGGGTCTTCCCCGTGGCCTCCTACCAGCTGAACGTGCCCTAAACACATCCCTAGGGAGGCGTTCGGGTGGCATCCTGACCAGATGCCCGAACCACCTCATCTGGCTCCTCTCGATGTGGAGGAGCAGCGGCTTTACTTTGAGCTCCTCCCGGATGGCAGAGCTTCTCACCCTATCTCTAAGGGAGAGCCCCGCCACCCGGCGGAGGAAACTCATTTGGGCCGCTTGTACCCGTGATCTTATCCTTTCGGTCATGACCCAAAGCTCATGACCATAGGTGAGGATGGGAACGTAGATCGACCGGTAAATTGAGAGCTTTGCCTTCCGGCTCAGCTCCTTCTTCACCACAACGGATCGATACAACGTCCGCATTACTGAAGACGCCGCACCGATCCGCCTGTCGATCTCACGATCCACTCTTCCCCCACTCGTGAACAAAACTCCTAGGTACTTGAACTCCTCCACTTGGGGCAGGGTCTCCTCCCCAACCCGGAGATGGCACTCCACCCTTTTCCTCTCTGAGCTGCCACCTTACCGTGGTAGAGGAGTTTGCGTGTCCCAATGATCCTAGGAGCTATGTTGTCTGGGGGTTTTCATGCCCCCTGGTAGGGTCTCCCAAGACAAACAGGTCCTAGGTGAGTGATCAGACAAAGAGCAGCTCAAAGACTTCTATGGAATTACAACGAAATGAACCCAGATTTCCCTCGCCCGGACGTGGGTCACCGGGGCCCCGCTCTGGAGCCAGGCCCGGAGTTGGGGCACGATGGCGAGCGCCTGGTGGTCGGGCCTGTCCCCATGGGGCCCGGCCGGGCACAGCCCGAAGAGGCAACGTGGGTCATCCCTCCAATGGGCTCACCACTCATAGGAGGGGCCATAGAGGTCGGGTGCATTGTGAGCTGGGCGACAGCCGAAGGCAGGGCACTTGGCGGTCCGATCCTCGGCTACAGAAGCTAGCAGTAATACAATATTCTTATATGCTATAAGTCAGTGGTTCTCAAATGGGGGTACTTGAAGGTATGCCAAGGGGTACGTGACATTTTTTTTAAATATTCTAAAAATAGCAACAATTCAAAAATCCTTTATAAATATGAAGAGTTCATACGCAAAAACCGATAAACGCCATTTTGATAAAGTTTAGCCCAGCCTCGGTAATATATAGTCCGCCACTTCTATTGTGGTATACCAAAATCAATTTGTTTGCAAATGCGGACAAATGTCGCTTTTAACGTCATTTAGTTCAGCGATTTATTGCAAAGGCCGATAAGCGCCATGGATCATTTACCACAAAAGCCGATATATCCGTTTGCCCAACCAGCGCTGCAGTACGGGATCACGTGACAAACAAAATGGCGGCGCGCACGGAGTCACTCAGTGTTGTTATCCACGCATGAATCACTTGGAAGCTTCTCCTGTGAACAATGTTAAGCCAGCGAAAAAAACTGACGTGTTGAAGTTATTATTTGATGTTGGCGCTAGCACGCGTGTCCGTGAGTTTTACACCGCTGCGTTAAACGATGTTGTCGAGCATGGAGCTAATGTCGATAGCGATGATGAGTGAGCTGTTGTCTGCACAGGAGTGTTTTTGAGAGGCAAACCAGGTTGAGCATGTGTGCTTGTTTCATTAATAAAACATTGTCTTTATTGCAACACTGTTTTTTTTGTTTTTTCATTTGGTGCTGAAAAGCACGAGGTAAATATGCGAGGTCACAGTTCCAAAAAAGCATGTCCGGTTAGCAAGTACGAAAAAACAATGTTCGCAGGGACAGCTAGATTTATACGTACCAAGGGATCGAAACTGTTAAATAATGAAGTAAAGAAATGTGAACAGTTGTTACGTTGAAATGTGGCTTTCGATAAATTTCACGTTCTGTTTTTCTCTCTATCTTTATCTTGAATATTATGCGAAATAACGACCGCAAAGAAAACGATTTTGGAGATATCTGTTTTTGCAACATATCATAATTTGGATATATCTGCTTTTGACGTAAAACCACATCAAACACTCTTATTTGAAAGCCATTCATTACATCAGCATTTCTTAAAAGTTTAGGCTTTCATGACTTGCTTATGTTGATATTAAATAAACCATTGTATGCTTGTACATGTACCGGCAACACCAGCAGGCAGAAAATCGTTAATATACAGAATCGGTCAAAATGGATTTATCTGCTTTTGCATATGAACTCTTCATATATTTATCGAATAATACTTCAACAAAATATGAATGTACGTTCATAAAGTGTGAAAAGAAATACAACAATGCAATATTCAGTGTTGACAGCTAGATTTTTTGTAGACATGTTCCATAAATATTGATGTTAAAGATTTCTGTTTTTGTGAAGAAATGTTTAGAAGTAAATTGATGAATCCAGATGGATCTCTATTACAATCCCCAAAGAGGGCTCTTTAAGTTGATGATTACTTCTATGTGGAGAAATCTGCATTTATCATTGAATTACTTGTTTATTTATCAACAAGTTTTTAGTTATTTTTATATATTTTTTCCAAATAGTTGAAGAAAGACCACTACAAATGAGAAATATTTTGCACTGTTGTAAAATTTAACAATTCAGAAAGTGATGACATAGTGCTGTATTTTACTTCTTATCTCTTTTTTTCAACCAAAAATGCTTTGCTGTGATTAGGGGGTACTTGAATTAAAAACATGTCCACAGGGGGTACATCACTGAAAAAAGGTTGAGAACCACTGCTATAAGTGACCAGACGTCCAAGATTAAAACTGGGACTATAATCCCAGAGAAGGGGGAAAAAACGGTCAGCTCTTTTTAAATTGAAGAAACAATATGATTAGGTTATATATACATGCATATATCCTACATAAAAATTGTTTTTTTTTGATTGATTGAAAATGTTAGTAGATTGCACAGTACAGTACATATTCCGTACAATTGACCACTAAATGGTAACACCCCAATAAGTTTTTAAACTTTTTTAAGTCGGGGTCCACGTTAATCAATTCATGGTTGGAAAGCTAGACTAAATTTACACTTGTATAATACTCTAATGCTACTGTCCATCTGATTGTTTAGTTAGCTAACATATATTACCCCCTACACAACTGAGACTGTGGTCCTAACTTTTACCCCTGTTGGCTTTTACAATCTTCATCATTTATTTCAACTTTGTTATTCAAGTATGACAACACAACCAATGTTAAATCTCACTTGTGAAAAGTAATCCCCCGATTCCTATTTTCAACAATCTGCTCATTTGAGTAGGAAAACACTGAACACCATCTTTGTTTTCTACCTGTCAACTGTCAGTTTAGCATGTTTGTTTACTACCTGTCAACTGTCAGTTTAGCATGTTTGTTTACTACCTGTCAACTGTCACTTTAGCATCTTTGTTTTCTACCTGTCAACTGTCACTTTAGCATCTTTGTTTTCTACCTGTCAACTGTCACTTTAGCATCTTTGTTTTCTACCTGTCAACTGTCACTTTAGCATCTTTGTTTTCTACCTGTCAACTGTCACTTTAGCATCTTTGTTTTCTACCTGTCAACTGTCACTTTAGCATCTTTGTTTTCTACCTGTCAACTGTCACTTTAGTAGGTCTTTGTTTTCTACCTGTCAACTGTCACTTTAGCATCTTTGTTTTCTACCTGTCAACTGTCACTTTAGCATCTTTGTTTTCTACCTGTCAACTGTCACTTTAGCATCTTTGTTTTCTACCTGTCAACTGTCACTTTAGCATCTTTGTTTTCTACCTGTCAACTGTCACTTTAGTAGGTCTTTGTTTTCTACCTGTCAACTGTCAGTTTAACATCTTTTTCTACCTGTCAACTGTCAGTTTAACATCTTTTTCTACCTGTCAACTGTCAGTTTAACATCTTTTTCTACCTGTCAACTGTCACTTTAGCATCTTTTTCTACCTGTCAACTGTCACTTTAGCATCTTTTTCTACCTGTCAACTGTCACTTTAGCATCTTTTTCTACCTGTCAACTGTCACTTTAGCATCTTTTTCTACCTGTCAACTGTCACTTTAGCATCTTTTTCTACCTGTCAACTGTCACTTTAGCATCTTTTTCTACCTGTCAACTGTCACTTTAGCATCTTTTTCTACCTGTCAACTGTCACTTTAGCATCTTTGTTTTCTACCTGTCAACTGTCACTTTAGCATCTTTGTTTTCTACCTGTCAACTGTCACTTTAGCATCTTTGTTTTCTACCTGTCAACTGTCACTTTAGCATCTTTGTTTTCTACCTGTCAACTGTCACTTTAGCATCTTTGTTTTCTACCTGTCAACTGTCACTTTAGCATCTTTGTTTTCTACCTGTCAACTGTCACTTTAGTAGGTCTTTGTTTTCTACCTGTCAACTGTCACTTTAGCATCTTTGTTTTCTACCTGTCAACTGTCACTTTAGCATCTTTGTTTTCTACCTGTCAACTGTCACTTTAGCATCTTTGTTTTCTACCTGTCAACTGTCACTTTAGCATCTTTGTTTTCTACCTGTCAACTGTCACTTTAGCATCTTTGTTTTCTACCTGTCAACTGTCACTTTAGCATCTTTGTTTTCTACCTGTCAACTGTCACTTTAGTAGGTCTTTGTTTTCTACCTGTCAACTGTCACTTTAGTAGGTCTTTGTTTTCTACCTGTCAACTGTCACTTTAGCATTTTTGTTTTCTACCTGTCAACTGTCACTTTAGCATCTTTGTTTTCTACCTGTCAACTGTCACTTTAGCATCTTTGTTTTCTACCTGTCAACTGTCACTTTAGCATCTTTGTTTTCTACCTGTCAACTGTCAGTTTAGCATCTTTGTTTTCTACCTGTCAACTGTCAGTTTAGCATCTTTGTTTTCTACCTGTCAACTGTCAGTTTAGCATCTTTGTTTTCTACCTGTCAACTGTCAGTTTAACATCTTTGTTTTCTACCTGTCAACTGTCACTTTAGCATCTTTTTCTACCTGTCAACTGTCACTTTAGCATCTTTTTCTACCTGTCAACTGTCACTTTAGCATCTTTTTCTACCTGTCAACTGTCACTTTAGCATCTTTTTCTACCTGTCAACTGTCACTTTAGCATCTTTTTCTACCTGTCAACTGTCACTTTAGCATCTTTTTCTACCTGTCAACTGTCACTTTAGCATCTTTTTCTACCTGTCAACTGTCACTTTAGCATCTTTTTCTACCTGTCAACTGTCACTTTAGCATCTTTTTCTACCTGTCAACTGTCACTTTAGCATCTTTGTTTTCTACCTGTCAACTGTCACTTTAGCATCTTTGTTTTCTACCTGTCAACTGTCACTTTAGCATCTTTGTTTTCTACCTGTCAACTGTCACTTTAGCATCTTTGTTTTCTACCTGTCAACTGTCACTTTAGCATCTTTGTTTTCTACCTGTCAACTGTCACTTTAGCATCTTTGTTTTCTACCTGTCAACTGTCACTTTAGCATCTTTGTTTTCTACCTGTCAACTGTCACTTTAGCATCTTTGTTTTCTACCTGTCAACTGTCACTTTAGCATCTTTGTTTTCTACCTGTCAACTGTCACTTTAGCATCTTTGTTTTCTACCTGTCACCTGTCACTTTAGCATCTTTGTTTTCTACCTGTCACCTGTCACTTTAGCATCTTTGTTTTCTACCTGTCACCTGTCACTTTAGCATCTTTGTTTTCTACCTGTCACCTGTCACTTTAGCATCTTTGTTTTCTACCTGTCACCTGTCACTTTAGCATCTTTGTTTTCTACCTGTCACCTGTCACTTTAGCATCTTTGTTTTCTACCTGTCACCTGTCACTTTAGCATCTTTGTTTTCTACCTGTCAACTGTCACTTTAGCATCTTTGTTTTCTACCTGTCAACTGTCACTTTAGCATCTTTGTTTTCTACCTGTCAACTGTCACTTTAGCATCTTTGTTTTCTACCTGTCAACTGTCACTTTAGCAGGTCTTTGTTTTCTACCTGTCAACTGTCACTTTAGCAGGTCTTTGTTTTCTACCTGTCAACTGTCACTTTAGCAGGTCTTTGTTTTCTACCTGTCACTTTAGCATCTTTGTTTTCTACCTGTCAACTGTCACTTTAGCAGGTCTTTGTTTTCTACCTGTCAACTGTCACTTTAGCAGGTCTTTGTTTTCTACCTGTCACTTTAGCATCTTTGTTTTCTACCTGTCAACTGTCACTTTAGCATCTTTGTTTTCTACCTGTCAACTGTCACTTTAGGCTGCTCACAGGCTCCTCATCACCACTTCAAGATGGCGGCCGAATTTCTCGCGTCACAGCAGCCAATGCTGCTTATAAGATGTCTATGAGTAGAGTGGCTGTGCCAGCAACTTGAGGGTTCCAGGTTCAATCCCCCCTTTCGTCCTCCTCGTCACTGCTGTTGTTTCCTTGGGCAAGACACTTTACCCACCTGCTCCCAGTGCCACCCACATTGGTTTAAATGTAACTTGGGTTTCACTATGTAAAAGCGCTATATAAATATAATTCACTTCACTTATATACTTACTAATCAGTTTATGACAGTGGTGTCAAACTCATTTTTAGATGGGGGGGCCACGTGGAGAAAATCTACTCTGCAATTCCCAATGGTGAAATCACAGCATGATAACTTAAAAAGAAAGACAACTTCATATTGTTTTTTTTCTTGTTTAAAAATAGAACAAGCACATTCTGAAAATGTACAAATCATAATGTTGTTGGTTTTTTTTACACTTACATGTTGTGGTCTCTTTATTCGTCGTTATTTATACTTTCTGAATAAATTATGTGATAATGCAGCGGCGGCGATGACCAAGAAGAGCGCGAAGTTGGAATATAATTACAACACTTTATGTACATATTTATATACATATTTATATAATATTTACATATTTACATGATATGTGACTGCAAGCTCCATTCACAGACAGCGTCCCATTGCTTTTATGAGCAGTCGAGCGAGTCAAAAGCCCCAAAATTTTTTTTTATTTTTTTTTTTGTGGCGGCCGTAATTCTTTCGTGGCGGGCCGCCACAAATAAATGAATGTGTGGGAAACCCTGGGTGAGGGAAACGAGCACTCAGGGAGACATGCAGGAAATGTAACCAAAATAAGAGCGCTGACAGGAAATAAACATAACCAGACCATCAGTATCAAGCCTGACATTAATACAATTTGGATATATGCGCTTTTCATTTTACCCCAAGCTTATAAACCTATAACACGGTTCATAATGTGGATTTAAGGTCTTCTGTTTACTTTCTGAATTTTTACATACATTTCTCAAAGGTCCACTTGCTCCATCAGAGTCCATTAGGATGAATTGACAACTGCCTGCAAGTTCTGTGCAAATACATTAAAAACAAGGGAGCAGAATTACAAATGCCTCCAATGTTCGTTGAACAACTAAAAAACTGAATGTTAAAAATATATTTCATAAATACCTTGCATTTTTTTTTAAACATCATGCAACATTTTCACATGTGAAAGTCACAACCCTTAAGTGTACATGATCTACTGTATTTTTCCACAACATATCAGATTAATTGCACATCAGCAAGGGTCACCGGTGTTAATGCAGTCAGGCACACTTACTGCATGCCTTGTTGCTAGTGCACATATGTGTGAGCATAACACTGACTGTGGTGCTGCAGTAGTTAAACATGGTAACATCTGTGTGCGGTGATTATGCCATTAATTATATTCATTTCCATCTGCTGCTGATGCAGTGTTGATTTCAATACTATCGCTTGCAGTCAGTCAAGGAGATCCTAACAGTGTCCAGGGGTGGGAGATTTATCTTTTAGTCGTTTATCTGACCCTATGGACTCTACCGTTGGCTACTGGGGTGATTTCAAGATTGAACAGGTCATGTACAATTAAAAACAATCATAAATTTTACTTTTTTTTTTTTTAATAAATATTTATTTATTCATTTTATAGGGAAATCACAATACAGGTACTGAGAAACAATACACAAATAAAAGTGTAAAGAAAACCAACCTCCCACCCCCCGTCCTACATTTCAGACACAAAGGGTGGCAATGTACTGCCTTCCTCTTCACCATAAGCAGATATAAAATTAAACTGACGAAAACATATTTTTTTCACTTACTCACATTTTAAGCCTCATTATGGATGTTTGTCCCAACATCTTCTGCAGGTTTTGCACTAGCGTCACTTTCTTCATCTTGCCCACACACTGACATCAACACTGCGGCCTTCTATTGGGTCCTCCTGTCAACTGCAATCTGTGTCAAATACACATTCATAATGTGTTAAAGGTGTATAATTATACGGTATCCTCACGGTTCGATGCATATCTCAGGATCACGGTTTGGTTCATTTTCAGTACAGTAAAGCCAATAAATACAAATCTTGAATAAAAAAAAATTAAATCACATAGCCTAATATATCTTAACTTGTGAAGTTTCAATGATTTACTCTGCAATTTAAGGGATGTAGCAGCAAAATCCCCATAAACATTTCTGAAGGTCCCCCCATTCCATCCTAATCCCAACGTCACCGTCTCCTACACCCACACGTATGTTTACATGCACAAATGTGTGTGTGTGTGTATGTATGTATATATATATATATATATATATATATATATATATATATATATGTATATATATGTATGTATATGTGTATATATATATATATATATATATATATATATATATATATATATATATATATATATATATGTATGTATGTATATGTGTGTGTATATATATATATATATATATATATATATGTATGTATGTATATGTGTGTGTATATATATATATATATATATGTATGTGTATATGTATGTATATATATATATGTGTATATATATATATATATATATATATATATATATATATATATATATATATATATATATATATATATATATATATATATATTAGGGCTGCGAATCTTTGGGTGTCCCACAATTCGATTCAATATTGATTCATGGGGTCGAGATTTGATAATATATCGATTTTTTTTTTCTATTCAACGCGATTCTCGATTAAAAAACATATTTTTCCGATTTCAAAAGGATTGTGTATTCATTCAATACATAGATTTCAGCAGGATCTACCCCAGTCTGCTCACATGCTAGCAGAGTAGTAGATTAAAAAAAAAAAAAAAAGCTTTTATAATTGTAAAGGACAATGTTTTATCAACTGATTGCAATAATGTAAATTAGTTTGAATTATTAAACGAACCAAAAATAAGACTTATTTTATCTTTGTGAAAACATTGGACACTGTGTTGTCAAGCTTATGAGATGCCATGCAAGTGTAAGCCACTTTTTTATTATTTTTATAAATGTCTAATGATAATGTCAATGAGGGATTTTTAATCACTGCTATGCTGAAATGATAACTAATATTGATACTGTTGTTGATAACATTCACTACTTTTGGTTTGTTCTGTGTGGTGTTTGTGTCTCCTCAATTGCTCTGTTTATTGCAGTTCTGAGTGTTGCTGGCTCAGCTTTGCTTTTGGAATTGGATTGCATTGTTATGGTATTGCTGTGTCGTGGTTTGTTGGATTGATTTAAAAAAAAAAAACGATTTAAAAAAAATAAGAATCAATTCTGAATCAGGGCTCCAAACACAACAAGTTTAGTTTATATCAAAAAGTTGTATTTTGGTTTCATCTGACCACATGACATTCTCCCAATCCTCTGCTGTATCATCCATGTATCCATTTTGGTATCAACTCAACTGGTCGTGTTTGGAGGAAGAAGAATACTGAGTTGCATCCCACTCTACCAACCGGTTTAGCTCGGTTGGTAGAGTGGCTGTGCCAGCAACTTGAGGGTTGCAGGTTCAATTCCCGCTTCTGCCAACCTAGTCACTGCCGTTGTGTCCTTGGGCAAGACACTTTACCCACCTGCTCCCAGTGCCACCCACACTGCTTTAAATGTAACTTAAATATTGGGTTTCACTATGTAAAGCGCTTTGAGTCACTAGAGAAAAAAAGTGCTATATATAAATATAATTCACAACACCATACCTACTGTGAAGCATGGGGGTGGAAACATCATGCTTTGGGGCTGTTTTTCTGCTAAGGGGACAGGACGATTGATCCGTGTTAAGGAAAGAATGAATGGGGCCATGTATCGTGAGATTTTGAGCCAAAACCTCCTTCCATTAGTGAGAGCTTTGAATGGTTGACCAAATACTTATTTTCCACCATCATTTACAAATAAATTCTTTAAAATTCCTACAATGTGAATTCCTGGATTTTTTTTTCACATTCTGTCTCTCACAGTTGAAGTGTACCTATGATGAAAATGACAGACCTCTGTCATCATTTGAAGTGGGAGAACTTGCACAATCGCTGGCTGACTAAATACTTTTTTGCCCCACTGTATATATATATAATAATTAATACAGGCCAAACGTTTGGACACAACTTTCAATGTGTTTCCTTTATTTTCATGACTATTTACATTGTAGATTGTCACATCAAAACTGTGAATGAACACATGTGGAGTTATGTACTTAATTTCAAAAGGCAAAATAACTGAAAACATGTTTTATATTGTAGTTTCTTCAAAATAGCCAGCCTTTGCTCTGATTACTGCTGTGCACACTCTTGGCATTCTCTCCATGAGCTTCAAGAGGTAGTCACCTGGAATGGTTTTCACTTCACAGGTGTTGCTTGAAGCTCCTGGAAAATGCTGCATGAGACACTGCACGTTGATATAGTTCTGTAAAAAATATTGCAAATTTTAAGACAGTGAACAGTGTGTGACTTAATGCAATAATCTCAGTCTCTTAAGTTTTCATTATTGGTTTGTTCAAAATGTTCACACATTGTACATTTATTTTTCTATCACTACACGGTGATGACTGGAAGGCAGGGAGTAACTCAGCCCTAACCCAGTTAGTATGGTTTGTTGAGTTAGCACAGGGTTAATATGTGGAAATGACAAATTATGTACTTGATACACAGAAAAGTTTTATTCATGCTTTATTTAGCTTTTTGTTTCATCCTAGATGGTTAACGACTTAACGTTTAATTGCTTTGTCAATACACTTAGATGAAGTCTAAGTCAATTGTGTTGTTCATGGTGTTTCTGAAACTGTACCAATATTTTCCTTGGAATTTTTAACTACCTTGGAGTGTTTTGTCAAGAGGATTATTTGTGATATGTACATGTTCTGAATGTGCTAGTTTTATTTTGGGCCAAATTAAAACAAAGAAAACAATCCGGAGTTGTCACAGTTGTTTATTTTTAAGTTACTATGCCATGATTTTACCCAACCTTCCCACGTGGGAATACATGTTCCTCCATGCGGCCCCTGAGCTAAAATGACCCTGATTTAGATGTTAACTGGAGGACAACTGGTGGTCTCCTATGCTGCTAGAAATATATTTATAATATGTTTATTTTATTTTTCTGTTCCAAAATGCTGGTGCTGTGTGTGAATGCTTAAAGGTGAGCGTTGGTGACGGTATGACCTCTGTGATAAGTGTCCCAACTTAGTTTTGCAGCGAACCAGCTGGACAGACCAATTTTGCATTTTTGATAGGGGGTTTGGGTAGTGTATGTTTGCTGCAATATTATAACAATATCCAGGTGTTAATTGTAATGTTTTGGCATTGTGTGATGTTTGCACTTCCGCAATGTGAAGGACAGCAGGCAGCCTGCAGGTAAAAATAATAAAAGTAATCCAATAACAGGGCAAAAAATGCGCAGCCTAATAGTATGATAGAGCGAACCAATTTAACAGTAGTCCGTGGTCAACAAGAATCCTGCAAGGAAAGCATGGTGAAGCGATAGTTTAAAAAAACAACAAAAAAAACATTGATTGGGATTGGCAGCAGGTGTGTCCTAATCACCAAACAGAGGCTGGTGTGTAACGCTCAGCACTCCTAGCACAAACTAGACTGCAGGTCATGACACCAATTAGCTTTGTTCACCTGTAAAACTAGGCTAAGATGTGAAGGTTGGGTTCAAATAAACTTTCATTGTATTGGTTTTAGTTTAATGGTCAAAATATATCAAATTGGCCTCGCATAGCCTCAATTTGTCTGTATGCGGTTTGGACACCCCTGTCTTAAAAAAATCTCTGAAAACCTCTGTTACTGTACTGTAAATACCCGTAATGTATACGTCAATTTTTCACCGACAATGATTTTTTTTTCTGAAATGGCGCCAATGTAGTGTGTTCAGCGAGGAAGATGTCTCCATCCCACCTCGCTATGTGCTCGTTATTCAACGCAGGGGAAATTAAACTTGCCAGACATGTATTTTAATGTTCAATCAGTTACTTTTACAAAACCCAAAACTAGTGAAGTAAATCCTAAATGAAAAAAGAATACAATGATTTGCAAATCCTCTTCAACATATATTTAATTTAATAAACTGCAAAGACAAGATATTTAATGTTCGAACTGACAAACTTATTATTTTTCAAATAAATAATCATGAAGTTAGAAATTAATGGCAGCAACACATTGCAAAAAATTTTGCAAAGGTGCATTTTTACCAGTGTGTTACATGGCCTTTCCTTTTAACAACACTCAGTAAACATTTGGGAACTGAGGAAACTAATTGTCGAAGCTTTTCAGGTGCCTGTAAATGTGTTGGTCATGTATGATGTCTTTTTGTTATTTTTGTTTTGTGATGTGTAATGTCTATATGTTTAAATGTACGGAAGTGAAAATGAATTTCCCCAACGGGGACCAATAAACCTATATCTAATCTAAAATTCTTTCCCAATCTTGCTTGATGTACAGTTTAAGTCGTTCAACAGTCCGGAGTCTCCGTTGTGCTATTTTAGGCTTCATATTGCGCCACACATTTTCCATAAGGAGACAGGTCTGGACTAAAGGCAGGCCGGTCTACCCGCACTGTTTTGCTATGAAGCCATGCTGTTGTAACACTTGGCTTGGCATTGTCTTGCTGAAATAAGCAGGGGCGTCCATGATAATGTTGCTCAGATGGCAACATATGTTGCTCCAAAACCTTTCAGCATTATTGGTGCCTTCACAGATGTGTAAGTTACCCATGCCTTGGGCACTAATGCACCCCCATACCATCACACATTCTGGCTTTTACACTTTGTGCCTATAACAATACGAATGGTATTTTTCCTCTTTGTTCAGGAGGACGTCCACACGTTCCAAAAACAATTTGAAATGTAGAATTGTCAGACCACAAAACACTTTTACACTTTGCATCAGTCCGTCTTGAATGAGCTCGGGCCCAGCAAAGCCAACTGCGTTTCTGGGTGTTGTGGATAAATGGCTTTTGCTTTGCATAGTAGAGTTTTAACTTGCACTTTCAGATGTAGCAATGAACTGTAGTTACTGACATTGGTTTTCTGAATTGTTCCTGAAGCCCATGTGGTGATATCCTTTACACAGTAATGTTGCTTTTTTATGCAGTACCGCCTAAGGAATCGAAGGTCACGGGCATTCAATGTTGGTTTTCAGCCTTGCTGCTTACGTGCAGTGATTTCTCCAGATTCTCTGAACCTTGTGATTTTACGGACCGTAGATGGTGAAATCCCTAAATTCCTTGCAATAACTGGTTGTGAAATGTTCTTAAAACAATTTGCGCAGGCATTTGTTGTCAAAGTGGTGACTTTCGCTCCATCCTTGTTTGTGAATGACTGAGCATTTTTTGGGAAGCTGTTTTTATACCCAATCATAGCACCCACCTGTTCCCAATTAGCCTGTTCACCTGTGTGACGTTCCAAATAAGTGTTTGATGAGCATTCCTGAACTTTCTCAGTCTTTTTTGCCACTTGTGCCAGCTTATTTTGAAACATGTTGCAGGCATCAAATTCCAAATGAGCTTATATTAGCAAAAAATGTACCAGTTAGAACGTTAAGTATCTTGTCTTTGCAGTCTATTTAATTGAATTTAGGTTGAAAAGGGTTAGCAAATCATTGTGTTCTGTTTTTATTGCTTTGTGCAGCCCTTTGAGACACTAGTGATTTAGGGCTATATAAGTAAACATTTATTGATTGATTGATTTACCATTTACACAACGTGCCAACTTCACTGGTTCTGTGTGCGTGCTCGTACAATGGTTCACATACCAATAAGTGACATAACACTTTTATACTTATTAACACTTATTGTTTCAAGATGGCGGCGCCCGGACGGGCTACGACATTGCGGAGCTCTTGCCAAGGATGGAACATTTGGCGGAAATGTCGGACAGTTCTGCAGACTTCATGGCTGGCTCGCATCGTGGTCACTCCGTGATCACGTACGACCGCCAGACACTTCTGGATATGGACATATCGGCCCGTTTTGGACTGATAGACGCGTGCTTGCTGGACGTGCTAACTAGCATGGGAATACGTCGACGGCTACATCCAGCGGCCCGTGAAGCAGGGGAGTCTAGTAGCAGCGGGGGCCGTCTACGGAGCAGACGCCAGCGGTTTGATCGGAAACGCGGATGCCGAGCGGGGCTAAAAACAAAGCAGAAGGCTAATCCCCACAGGACACCACTTCCCTCCATCCTGCAGCCAGATTTAAATGGAAGATGCGAGACTACTGGTCTGGGTAAGGAGTCAGTTAAATTAGAACAAGTTTTTTCTGCTTTGAGTGTTTCAGAGTTGGACATGTGTTCTACCGAGGTGGCTAACCATGATGCGTGCAGTTTATCAAAGCAACAAACAAACAATCGGAAAATCCCCGTTACTGAGGTGGCTAACCATGATGCGTGCAGTTTATCGCAACAATCAAACAATCGGAAAATTCCCGTCGTATCAATTCCTAGATATGGTCGTAACTATACTAAATGCACTGGGCATAATAAACACAACATTATTAATATTGCTACTACGGATAATTTGATCAAAAATTCCCTAAAACAGCCCTCTACCTATAATATAGGTTTTTTAAACATAAGATCATTGTCTCCCAAAACGTTGTTAGTTAATGATATTATCAGAGACAACAATCTTAACGTTATCGGTCTCAGCGAAACCTGGCTTAAACCAAACGACTTTTTTGCGCTAAATGAGGCATGTCCTCCTAACTTTACACATGCGCATATTGCCCGTCCGCTTAAAAGGGGTGGGGGGGTCGCACTAATATACAACGAAAACTTTAACCTTAGTCCTAACATAAATAATAAATATAAATCGTTTGAGGTGCTTACTATGAGGTCTGTCACACCGCTGCCTCTACACCTGGCTGTTATCTACCGCCCCCCAGGGCCCTGTTCGGACTTTATCAATGAATTCTCAGAGTTCGTTGCTGATCTAGTGACACACGCCGATAATATAATCATAATGGGGGACTTTAATATCCATATGAATACCCCATCGGACCCACCGTGCGTAGCGCTCCAGACTATAATTGATAGCTGTGGTCTCACACAAATAATAAATGAACCCACGCATCGCAACGGTAATACGATAGACCTAGTGCTTGTCAGGGGCATCACCGTTTCCAAAGTTACGATACTCCCGTATACTAAAGTATTGTCCGATCATTACCTTATAAAATTCGAGGTTCAGACGCGTGTTCGTCAAACTAATAATAATAATAACTGCTATAGCAGCCGCAACATTAATGCTGCCACAACGACAACTCTTGCTGACCTACTGCCCTCGGTAATGGCACCATTCCCAAAATATGTGGGCTCTATTGATAACCTCACTAACAACTTTAACGACGCCCTGCGCGAAACCATTGATAACATAGCACCGCTAAAGTTAAAAAAGGCTCCAAAAAAGCGCACCCCGTGGTTTACAGAAGAAACTAGAGCTCAGAAATTATTATGCAGAAAGCTGGAACGCAAATGGCGCACGACTAAACTTGAGGTGCACCATCAAGCATGGAGTGATGGTTTAATAACTTATAAACGCATGCTTACCTTAGCTAAAGCTAAATATTACTCAAATCTCATCCACCGTAATAAAAACGATCCTAAATTTTTGTTTAGTACGGTAGCATCGCTAACCCAACAAGGGACTCCTTCCAGTAGCTCCACCCACTCAGCTGATGACTTTATGCAATTCTTTAGTAAGAAAATTGAAGTCATTAGAAAGGAGATTAAAGACAATGCGTCCCAGCTACAACGGGGTTCTATTAATATTAACACTGACACGATGGTATATACGGCGGATACTGCCCTCCAAAATAGTTTCTCTCGTTATGAGGAAATAACATTAGAGGAATTGTTACGTGTAAATGGAATAAAACAAACAACATGTTTACTTGACCCTCTTCCTGGGAAACTGATCAAGGAGCTCTTTGTATTATTAGGTCCATCAGTGCTAAATATTATAAACTTATCACTTTCCTCGGGCACTGTTCCCCTAGCATTCAAAAAAACGGTTATTCATCCTCTTCTTAAAAGACCTAACCTCGATCCTGACCTCATGGTAAACTACCGACCGGTCTCACCTTCCCTTTATTTCAAAAATCCTCGAAAAAATTGTTGCGGAGCAGTTAAATGAACACTTAGCGTCTAACAATCTATGTGAAACCTTTCAATCCGGTTTCAGGGCAAATCACTCCACGGAGACAGCCCTTGCAAAAATGACTAATGATCTATTGCTAACGATGGATTCTGATGCGTCATCTATGTTGCTGCTCCTCGACCTTAGCGCTGCTTTCGATACTGTTGATCATAATATTTTATTAGAACGTATCAAAACACGAATTGGTATGTCGGACTTAGCCCTGTCTTGGTTTAACTCTTATCTTACTGATAGGATGCAGTGTGTCTCCCATAACAATGTGACCTCGTACTACGTTAAGGTAACGTGTGGCGTTCCCCAGGGTTCGGTCCTTGGCCCTGCACTCTTCAGCATCTACATGCTGCCGCTAGGTGACATCATACGCAAATACGGTATTAGCTTTCACTGTTATGCTGATGACACCAAACTCTACATGCCCCTAAAGCTGACCAACACGCCGGATTGTAGTCAGCTGGAGGCGTGTCTTAATGAAATTAAACAATGGATGTCCGCTAACTTTTTGCAACTCAACGCCAAAAAAACGGAAATGCTGATTATCGGTCCTGCTAGACACCGAACTCTATTTAATAATACAACTCTAACATTTGACAACCAAACAATTAAACAAGGCGACACGGTAAAGAATCTGGGTATTATCTTCGACCCAACTCTCTCCTTTGAGGCACACATTAAAAGCGTTACTAAAACGGCCTTCTTTCATCTCCGTAACATCGCTAAAATTCGCTCCATTCTGTCCACTAAAGACGCTGAGATCATTATCCATGCGTTTGTTACGTCTCGCCTCGACTACTGCAACGTATTATTTTCGGGTCTCCCCATGTCTAGCATTAAAAGATTACAGTTGGTACAAAATGCGGCTGCTAGACTTTTGACAAGAACAAGAGAGTTTGATCACATTACGCCTGTACTGTATATACCTTTATATACATATATACATACATATATACCTATACTGGCTCACCTGCACTGGCTTCCTGTGCACTTAAGATGTGACTTTAAGGTTTTACTACTTACGTATAAAATACTACACGGTCTAGCTCCATCCTATCTTGCCGATTGTATTGTACCATATGTCCCGGCAAGAAATCTGCGTTCAAAGGACTCCGGCTTATTAGTGATTCCCAAAGCCCAAAAAAAGTCTGCGGGCTATAGAGCGTTTTCCGTTCGGGCTCCAGTACTCTGGAATGCCCTCCCGGTAACAGTTTGAGATGCCACCTCAGTAGAAGCATTTAAGTCCCATCTTAAAACTCATTTGTATACTCTAGCCTTTAAATAGACTCCCTTTTTAGACCAGTTGATCTGCCGTTTCTTTTCTTTTTCTTCTTTGTCCCACTCTCCTTTGTGGAGGGTGTCCGGTCCGATCCGGTGGCAATGTACTGCTTGCCTGTGGATCGGCTGGGGACATCTCTGCGCTGCTGATCCGCCTCTGCTTGGGATGGTTTCCTGCTGGCTCCGCTGTGAACGGGACTCTTGCTGCTGTGTTGGATCCGCTTTGGACTGGACTCTCGCGACTGTGTTGGATCCATTATGTATCGAACTTTCACAGTATCATGTTAGACCCGCTCGACATCCATTGCTTTCCTCCTCTCCAAGGTTCTCATAGTCATCATTGTCACCGACGTCCCACTGGGTCATTATTGTCACCGATGTCCCACTGGGTGTGAGTTTTCCTTGCCCTTATGTGGGCCTACCGAGGATGTCGTAGTGGTTTGTGCAGCCCTTTGAGACACTAGTGATTTAGGGCTATATAAAAAAACATTGATTGATTGATTGATTGATTGATATTTTCATGAAAAATGTGAGACAGTTTTAACAAACCTCAACAAGTTTTTGTCTGATCCTTAGTGTATCAGTCAGTAAAAAATGTAATGATAAACATCATTTAAACATCATAGTTGTAGTGGTTTGTATAATCCTTTGAGACATTTGTGATTTAGGGCTATAAGTAAACATTGATTTATTGGTCCCTGGTTCAATCCCCACCTAGTACCAACCTCGTCATGTCCGTTGTGTCCTGAGCAAGACACTTCACCCTTGCTCCTGATGGGTGCTGGTTAGCGCCTTGCATGACAGCTCCCTCCATCAGTGTGTGAATGTGTGTGTGAATGTGGAAGTAGTGTCAAAGCGCTTTGAGTACCTTGAAGGTAGAAAAGCGCTATACAAGTACAACCCATTTATCATTTAAATAAGCTATGAAAAGTTGCAGAAATTAGTATCTCTGCCATTTTGGTTTCTTAGAAGCAGCTGTCACAAGAAAAAAGATTGTGACTCCTGCTTTGATAAAGCTTAATCCACCCCTCTTGTGGCTAAAACGGTACAGATAAATGAAGTAGTACGGATAAGTCGCCACCTCATGGCACAGACAACATTCACACACTAGGGCACACCTGGGCATATTAGGGGCCGGGTTCCACATGCGGCCCGTTAAAATTTTCAATCTGGCCCGCCAGACGTTCCCAAATAATTTTTTTTAGATCTTTAAGATGGAAAGTGTAGCTGCCATTATGATGTTCACTCATGTTTTATAATGACTGTAAGTCTTAAAGTTAATGTACCAATCATTGTCACACACACACTTGGTGTGGCGAAATTATTCTCTGCATTTGACCCATCACCCTTGATCACCCACTGGGAGGTGAGGGGAGCAGTGGGCAGCAGCAGTGCTGCGCCCGGGAATCATTTTTGGTGATTTGGTGGACGGGACTCTCACTGCTGTCTTGGAGCCACTATGGATTGAACTTTCACAGTATCATGTTAGACCCGCTCGACATCCATTGCTTTCGGTCCCCTAGAGGGGGGGGGGGGTTGCCCACATCTGAGGTCCTCTCCAAGGTTTCTCATAGTCAGCATTGTCACTGGCGTCCCACTGAATGTGAATTCTCCCTGCCCACTGGGTGTGAGTTTTCCTTGCCCTTTTGTGGGTTCTTCCGAGGATGTTGTAGTCGTAATGATTTGTGCAGTCCTTTGAGACATTTGTGATTTGGGGCTATATAAATAAACATTGATTGATTGATTGAGTGATTTAACCCCCAATTCCAACCCTTGATGCTGAGTGCCAAGCAGGAAAAGAATGAGTCCCATTTTTATAGTCTTTGGTATGACTCGGCCGGGATTTAAACTCACAACCTACTGATCTCAGGGCGGACACTCTAACCACTAAGCCACTGAGTAGTCTTCAACTAAATAAAGTATTTCAATGGTTGGACTCTGCGCTTTTGCATTATATATTAGTTACTATGGTCTTCTAATTAGTTACTATGGTCATCAAATGAGTTAGTTACTATGGTAATCAAATTAGTTACTATGGTAATGTAAGTCGGAACAGCTCAGACGAGGCACCAAGCAGTGTTTCCACAGCAGCCAGCCTAAAATGCGGGTGTCAGGGGCAGATTTTTACAACAAAGTTCTAAAGCTTAATGATTTATCAGATTATAGTTTTTTGTTTTTTTTACCCTGCTCATTAATACTTAGCTGTGTTTGTTGCATTTTTGTTACATTTGGCTTGATTGTAAAATATGTCAATCGCGAGGTGTGACATTCACATGTTTTTTTCAATATTCAGCGTTTTATCGTTCATAGAAAAAACAGAAACTCCATTCCGTTTTTTAAGGCGGTCTGTCATAACGTTTTTAGCATTCAATCAGACTTTATTGTGAGGTTTTGTATCAGTGTTCCTAAAGAAAATAGACATACCAGCCCCCAGACACATTTTTTTCTCAAAATTTGGCCCGAGTCAAAATAATTACCCAGTGCTGCACTAGAGACCATTTAGTGTTGCCATTTAGGTGCATGTCTTTGGAGGTGGGAGGGGCCAATCCCTAGGTGCATGTCTTTGGAGGTGGGAGGGGCCTATCCCCAGGTGCATGTCTTTGGAGGTGGGAGGGGCCAATCCCTAGGTGCATGTCTTTGGAGGTGGGAGGGGCCTATCCCCAGGTGCATTTCTTTGGAGGTGGGAGGGGCCTATTCCCAGGTGCATGTCTTTGGAGGTGGGAGGGGCCTATCCCCAGGTGCATGTCTTTGGAGGTGGGAGGGGCCAATCCCTAGGTGCATGTCTTTGGAGGTGGGAGGGGCCTATCCCCAGGTGCATTTCTTTGGAGGTGGGAGGGGCCTATTCCCAGGTGCATGTCTTTGGAGGTGGGAGGGGCCTATCCCCACGTGCATGTCTTTGGATGTGGGAGGGGCCTATACCCAGGTGCATGTCTGGAGGTAGGAGGGGCTTATCTCCAGGTGCATGTCTTTGGAAGTGGGTGGGGCCTATTCCCAGGTGCATGTCTTTGGAAGTGGGAGGGGCTTATCCCCAGGTGCATGTCTGGAGGTAGGAGGGGCTTATCTCCAGGTGCATGTCTTTGGAAGTGGGTGGGGCCTATTCCAAGGTGCATGTCTTTGGAAGTGGGAGGGGCTTATCCCCAGGTGCATGTCTTTGGAGGTAGGAGGGGCTTACCCCCAGGTGCATGTCTTTGGAGGTGGGAGGGGCCTATCCCCAGGTGCATGTCTTTGGAGGTGGGAGGGGCCTATCCCCAGGTGCATGTCTGGAGGTGGGAGGGGCCTCTCCCCAGGTGCATGTCTTTGGAGGTGGGAGGGGCCTATCCCCAGGTGCATGTCTTTGGAGGTGGGAGGGGCCTATCCCCAGGTGCATGTCTGGAGGTGGGAGGGGCCTCTCCCCAGGTGCATGTCTTTGGAGGTGGGAGGGGCCTATCCCCAGGTGCATGTCTTTGGAGGTGGGAGGAAGCCGCAGTCACATGCCGAACATGCAAACTCCACACACAAAGACCCCGAGTCCGGGAATCGAACCAAGGGGTTTCGTAATGTGTGGCAGGAGCACTAAACACAGCGCCGCCGTACTGCCCTCTTATGTGTATAAGAGATATATAAGACATAAAGAGTGCCAAAATGTATGCTTAGAATGCAGCTTTGACTGAATGCAACTAACACACTTGAGAACTGAATCAGTGTTCCTTCAAATGACTGTTTATTGTGTAAACGTTGAAATGAAATGAAAAGTGCCTAAAAGGGTGGGGATGCTTAATAGATGAGTCATTTGAAAAGATGAATAAAAGAAGGAATTGAAGGGGACACCATATTAAACTGTCAAAAATGTGCAATTGTTTGATAACAGCCACCAGATATGTGCTTATTTAAAATTAATGTAGCACATGATCAAGCATTTTTTTATCATATTAAAGAAATGTTCACTCCAAAAATGTACTTTCGTGCTACTATTGGTCCCAGGGGTGTCTTGACATGACTTTCACTTCCGACTCGATACAGATTGAGTGTTGCTGGCCAATGCCGATAGTAATCCCATACAGTATCAGCACTAATCTCACTACATACTTTTACTATTTTGTAGAAAAGGTTTGATCAAAAGAAATTTAGTCAAACCGAACAATGGTGAGTATGAAAACGACTAACAGTACGGCATAAAATTGCATACTCCTATTTTTTTCAGTGTGGAAAGTTAGAAAAAGTAAGATGAGCGAAATTACAAAAACACAACAAACGCTTCACGGTGGCAGAGGGGTTAGTGCGTCTGCCTCACAATACGAAGGTCCTGCAGTCCTGGGTTCAAATCCAGGCTCGGGATCTTTCTGTGTGGAGTTTGCATGTTCTCCCCGTGAATGCGTGGGTTCCCTCCGGGTACTCCGGCTTCCTCCCACTTCCAAAGACATGCACCTGGGGATAGGTTGATTGGCAACACTAAATTGGCCCTAGTGTGTGAATGTGAGTGTGAATGTTGTCTGTCTATCCGTGTTGGCCCTGCGATGAGGTGGCGACTTGTCCAGGGTGTACCCCGCCTTCCGCCCGATTGTAGCTGAGATAGGCGCCAGCGCCCCCCCGCGACCCCGAAAGGGAATAAGCGGTAGAAAATGGATGGATGGGATGGACAACAAACGTGGGTATGAAAACATGAATCTTATGACAAGAGTTATATTTTTGAAGTGGAGAGTTTGTGGTCACAATAATTAATTTTATTGAGGGAATGATAGAGTAAGTTGAATGATGCAGACCCGTTAGGTCAGGGGTAGGGAACCTATGGCTCCAGAGCCAGATTTGACTCTTGATGACTGCATCTGGCTCTCAGATACATCTTAGCTGGCGTTGCTTAACACGATAAGTCGGTGTTTTTCAACCTTTTCTGAGCCAAGCCACATTTTTTTAATTGAAAAAATTCAGAGGCAAACCACCAGCAGAAAACATAAAAAAATGAAAATCAGTAGCTGATACTGACAATATAAAGTCGTTCTCGCAATTGTCGGATATGCATTCAAACACTAACCACACATGCATTAATATAGCTCTTGTCTCAACGAAGGTGTACTGTCACCACCTGTCACATCACGCCATAACTTATTTTGAGTTTTCAGGTGTGTTCCAGTGACTTGTGCTCCTATTTTGTTGGCTTTTCCTTTTTTGTTGGTATTTCCCTGTAACAGTTTCATGTCTTCCTTGAATGTTATTTCTCCGCAGCTTTCCTTGTTTTCGCAATCAAGACTACCGGTATTTAAGTTGTGCGGATGCACTCGTTCTTTGTGTGGACATTGTTGATTGTCATGCCATGGACACCGTCTGCTCCACACGCTGTAAGTCTTTGCTGTCGTCCAGCATTCTGTTTTTATTTACTTCGCAGCCAGTTCAGTTTTAGTTTTGTTTTGCTTCAATGCCTTTTCTTAGCGGCACTTTCCTTTGTTTATTTTTGGTTTAAGTGTTGGATACTTTGTTACCTAAACGCTGCCTCCCGCATATTGTGATCACGACATACCATGTTCCTCACATCTACAAAGCAATTAGCTACCTGCTGCCACCTACTGATATGGAATCGTATTACACGGTTACTCTGCTGTGCTCTGGAAAGCACAGCCACTCAATAACAGCACATTTTTTAATTATAGTTACAGGTTTGCAAAAAATATTCTTTAACCCAATTAGGTGAAATTAGATCATCTCCCACGGCACACCAGATTGTATCTCACGGCACACTAGTGTGCCACGGCACAGTGGTTGAAAAACACAGCCATAAGTAATGAATAATTCCGCTGGCAATCAGTGTTGAAAATGAGGTTCAAAATATAAAACATTCTCATGCATTTTGATTCATCCATCCGTTTTCTTCCGCGCCTTTTCCAGAAGTCGCATTAATGGTAAGAACTATTTTATTCTATATTGAAAAAAATAAAATAGCTCCAGAATAACAATGTTATTAAAAAGAAGAAGATACTTACTATACTCTTAAATTGTTGGTTTTACTTAAAAATGCACTCATTTAGTTGTATTCAGTGTTAAAAAATATTATATGGCTCTCACGGAAGTACATTTGATAATATTTGGCTTTCATGGCTCTCTCAGCCAAAAAAGGTTCCCGACCCCTGCGTTAGGTGGTGGATGCTATCTAATGCACTTCCACCTTGGGGTCTTTCTTAGTGTAGGACTCTAGGTGATATACAACTATACTGATTCCATACTTGTTTATATTGACTAATGAGCTGTTGGGGACTGCAATATTGTCAAATTAAAAACACTAGCTTATGGGCTATTTTGTGCTTCGCTGTTGTGTAGCTGCTAGTAGCCTTTAGCCTGCCATGTTTACCTTTTTGTCCATGACTTGATAAAAATACAAGAAAAGATCAAGCTTGTGTGCTTAACATTTAGATGTTAAGACGCTGCCGGAGTGCTTGTATCAGAGCTTTTATATGTCCGTTATCAACCGATACTTGTTTTGTTGATATAGGCCCGATAGTTGCTATGAATATCCGATCAAGACACCCCAATTGGTACAAATACATGTTTTAGCTGGTACGTGTTTCGTTAATGAACTGTAACGTTGCTCCAAATGCTCTGACTTCCAATCAGAGCCACATTATTGTTCTGTGCACAGGTTATTGCATGTTTATCAGCATGTTTTGCATCAATGAGGTGAGGTGTGGTTTTAGTTGTCTCTGGTCTTGCTTGGAATAGGAGGTGCAGTTTAAAGTCCGCCTGGCGCTAGAAAAAGTGTATCAAAGATGTCTTCACAAAAAAAAAAGTCTAGTGATTTCCTTCCTACACCATGTTGTTGTTGTTGAGTTTAGTCCATTCAAAGATGTCCTGCTCGCAGACGATGTCTGAGTTGATGAGCAAGTAGCGGTCTCCCACGCAGAAATGCTTCTGGCAGGCAGCGCACTTGAAGCATTCTAGGTGGTAGACCTTGTCCCTCACACGCATGGTCATCTCAAAGGCTCTTATCCTCTTCTCGCAGGAAGCGCACAGGCCGTCCTGCCCAAAAAGCCTGTGGGGAAACAAACATTTTTGAATTTTATAACAACAAAAAAAGGAACACATAACTTTTATATAAATATTTCAATCAAGATAAAGAATTGTGGTCGCAATCGCTACAAACATAATCATCATACCGCAACTTATTTCTAATATTTTGTTCCACCAACAATCATGGAATTTGATTTTTTTTTCAAGACTGTATTTCTTTGTGCAAGATTTAACTCTCCTAGCCTGCTGTAAGTCGTGGTAACCACATACCGACAATTAGGGCTGGGCGATATATCAATATACTCGATATGTCGCGGGTTTTCCTGCGTGCGATATAGAAAATGACTATATCGTGATATTCGAGTATACGTTCTCACGTAGTTCCTTTTAGCTGTGGGCATTACACGTTAGCTGTGGTGCGAGTGGTAATACGAGAGAAAGAAGGTGCCAATCTGGTAACAAATGAAGGAAGAATTAATTCCCAAGAAAAACAGCAGGGGGTTCATCGTCTGGTGGTGGTTTGGCTTCAAGCGGGAAGATGTTGAACAGACAACCATTAGCATTACTGCTAATTTGTAGCATCATTTGAAAAGTCACCCGCTAGAGAATGAAGAGTGCTTGAAACTCCGCATTTCAACCTCTTCGGCCGGTGCCACACCAACAAAATGCCAAGGCAACCATTTCCACATCAACACCGTATGAAAAAAAAAAATCAACAACAGAAGGAGATAACGTCCGCAGTAACCTACCACTTAACAAAGGACATATTATGCAGCTCATTTTTATTACAGTTTTTCGAAATATCTTGTGTGACATCATGCACAAAAGGTGCACTTTATTTGTTTTAAACTATTGTAGTGGCGTTCTGTACAAAAAGTGCACTTTAATTTAGTGTTGTTTTGATATGTCATCTTAGTGACATCATGCACAAAAGTGCACTTTATTTGTTTTAAACTATTGTAGTGGCGTTTTGTACAAAAAGTGCACTTTAATTTAGTGTTGTTTTGATATGTCATCTTAGTGACATCATGCACAAAAGTGCACTTTATTTGTTTTAAACTATTGTAGTGGCGTTCTGTACAAAAAGTGCACTTTAATTTAGTGTTGTTTTGATATGTCATCTTAGTGACATCATGCACAAAAGTGCACTTTATTTGTTTTAAACTATTGTAGTGGCGTTCTGTACAAAAAGTGCACTTTAATTTAGTGTTGTTTTGATATGTCATCTTAGTGACATCATGCACAAAAGTGCATTCATAGTTTGTTTTAAAATGTCTCTGACAATCTTGCACTTTCTGTTTTGGAAATGACATGAATGTTTGTGCCACTGCTTAATAACTGTTTAATAAATACACTTTTAGTTGTGATTTCCCTCTCTGCATGAAAGTTTAAAAGTAGCATATATGAATGCAGTATGAAGAAGAATGTTTGAATGTAGACACATAGAATCATCATACTGCTGTCATTATATGCATCAAGTGTTCATTCAAGGCTAAGGCTAAATATGGAGATATATATGCTGTATCATCACATGGCTTAAAAATATCCAGATATTAATAAAAGGCCGTATCGCCCTGCCCTAGAACCCATAACTTTATATAAATATTTCAATCAAGATGAAGAATTATGCGGTCGCAATCCTTACAAAATTGTCCAAACATAAACTTTACCACAAGTTATTTCTAATATTTTGTCCCACCAACAATCATGTAATTTGATTTTTTTTCACGAGTCTGTATTTCTTTGTGGAAGATTTAACTCTCTTAGCCTACTGGAAGTTGTGGTAACCACATACCGACAATTCATATTTTCCCCCTAAAAACGTTGCACTCAATATTTACAAAGCTAAAATACGTTGTGTTCTATTAAGTTTGCCAATTTATGTTCTGCCCTGTGTGTTTTCCTGACAGGAAGCATATTAATGTATTATGAGTTTTTTATTTAGAAAAGCGTTGGTTAATGTCAAAATGCATGATGGGAAACTACTTAAGAACTACTATTTTAGAGTATGGAAGTAGAATTGTGACACATCAACTTATACATTTATTTATATATATATATACAAAGTCCGTTTCCATATGAGTTGGGAAATTGTGTTAGATGTAAATATAAGTGCACTACAAAGACAAGATATTTCATGTTCATGGCTGCAACACGTGCCAAAGTAGTTGGGAAAGGGCATGTTCACCACTGTGTTACATCACCTTTTCTTTTAACAACACTCAAAAAACGTTTGGGAACTGAGGAAACTAATTGTTGAAGCTTTGAAAGTGGAATTATTTCCCATTCTTGTTTTATGTAGAGCTTCAGTCCTTCAACAGTCCGGGGTCTCCGCTGTCCTATTTTACGCTTCATAATGCGCCACACATTTTCCATGAGAGACAGGTCTGGACTGCAGGCGGGCCAGAAAAGTACCCGCACTCTCTTTTTATGAAGCCACGCTGTTGTAACACGTGCTGAATGTGGCTTGGCATTGTCTTGCTGAAATAAGCAGGGGCGTCCATGTAAAAAGACGGCGCTTAGATAGCAGCATATGTTGTTCCTAAACCTGTATGTACCTTTCAGCATTAATGGTGCCTTCACAGATGTGTAAGTTACCCATGCCTTGGCCACTAATGCACCCCCATACCATCACACATGCTGACTACAACACACTAATACACCCCCATACATCACACATGCTGACTACAACACACTAATACACCCCCATACCATCACACATGCTGACTACAACACACTAATACACCCCCATACCATCACACATGCTGACTACAACACACTAATACACCCCCATACATCACACATGCTGACTACAACACACTAATACACCCCCATACCATCACACATGCTGACTACAACACACTAATACACCCCCATACCATCACACATGCTGACTACAACACACTAATACACCCCCATACCATCACACATGCTGACTACAACACACTAATACACCCCCATACCATCACACATGCTGACTACAACACACTCATACACCCCCACACCATCACACATGCTGACTACAACACACTAATACACCCCCACACCATCACACATGCTGACTACAACACACTAATACACCCCCATACCATCACACATGCTGACTACAACACACTAATACACCCCCATACCATCACACATGCTGACTACAACACACTAATACACCCCCATACCATCACACATGCTGACTACAACACACTAATACACCCCCATACCATCACACATGCTGACTACAACACACTCATACACCCCCACACCATCACACATGCTGACTACAACACACTAATACACCCCCACACCATCACACATGCTGACTACAACACACTAATACACCCCCATACCATCACACATGCTGACTACAACACACTAATACACCCCCATACCATCACACATGCTGACTACAACACACTAATACACCCCCATACCATCACACATGCTGACTACAACACACTAATACACCCCCATACCATCACACATGCTGACTACAACACACTAATACACCCCCATACCATCACACATGCTGACTACAACACACTCATACACCCCCATACCATCACACATGCTGACTACAACACACTAATACACCCCCATACCATCACACATGCTGACTACAACACACTCATACACCCCCATACCATCACACATGCTGACTACAACACACTAATACACCCCCATACCATCACACATGCTGACTACAACACACTCATACACCCCCATACCATCACACATGCTGACTACAACACACTAATACACCCCCATACCATCACACATGCTGACTACAACACACTCATACACCCCCATACCATCACACATGCTGACTACAACACACTAATACACCCCCATACCATCACACATGCTGACTACAACACACTCATACACCCCCATACCATCACACATGCTGACTACAACACACTCATACACCCCCATACCATCACACATGCTGACTACAACACACTCATACACCCCCATACCATCACACATGCTGACTACAACACACTAATACACCCCCATACCATCACACATGCTGACTACAACACACTAATACACCCCCATACCATCACACATGCTGACTACAACACACTAATACACCCCCATACCATCACACATGCTGACTACAACACACTAATACACCCCCATACCATCACACATGCTGACTACAACACACTAATACACCCCCATACCATCACACATGCTGACTACAACACACTAATACACCCCCATACCATCACACATGCTGACTACAACACACTAATACACCCCCATACCATCACACATGCTGACTACAACACACTAATACACCCCCATACCATCACACATGCTGACTACAAGACACTAATACACCCCCATACCATCACACATGCTGACTACAACACACTAATACACCCCCATACCATCACACATGTTGACTACAACACACTAATACACCCCCATACCATCACACATGCTGGCTTTTACACTTTGCTTCGATAACAGTGCCGTCAGAGGGATGGAAGGTCACGGTCATTCAATGTTGGTTTCCGGCCATGCCGCTTACGTGGAGTGATTTCTCCAGATTCTCTGAACCTTTTGATGATATTATGGAGCGTAGATGTTGAAATCCCTAAATTTCTTGCAATTGCACTTTGAGAAAGGTTGTTCTTAAACTGTTTGACTATTTGCTCACGCAGTTGTGGACAAAGGGGTGTACCTCGCCCCATCCTTTCTTGTGAAAGACTGAGCATTTTTTGGGAAGCTGTTTTTGCACCCACCTGTTCCCAATTAGCCTGCACACCTGTGGGATGTTCCAAATAAGTGTTTGATGAGCATTCCTCAACTTTATCAGTATTTATTGCCACCTTTCCCAACTTCTTTGTCACGTGTTGCTGGCATCAAATTCTAAAGTTAATGATTATTTGTTTATGAGTTTGAACATCAAATATGTTGTCTTTGTAGCATATTCAACTGAATATGGCTTGAAAAGGATTTGCAAATCATTGTATTCAGTTTATGTTTACATCTAACACAATTTCCCAACTCATATGGAAACGGGGTTTGTAAAAAAATGTTGATTGATTGCACGGTACCTGTGTTTTTAAAAAGGTGTAAATATTTGTTTTACAGTTCTGTATTATGTATTTTAAAATGTATGTCTTATTACTTTTGTGAAACTGCTCTGTGACATGTGCTGTCGACCTCTTAGCCAGGTCACCCTTGTGAGAGAGATCTTGATCCCAATGGGCTTCTTATCTGCTGAAATAAAGGTTCTATGCGGTTCATGCCGACAGACGACAATAAGGTGATCAAACATGATGTTTCAAACACGCCAACCTGAGGTAATCTCTGCGGCATAATTTCCTCCCCAGCTTGTAGTAGAGCCGGCGGCCCACCTCCCCGAGGCGACATCCGCAGAGGTCACAGCTGAGGCAGTCCTCGTGCCAGTACTGCTCCACGGCCTTCAGGAAGAAGCGGTCGCCGATACTCTGCTGGCAGCCGCCGCACGTCAGCAAAGAAGGCGGCATCTGCAGGACCTCATCCACCGGCTCCCTGCGCCAGGAGAACAAGTCACCCTCTGCTCGGTAAAAGTCTGTTTTTACAAATGGCAGGACGCTTTGTGGGACATGTTACAGCCCTTTCCTGCTCCGTCACTGCATACCAGGGGGGGTCAAACTCACTTGTAGCTCATTATATTTTTTATGTACACTTTGGAAAAAATGTTATCAAATTTAGTGTTTTTTACAGCATGTTGCTGGGAATGGACAAACAGTAGGGGGGCACCACAAATCAATCTACAACCAAATTGTGATTTTTATTCATTCCTATTCTCATCAATTTAAAAAAATCAATCTCAGAAATATAATAAAAATTAAGTTGTTTGTTTCAGGCCTTCTCCGTGCTTCCAGAAGGAGCTTTTCTAATCTGTAACTTGTTTTGAAAAAGTCTCATTGTAATTATTTTACCAAATAACACAGCAAGAATCGTTTGAATCAATCAATCAATCAATGTTTATTTATATAGCCTTGAATCACGAGTGTCTCAAAGGGCTGCACAAGTCACAACCACATTCTCAGCTCAGATGGATGTAACATAATAGTGTGAGAGTCCAGTCCATAGTGGATCTAACATAATAGTGAGAGTCCAGTCCATAGTGGATCTAACATAATAGTGTGAGAGTCCAGTCCATAGTGGATCTAACATAATAGTGTGAGTCCAGTCCATAGTGGATCTAACATAATAGTGAGAGTCCAGTCCATAGTGGATCTAACATAATAGTGTGAGAGTCCAGTCCATAGTGGATCTAACATAATAGTGTGAGAGTCCAGTCCATAGTGGATCTAACATAATAGTGTGAGAGTCCAGTCCATAGTGGATCTAACATAATAGTGAGAGTCCAGTCCATAGTGGATCTAACATAATAGTGAGAGTCCAGTCCATAGTGGATCTAACATAATAGTGTGAGAGTCCAATCCATAGTGGATCCAACATAATAGTGTGAGAGTCCAGTCCATAGTGGATCTAACATAATAGTGTGAGATTCCAGTCCATAGTGGATCTAACATAATAGTGAGAGTCCAGTCCATAGTGGATCTAACATAATAGTGTGAGAGTCCAGTCCATAGTGGATCTAACATAATAGTGAGAGTCCAGTCCATAGTGGATCTAACATAATAGTGTGAGAGTCCAGTCCATAGTGGATCTAACATAATAGTGAGAGTCCAGTCCATAGTGGATCTAACATAATAGTGTGAGAGTCCAGTCCATAGTGGATCTAACATAATAGTGTGAGAGTCCAGTCCATAGTGGATCTAACATAATAGTGAGAGTCCAGTCCATAGTGGATCTAACATAATAGTGTGAGAGTCCAGTCCATAGTAGATCTAACATAATAGTGTGAGAGTCCAGTCCATAGTGGATCTAACATAATAGTGTGAGAGTCCAGTCCATAGTGGATCTAACATAATAGTGAGAGTCCAGTCCATAGTGGATCTAACATAATAGTGAGAGTCCAGTCCATAGTGGATCTAACCTAATAGTGAGAGTCCAGTCCATAGTGGATCTAACATAATAGTGTGAGAGTCCAGTCCATAGTGGATCTAACATAATAGTGAGAGTCCAGTCCATAGTGGATCTAACATAATAGTGAGAGTCCAGTCCATAGTGGATCTAACATAATAGTGAGAGTCCAGTCCATAGTGGATTTAACATAATAGTGTGAGAGTCCAATCCATAGTGGATCCAACATAATAGTGAGAGTCCAGTCCATAGTGGATCTAACATAATAGTGTGAGAGTCCAGTCCATAGTGGATCTAACATAATAGTGAGAGTCCAGTCCATAGTGGATCTAACATAATAGTGAGAGTCCAGTCCGTAGTGGATCTAACATAATAGTGAGAGTCCAGTCCGTAGTGGATCTAACATAATAGTGTGAGAGTCCAGTCCATAGTGGATCTAACATAATAGTGAGAGTCCAGTCCATAGTGGATCTAACATAATAGTGAGAGTCCAGTCCATAGTGGATCTAACATAATAGTGAGAGTCCAGTCCATAGTGGATCTAACATAATAGTGAGAGTCCAGTCCATAGTGGATCTAACATAATAGTGAGAGTCCAGTCCATAGTGGATCTAACATAATAGTGAGAGTCCAGTCCATAGTGGATCTAACATAATAGTGAGAGTCCAGTCCATAGTGGATCTAACATAATAGTGAGAGTCCAGTCCATAGTGGATCTAACATAATAGTGAGAGTCCAGTCCATAGTGGATCTAACATAATAGTGAGAGTCCAGTCCATAGTGGGGCCAGCAGGAGACCATCCCAAGTGGAGACGGGTCAGCAGTGCAAAGATGTCCCCAACCGATGACTTCAAAAATAAATATGGCAGTGTCATGTTGGCGTTTTTTTCCATAACTGAGTTGAAGTTGTTCTCTTATTTTGAAAAACCTCTTTACATAGTTTAATGCATCCAGCGGGGCATCACAACAAAATGAGGCATAATAATGTGTTCATTCCACCACTGTATATACAGTATCAGTTGATATCGGAATCAGTATTTAATCAATAACCCAAATCACAAGTGTCTCAAAGGGCTTTAAGAGTTGGACAAAATCGGATTATCAGCAAAAAAGCCATTATCGGACAAATCTCTCTAAACCAGTGGTTCTCAAATGGGGGTACTTGAAGGTATGCCAAGGGGTACGTGAGATTTTTTGAAAATATTCTAAAAATAGCAACAATTCAAAAATCCTTTATTAATATATTTATTGAATAATACTTCAACAAAATATGAATGTAAGTTCATAAAGTGTGAAAAGAAATACAATAATGCAATATTTGTGGACATGTTCCATAAATATTGATGTTAAAGATTTCTTTTTTTGTGAAGAAATGTTTAGAATTAAGTTGATGAATCCAGATGGATCTCTATTACAATCCCCAAAGAGTGCACTTGAAGTTAGTCGCTACGGGTATTTTATCGAACCCTTTCGGTACGGGCTTTCCGGTTTGGTGCGGAGGTGTACCGAACGAGTTTCCACACGGACACATTAAGTAGCGTACTGCACATTGTGTAAACAATACTCAAAATGCCGGACATTTGAGGCATTTAAGAAACTGTGCCCTGACAGCTCCGCAAAAGAGGACATGTCCTGTGAGGGGAGGACGTATGGTCAGTCTAGGTCCTAGCCCGGGTTATGTCCTGACCACACGTCCTCCCCTCATAGGACCCCAAACCCCCCACACCCTCTTAAAGGTTAAATGTCATTTAGAAAAAGTTGCAATGTGGACTAATAAAACAAAGCTGTTTTGTTTTCTTTCAAACTGTCATTGCTCAAAACATAATATTGAATCAAAATCAATATTATTATGAATTATTGACCTATGCAAGGTTCCCGTTACTTCACATCAAATGTTCCACTAAGAAAAATATTTTTGGTGAAAGATTTTGCAAATTTGGTAGATAAATAACCAAAAAGATTATATTTTGTTGTTTTCTAACTGTACCGAAAATGAACCGAACCGTGACCTCTAAACCGAGGTACGTACCGAACCGAAAATGTTGTGTACCGTTACACCCCTATTAGAAATCTTTATTCATAATTGAATCACTTGTTTATTATTGTTCAACAAGTTTTTAGTTATTTTTACATCTTTTTTTCCAAATAGTTGAAGAAAGACCACTAGAAATTAGCAATATTTTGCACTCTTATACAATTTAATAAATCAGAAAGTGATGACATAGTGCTGTATTTTACTTCTTTATCTCTTTTTTTCAACCAAAAATGCTTTGCTCTGATTAGGGGGTACTTGAATTAAAAACATGTCCATAGGGGGTACATCACTGAAAAAAGGTTGAGAACCACTGGTACATAGAAGAAATTAGGGCTGTGAAATCTTTGGGTGTCCCATGATTCGATTCAATATTGACTCTTGGGGCCGCGATTTGGTTATGAATTTATTTTTTTGATTCAACGCGATTCTCGATTCAAAAATGTTTTTTCCCGATTGAAAAGGATTGTGTATTCATTCAATACATAGATTTCAGCAGGATCTACCCCAGTCTGCTCACATGCTAGCAGAGTAGTAGATTTTTGTAAAAAGCTTTTATAATTGTAAAGGACAATGTTTTATCAACTGATTGCAATAATGTAAATTTGTTTTAACTGTTAAAGGAACCAAAAATAGGACTTATTTTATCTTTGTGAAAACATTGGACACAGTGTGTTGTCCAGCTTATGAGATGCCATGCAAGTGTAAGCCACTTTTTTATTATTTTTATAAATGTCTAATGATAATGTCAATGAGGGATTTTTAATCACTGCTATGCTGAAATTATAACTAATATTGATACTGTTGTTGATAACATTCATTTTTGTTTGGTGTTTGTGTCTCCTCTCAATTGCTCTGTTTATTGCAGTTCTGAGTGTTGCTGGCTCAGGTTCGGTTTTGGAATTGGATTGCATTGTTATGGTATTGCTGTGTCGTGGTTTGCTGGATTGATAAAAAATAAATAGAATAAAATGAGAATCAGCACCTCCAAGTCCGAGTCCATGGTTCTCGCCCGGAAAAGGGTGGAGTGCCATCCCCGGGTTGGGGAGGAGACCCTGCCCCAAGTGGAGGAGTTCAAGTACCTAGGAGTCTTGTTCACGAGTGAGGGAAGAGTGGATCGTGAGATGGACAGGCGGATCGGTGCGGCGTCTTCAGTAATGCGGACGTTGTATCGATCCGTTGTGGTGAAGAAGGAGCCGAGCCGGAAGGCAAAGCTCTCAATTTACCGGTCGATCTACGTTCCCATCCTCACCTATGGTCATGAGCTTTGGGTCATGACCGAAAGGATAAGATCACGGGTACAAGCGGCCCAAATGAGTTTGGGTCTCTCCCTTAGAGATAGGGTGAGAAGCTCTGCCATCCGGGAGGAACTCAAAGTAAAGCCGCTGCTCCTCCACATCGAGAGGAGCCAGATGAGGTGGTCATGCATCTGGTCAGGATGCCACCCGAACGCCTCCCTAGGGAGGTGTTTAGGGCACGTCCAACCGGTAGGAGGCCACGGGGAAGACCCAGGACACGTTGGGAAGACTGTCTCCCGGCTGGCCTGGGAACGCCTCGGGATCCCCCGGGAAGAGCTAGACGAAGTGGCTGGGGAGAGGGAAGTCTGGGTTTCCCTGATTAGGCTTTTGCCCCCGCGACCCGACCTCGGATAAGCGGAAGAAGATGGATGGATGGATTTAAAAAAAAAAAAAGAGTATCGATTCTGAATCTCGATTCGTATTCGAGTCGATTTTTTTCCCACACCCTTAGAAGAAATAAACATGTTTCTGTCAGCAGCGCCAATGAGGTCAGTGCAGCAGTTCCTGTAGTGTCCACACGAGGGAGACATTTGACACAGTCTTACTGCGTTGCCTCCGAAGCAGAACGATCAAAAGTAGAAAAGCAGAACGTATGAGCAAAGTAAAACCGGATACATATTTTCATATTAATTACTATGAACAAATCTTACGGAATTCCAGTATTTCAACTTCCCCAACAGGACAAACTCGCATGATGCCGCGATGATGAAAAAGTGTCGCACTCACTCGTTAGCTTCCAGCGTCTTCCTCTCGATGGTGGAAGACATTCCCGGGCCGGAGAGAGGATGGACCCCCACGCACCTGCTGCTCCTAAACAATCATGTCAGGGCGGGGAAGGACGGACATGATCGCGTCCTCGGTCGGCTGTGTTCATGTCCGCGATCATGTCGTGTTTAAATAGGTCGCCCCCCCCCCCCTCCATCCCCCCCAGTGGGTCTGCTTTCGTTTCCCTCTTCCTGCCCACGACACGCGTGACAATGGCAGGAAATGAGCCTTTAAAGCGGCAGTTGAACACAACACGGACTGTCCTGCGTCGTGACTCCCACTAATGAGTCCCTCTCGGGGTCTGTGGCAGGCGTGGAAACCTGCGTGGATTTTACTCGCCGGCTCTCGGAACTTCTTTCACAACGACACGTGACCGTGTGCACGAAGCACGTCAGTCGTACGAAATAACGCGGAATACAAACTACTCATTTTTGAAAATAGTACAATATAATATACGCAGCTCAAATAGGCTGCAGCAACCCCAAAAGGGACAAGCGGTAGTAAATGGATGGATAATAATATATGCTACAAATAAAGAAAAAATACAATATGTAACACATTGTGTATCGGTCTTGTGTAAAATATTGTAACTATTTCTAATAAGTTAAAGTAGCAATGATCGTCACACACACACTAGGTGTGGTGAAATGTGTCCTCGGCATTTGTTTCATCACCCCTGGGAGGTGAGGGGAGCAGTGAGCAGCAGCGGTGGCCACGCCCCGGGAATCATTTTTGGTGGTTTAACCCCCAAATTCCAATTGATGCTGAGTAGTAATGGGTCTTGTCTTTGGTATGACTCGGCCGGGGTTTGAACTCACGACCTACCCACCTCCGGGCAGACACTCTAACCCAGGGGTGCCCACACTTTTTCTGCAAGCGAGCTACTTTTCAATTGACCAACTCGAGGGGGATCTACCTCATTTATATATATCATTTATATTTATTTATTTATGAAAGAGACCTTTTTGTAAACAAGTTAAATGTGTTTAATGATAATACAAGCATGTGTAACACATATAGATGTCTTTCTTTCACAAAGACAAGAATATAAGTTGGTGTATTACATGATTCTGATGACTTGCATTGATTGGAATCAGACAGTAATGATGATAACGCCCACATTTTCAAATGGAGGAGAAAAAAAGTGGTCCTTTCTGTACAATACCACATGAAAGTGGTTGGTTTTTGGCATCTAATTCATCCAGCTTCCATACACTTTACAAGAAAAACATTGGCGGCAAATTCCGTAGCTTGCTTGATTGACATTCACGGCACCCGAGGGTCTTGTGAGATGACGCTGGCTGCTGCCAGTTCATTATTATGAAAAAATGACAGAGAGGAAGGCGAGAAACACTTTTTATTTCAACAGACTTTCGCGCCGTCCCTTCCGTCAAAACTCTAAAGGCCGACTGCACATTTCCTATCTTCACAATAAAAGCCCTGCTTCATGCTGCCTGCGCTAACTAAATACGGCGCGAGAGTCTGTTGAAATAAAAAGTGTTTCTCGCCTTCCTCTCGGTCATATTTTCATAATAATGATCTTGCAGCAGCCAGCGTCATCTCACAAGACCCTCCGGTACCGTGAATGTCATTTAAGTGACGTCTTGGTGAAGATTGATGATCACTCATTTTTAGGTCTATTTTTTTTAAAAAGCCTGGCTGGAGATGGACTGACACACCCCCCGCGGTCGACTGGTAGCTCGCGATCGACGTAATGGGCACCCCTGCTCTAACCACTAGGCCAGGTAGGTGAGTATGCGTAGAAATAATGTAAAAATATATTTCGAAAATACCATAGAGTGTCAGCCTGTGACCATCAAGTTTATAAGAACTTTGCATTTAAAGCAGGCGTCTCAAACACAATTCACCAGAGTCTGGGTGAGGCTGGGCTGCAAGAAAAGATTTCCTAAAATTTTTTTTGCATACTCTTCAGCATGTCTAGTTGTATAATGACGTTTCAAATTGTATTCCTTGTGCACCGCAACTTTCTCTGCAAATAAGACACGTCCGGGTGCCCCTGTGTTCAACAAAGAAATATTGCATCTCCCACTTTTCCTGGAAATGTCTTTGCTCACCACTAATTTTTCTCTTCACTGCAGGCTTTGAAAAAGACATGTTTGGGGTTGTGGAATATATTTGTATTCAGTCGACGCACGGATAATAATGTTATTGTTCCGCTTCTCTTCCCTCCAGCAATATGGCGGTCAGCGGATAATAGTAAAGTACAGGGATAGCCAGAACAAAAAAAGTGACGGCTCCTGGTGTGTTATCTGGCGTCATATAGAAATATATGTGGTGTTCATCGTGTGAGGCAGTGCAAATTAAACAATTAAAAAAATAATAATTTGAATTGGTCCAGGTTATCGGGGACTGTTGTTACTGACGAACAGGTGTCGCAGTGTGACAACAGCCGAGCACATAAGAAAACTATAGTCTCCATGGCGACGTCACTTGCCGCTTTTCCACTAACGCAGGGGTAGGCAACCCAGAACGTTGAAAGAGCCATTTTGGAGCCAAATAACACAACGCTGTCAAGCGCCATTCATATAAAACTCGCGGGTCGCACTAACATTAAACTTTCATATTAAGGTGAGGGCCGCAGAATAACGTCTCGCAGGCCACATGTCTGAGACCCCTGATTTAAACCATCCATCCATCCATCCGAGGGGGGGTCGCGAGGGCAGCAGCCTAAGCAGAGAAGCCCAGACTTTCCTCTCCCCAGCCACTTGGTCCAGCTCTTCCCGGGGGATCCCGAGGCGTTCCCAGGCCAGCCGGGAGACACAGTCTTCCCAACGTTTCCTGGGTCTTCCCCGTGGTCTCCTACCGGTCAGACGTGCCCTAAACACCTCCCTAGGGAGGCGTTCGGGTGGCATCCTGACCAGATGCCCGAACCACCTCATCTGGCTCCTCTCCATGTTCCTCTCATCAGAGGTGGGTAGAGTAGCCAGACATTGTACTTAAGTAAGAGTACTGTTACTTTAGAGATTTATTACTCAAGTAAAAGTAAGGAGTAGTCACCCAAATATTTACTTGAGTAAAAGTAAAAAGTATGTTGTGAAAAAACTACTCAAATACTGAGTAACTGATGAGTAACTTGATTGTTTAATGATTACGGCAACAAATAACGCACAAAAACATAAAAATAGCAATGAGAAAATACAGAGCCAGGAATATCTCTTAACCAACTAAAACAATAATATATATTAAATAATAGCACATTAAAATAAGGCACATTGAGCCACAATAAATTAACAGCACCATAGGCTCAGTAGGCATTGATTGATTGATTGATTGAAACTTGTATTAGTAGATTGCACAGTACAGTACATATTCCGTACAATTGACCACTAAATGGTAACACCCCAATAAGTTTTTCAACGTCTATCAATTACTTAATAAATGACCAAGTTGAGGTGATCTACCTCATAAATACATTTATATACACACACATATCATATACATATATATATACATACATACATATACAGTACATAATTTATATTTATTTATTTTGCCATTTTTGTTGACATGTTAAAGGTGTTTTAATGAATATAAATGCATGTTTAACACATATAAATTCCTATCTTTCATGAAGACAAGAATATAAGTTGGTGTATTACCTGATTCTGATGACTTGCATTGATTGGAATCAGACAGTATAGTGCTGATAACGTCCACGTTTTCAAATGGAGGACAAAAAAAGTTCTTCCTTCCTGTCTAATACCACATGAAAGTCGTTGGTTTTTGGCATCTTATTTGTCCAGCTTCCATATTCGTTTTTATACACTTTACAAGAAATACATTGGCGGCAAACTCCTTATCTTGCTAGCTTGTTTGCGATGGCTTTGGGAGACTCTTATTTTGTTAGCGCAGGCGCTTTTATTGTGAAGACAGGAACTGTGCGATCAGTCTTTAGGCTTTTGACGGGAAGTACGGTTGAAATAAAAAGTGTCTTTTTTCCTTTACACTTTTGATTGATTGATTGAAACTTGTATTATTAGATTGCACAGTACAGTACATATTCTGTACAATTGACCACTAAATGGTAACACCCCAATAAGTTTTTCAACGTTAATCAATTACTTAATAAATGACCAAGTCGAGGTGATCTACCTCATATATACATACACACACATATCATATATATATACATTTATATATACAGTATATAATTTATATTTATTTATTTTGTCATTTCTGTTGATATGTTAAAGGTGTTTTAATGAATATAAATGCATGTTTAACACATATAGATTCCTATCTTTCATGAAGACAAGAATATAAGTTGGTGTATTACCTGATTCTGATGACTTGCATTGATTGGAATCAGACAGTATAGTGCTGATAACGTCCACGTTTTCAAATGGAGGACCAAAAAAGTTCTTCCTTCCTGTCTAATACCTCATGAAAGTCGTTGGTTTTTGGCATCTTATTTGTCCAGCTTCCATATTCGTTTTTATACACTTTACAAGAAATACATTGGCGGCAAACGCCTTATCTTGCTAGCTTGTTTGCGCTGGCTTTGGGAGACTCTTATTTTGTTAGCGCAGGCGCGATGGAGCGGCGCTTTTATTGTGAAGACAGGAACTGTGTGATCAGGACGGGAAGTACGGTTGAAATAAAAAGTGTCTTTTTTCCTTTACACTTTTGATTGATTGATTGAAACTTGTATTATTAGATTGCACAGTACAGTACATATTCTGTACAATTGACCACTAAATAGTAACACCCCAATAAGTTTTTCAACTTATTTAAGTTGGGTCATGTGACCGCCTGGCTCTGTTTGATTGGTCCAACGTCACCAGTGACTGCATGTGATTGGTGAAACACAGACATGCGTAGATCCTACTTTGAAAAAACAAAACAAACATTAACGGATCGATTAAAAAAAGTAGTGAGTAGCGAGCCGAATGCAAATAAATGGAGCGGAGTAAAAGTAGCGTTTCTTCTCTATAAATATACTCAGGTAAAAGTGTGTTGCATAAAAACTACTTGTAGAAGTACAATTCATCCCAAAAGTTACTCAAGTAAATGTAACGGAGTAAATGTAGCGCGTTACTACCCACCTCTGCTTCTCATCTGGTTCTTTCTCTCACCCTGGATTTTTCGGCTCTCCCTAAACACTATCAGTAACACTCAACAGCACAACGCACTTTTTTGGATTTAGTCACACTCTATTTCCCTTTGTTTATTATATTATTATTTGTGTGTGTGTGTGTGTGTGTGTGTGTGTGTGTTCACAGTGGCTGCCTCTTATCTGCTGGCAGAATGTGAGGGCTGCCAGCGGGAGGGAGGAACACAGACAGCCGTTGGACTGGACCATGAGATAAAGCAGCTCCAGAGAGTTGGGACTCCAACCCTAAAATCGAGGCTGAGTGTATCCTTGGGCTCATAAACCTATAAAGGTTCACCAGACAGCCAGCAGCAAATGGATCAAATTCCACCTTTTTTAATGAAACAACACAGGAGACGAAGGGTCAGGTATAAAAAACCTCGAATATTTAATAAGTCATGCACTACTTCCTGTGAAGCGGAGGCAGACAGGCCAGAGGATGTGCAAGTAGCACATCACACTTTCCTGAGGGGTTACTTGACTCACACATGATGGTTTCTCTCCATTTTTAACTCCAAATGCTTCTGCTCGTTAAGAAGATGAAATCTAGAAGAAAAAAAAAGACTATTTTTGGCGCCTAGACTTCTCAAACATAAGCAGAGAGAGCGCTTTAAACAAACCTTTTTTATACAATTCTATACTTCCCCATTCTTCAATCAATGTTTATTTATATAGCCCTAAATCACACGTGTCTCAAAGGGCTACACAAGCCAAAACCACATCCTCGGCTCATAGCCCACATAAGGGAAAGGAAAAACTCACAACCCAGTGGGATGTCAATATGAATGACTGTGAGAAACCTTGGAGAGGACCACAGATGTGGGTGACCTCCCCCGCCTCACTGCCTCCCTCTAGAGGAGACTGGATGCAATGGATGTCGAGTGGGTCTATCATAATATTGTGAAAGTCCAGTCCATAGTGGATCTAACATAATAGTGTGAGAGTCCAGTCCATAGTGGATCTAACATAATAGTGAGAGTCCAGTCCATAGTGGATCTAACATAATAGTGAGAGTCCAGTCCATAGTGGATCTAACATAATATTGTGAAAGTCCAGTCCATAGTGGATCTAACATAATAGTGTGAGAGTCCAGTCCATAGTGGATCTAACATAATAGTGAGAGTCCAGTCCATAGTGGATCTAACATAATAGTGTGAGAGTCCAGTCCATAGTGGATCTAACATAATAGTGAGAGTCCAGTCCATAGTGGATCTAACATAATAGTGTGAGAGTCCAGTCCATTGTGGATCTAACCTAATAGTGTGAGAGTCCAGTCCATAGTGGATCTAACATAATAGTGTGAAAGTCCAGTCCATTGTGGATCTAACATAATAGTGTGAGAGTCCAGTCCATAGTGGATCTAACATAATAGTGAGAGTCCAGTCCATAGTGGATCTAACATAATAGTGAGAGTCCAGTCCATAGTGGATCTTACATATTATTGTGAGAGTCCAGTCCATAGTGGATGTAACACAATAGTGAGAGTCCAGTCCATAGTGGATCTAACATAATATTGTGAGAGTCCAGTCCATAGTGGATCCAACATAATAGTGAGAGTCCAGTCCGTTGTGGATCCAACATAATAGTGAGAGTCCAGTCCATAGTGGATCTAACATGATAGTGAGAGTCCAGTCCATAGTGGATCTTACATAATATTGTGAGAGTCCAGTCCATAGTGGATGTAACACGATTGTGAGAGTCCAGTCCATAGTGGATCTAACATAATAGTGAGAGTCCAGTCCATAGTGGATCTTACATAATATTGTGAGAGTCCAGTCCATAGTGGATCTAACACAATAGTGAGAGTCCAGTCCATAGTGGATCTAACATAATATTGTGAGTGTCCAGTCCATAGTGGATCCAACATAATAGTGAGAGTCCAGTCCGTTGTGGATCCAACATAATAGTGTGAGAGTCCAGTCCATAGTGGATCTAACAAAATATGGTGAGAGTCCAGTCCATAGTGGATCTAACATAATAGTGAGAGTCCAGTCCATAGTGAATCTAACATAATAGTGTGAGAGTCCAGTCCATAGTGGATCTAACAAAATATGGTGAGAGTCCAGTCCATAGTGGATCTAAATTAATAGTGTGAGAGTCCAGTCCATAGTGGATCTAACATAATAGTGTGAGAGTCCAGTCCATAGTGGATCCAACAAAATATGGTGAGAGTCCAGTCCATAGTGGATCTAACATAATAGTTTGAGAGTCCAGTCCATAGTGGATCTAACAAAATATGGTGAGAGTCCAGTCCATAGTGGATCTAACATAATAGTTTGAGAGTCCAGTCCATAGTGGATCTAACAAAATATGGTGAGAGTCCAGTCCATAGTGGATCTAACATAATAGTTTGAGAGTCCAGTCCATAGTGGATCTAACAAAATATGGTGAGAGTCCAGTCCATAGTGGATCTAACATAATAGTGTGAGAGTCCAGTCCATAGTGGATCTAACAAAATATGGTGAGAGTCCAGTCCATAGTGGATCTAACAAAATATGGTGAGAGTCCAGTCCATAGTGGATCTAACAAAATATGGTGAGGGTCCAGTCCATAGTGGATCTAACATAATAGTGTGAGAGTCCAGTCCATAGTGGATCTAACAAAATATGGTGAGAGTCCAGTCCATAGTGGATCTAACAAAATATGGTGAGAGTCCAGTCCATAGTGGATCTAACAAAATATGGTGAGAGTCCAGTCCATAGTGGATCTAACATAATAGTGTGAGAGTCCAGTCCATAGTGGATCTAACAAAATATGGTGAGAGTCCAGTCCATAGTGGATCTAACAAAATATGGTGAGAGTCCAGTCCATAGTGGATCTAACATAATATTGTGAGAGTCCAGTCCATAGTGGATCCAACATAATAGTGAGAGTCCAGTCCGTTGTGGATCCAACATAATAGTGAGAGTCCAGTCCATAGTGGATTTAACATGATAGTGAGAGTCCAGTCCATAGTGGATCTTACATAATATTGTGAGAGTCCAGTCCATAGTGGATGTAACACGATTGTGAGAGTCCAGTCCATAGTGGATCTAACATAATAGTGAGAGTCCAGTCCATAGTGGATCTTACATAATATTGTGAGAGTCCAGTCCATAGTGGATCTAACACAATAGTGAGAGTCCAGTCCATAGTGGATCTAACATAATATTGTGAGTGTCCAGTCCATAGTGGATCCAACATAATAGTGAGAGTCCAGTCCGTTGTGGATCCAACATAATAGTGTGAGAGTCCAGTCCATAGTGGATCTAACAAAATATGGTGAGAGTCCAGTCCATAGTGGATCTAACATAATAGTGAGAGTCCAGTCCATAGTGAATCTAACATAATAGTGTGAGAGTCCAGTCCATAGTGGATCTAACAAAATATGGTGAGAGTCCAGTCCATAGTGGATCTAAATTAATAGTGTGAGAGTCCAGTCCATAGTGGATCTAACATAATAGTGTGAGAGTCCAGTCCATAGTGGATCTAACATAATAGTGTGAGAGTCCAGTCCATAGTGGATCTAACATAATAGTGTGAGAGTCCAGTCCATAGTGGATCCAACAAAATATGGTGAGAGTCCAGTCCATAGTGGATCTAACATAATAGTTTGAGAGTCCAGTCCATAGTGGATCTAACAAAATATGGTGAGAGTCCAGTCCATAGTGGATCTAACAAAATATGGTGAGAGTCCAGTCCATAGTGGATCTAACATAATAGTGTGAGAGTCCAGTCCATAGTGGATCTAACAAAATATGGTGAGAGTCCAGTCCATAGTGGATCTAACAAAATATGGTGAGAGTCCAGTCCATAGTGGATCTAACAAAATATGGTGAGAGTCCAGTCCATAGTGGATCTAACATAATAGTGTGAGAGTCCAGTCCATAGTGGATCTAACAAAATATGGTGAGAGTCCAGTCCATAGTGGATCTAACAAAATATGGTGAGAGTCCAGTCCATAGTGGATCTAACAAAATATGGTGAGAGTCCAGTCCATAGTGGATCTAACATAATAGTGTGAGAGTCCAGTCCATAGTGGATCTAACAAAATATGGTGAGAGTCCAGTCCATAGTGGATCTAACAAAATATGGTGAGAGTCCAGTCCATAGACAAGTAAAATACCCATAGCTGGTGTGTTTATGGAGTGTTCAATGTAGATTACCATCAATCTAGTGTTTCATCTTATGTAACTTGCCACATTTCTGTATGGTTTTGCAGTGCTTTGAAGTAAAATCCCTGAAATTCAACTCAGCTGGAGTTTCTGTTGAGAACCATGTGGGTTAAAATCGTTTTTGAGTTTGTGGATTAAAAATAAAACCCTTGTTGTGCCTGAAATGTTCATTAAACATGTTTTGCGGCACACTGGGTTATTTTGAACTACCTCAATTTATTTTACTATTAAATATAAGATATTTAAATTTCCCCTATTCGGGTCGCTGCCAGTGTTTAGAGCAGAGGTGAGCAATTAATTTTCTACCGGGGGCCGCATGAGTAACCTGAGCACTGCTGGAGGGCCACATCAACAATATTTCAATTACATTTTGCTCAATATTATCTTTGATATACGGTAAGATAAATAATAATAATAATAACTTCATTTAACTTGACTTCATACAAAAGCAGATTGCTTTTGATGCTTTTTTTTTTTTTTTTAACACTGTCTTACACAACACTTTCTGATGTATAATACAATGCAATTGTATTATATCCGCTTGAGATGGTTTCCTGTGGACGGGACTCTCACTGCTGTCTTGGAGCCACTATGGATTGAACTTTCACAGTATCATGTTAGACCCGCTCGACATCCATTGCTTTCGGTCCCCTAGAGGGGGGGGGGGGGGGTTGCCCACATCTGAGGTCCTCTCCAAGGTTTCTCATAGTCAGCATTGTCACTGGCGTCCCACTGAATGTGAATTCTCCCTGCCCACTGGGTGTGAGTTTTCCTTGCCTTTTTGTGGGTTCTTCCGAGGATGTTGTAGTCGTACTGATTTGTGCAGTCCTTTGAGACATTTGTGATTTGGGGCTATATAAATAAACATTGATTGATAAACATTGAATTTTGTCAATATCTGTCACTTTCTCCTGCATCCTCTTTAAAAGTCCAACAGTTTTTCCCGGCAGATTTGGACAACCATCTGTTGTCACACCTGCCAGCTTGTCCCATTTCAGTCCTAACATGTCCTTTACCTCTGTGAACAAGTCATTACCTGTGGTTGTCTCTTTAATTCACTGCATGGCTGCCAGCTCCTTTGTCATTTGAAAGTCTGCAGTTATCCCACGTAAGAAGATGAGCAGCAGGGCGATGTCACGTACATCGCAGCTCTCATCCAAAGTCAGCGAAAAATAGTCGAAGTCGGCCGTTCTGTTCTTCAGCTGAAGCTCCGAGTTTCCAGCGAATGGTCTCAACCCGCCTCGTTACAGTGCGTCGGGAGAGTGACACGTTGTCAAATGCGCCCCTCTTCTCCGGGCATATCAGCACAACAAAGTCCTTTTTGGGTTTGCAGTTTTACCATCAACGCATCAGCCTCCCTTGCGCGCTCTTCATTAGACAGATTCTACTATTTTTCCTCCTGCTTCGTGGTGTAGTGGCCATTCAAATTATATTCTTCAACACAGCAACCTGTGTACCACAAATTAAGCACACGGCTTTACCTTTAATTTCTGTAGAGAAATACTTGGCAGTCCATGTCTTGTTGAAAACACGGCATTCGTCATCAACTTTTGTTTTTGTGGCGTGAGCTGACATTTCGGGGGTAACCGGGCATCACTTGTCGCTGTGCACCTTCACTCACAGCTTACACACGGTCATACGTCCATAAATAACACTTTTCAAAATAAAAGCAGCACAGTTGTATTGCACACACGACATAAATGTTTTTTTTAAATGTAATTTGTGATTGCCGCTGTTCATTCAATCACAATCACGCACGTGCCTATGTCCACATGGAAGTAATATAAATTAAAGCTGCAAGCAGCGTTGGTCGGGTCCGCCGTTGGCCGCCGCCGCCGCCGTGTCCCGAGTCCCGATCTTAGTCAGACCAACATAGAGGTCTTTGTTTCATGTCTCTACGACATTCCTAACAGAAGTTACAAGCAGTTTTGTCTGGAAAAAGGTGACGGCTTTTTACAAAACTTTTATTTTGAAGGGGTAATTGCCAACTTCCTGTTGATTTTAACTGAAAGATGCCACCTATCAAAATGTAGGTCTAAGTGAGACCTACATAGAGGTTTTTGTTTCATGTCTAACGCTTTTCAAAACAAAAGCAGCACCGTTTTATTGCACACTCGACATGGATACTTTTTAGAATTTATTTTGTAATTTATGCTTGGCCTCCCGCGGGCCGGATGAATGCCCAGGTCTGGATGAGAGGATGATGGTTGAGAATATTTATCCTGCTTGATAAAGAGAAAAAAGTGTGTTCTATGCTGTAAATTTGAACAAGAGGGTGGGTTCTGAGCCTTATGTTTAAAAAAATAAAGTTTGAGGTCAAATGAGGAACCACTCTGGGATTCTCTTTAGAAAATATGAAGTGATGGCTGTTGTTTGAAAGAAGCCCGCCTGCTGAAATGGAGTCACTCGTTGAAATAGATCTTCACTTGCTTTCACAATCCTCCCATAATCAGTATTAACCCCCCAAAAAGCCCACAGTCTGTGGGACATTGCAATCAGAGAGCTGGGCTTCCTGTGTTTGACACAACAAGAGGAAGCTGCTTGCACATTCTTTAGACGACTCACAGGTTTGGTTTGTTGCTCAAGTAGTAGAAGTGGATTATTACGTCAAGTCATATTCGTTAGGGCTTCTAACACATCAATCTGCACTCTGGGGAGTAAATAAGGAGAGATAAAAGCATATCCACTAATATTGTGACTTGAAGTTCACATTTTGTGATTCACTTTGCTGAGTTTTACTGCCACCTGCTGGTGTAAATAATACAACTATCAGCGTGCTTGTTCAAAATGACTTAATAACTGTAGATTGGCATCTTCTAACAACATTTAGGACAACACACTTCCTTGGTACTTGGTCATAACAATGAAAACAATATCTGTATGACCACAATAGTTGGGTAGAAACAATATTGTAGTTGTAAAGGTCATATAATAATAAAGTTAAAGTAGCAATGATTGTCACACACATACTAGATGTGGCCAAATGATCCTCTGCATTTGACCCATCACCCTTGATCACCCTCTGGGAGGTGAGGGGAGCAGTGAGCAGCAGTGGTGGCCGCGGCCGGGAATAATTTTTGGGTGATTTAACCCCCATTTCCAAGCCTTGATGCTGAGTGCCAAGCAGGGAGGTAACAATTATTTATACAGTATCATGAATTGATTTACATGGACCCCGACTTAAGCAAGTTGAAAAACTTATTGGGGTGTTACCATTTTGTGGTCAATTGTACGGAATATGTACTGTACTGTGCAATCTACTAATAAAAGTTTCAATCAATCAATCAAATCTACTAATAAAAGTATCAATCAATCAATCAAATCTACTAATAAAAGTTTCAATCAATCAATAAATCAAAGATTCACTATGGACTGGATAAAACTAGTATATTAGATCCACTATGGACTGGATTCTCACTATTATGTTAGATCCACTATGGACTGGACTCTCACTATTATGTTAGATCCACTATGGACTGGATTCTCACTATTATGTTAGATCCACTATGGACTGGACTCTCACTATTATGTTAGATCCACTATGGACTGGACTATCACTATTATGTTAGATCCACTATGGACTGGACTCTCACTATTATGTTAGATCCACTATGGACTGGACTCTCACACTATTATGTTAGATCCACTATGGACTGGACTCTCACACTATTATGTTAGATCCACTATGGACTGGACTCTCTCACTATTATGTTAGATCCACTATGGACTGGACACTCACACTATTTTGTTAGATCCACTATGGACTGGTCTCACACTATTATGTTGGATCCACCATGGACTGGATTCTCACACTATTATGTTAGATCCACTATGGACTGGACTCTCACTATTATGTTAGATCCACTATGGACTGGACTATCACTATTATGTTAGATCCACTATGGACTGGACTCTCACTATTATGTTAGATCCACTATGGACTGGACTCTCACACTATTATGTTAGATCCACTATGGACTGGACTCTCACACTATTATGTTAGATCCACTATGGACTGGACTCTCACACTATTATGTTAGAACCTCTATGGACTGGACTCTCACTATTATGTAAGATCCACTATGGACTGGACTCTCACACTATTATGTTAGATCCACTATGGACTGGACTCTCACTATTATGTTAGATCCACTATGGACTGGACTCTCACTATTATGTTGGATCCACTATGGATTGGACTCTCACACTATTATGTTAGATCCACTATGGACTGGACTCTCACTATTATGTTAGATCCACTATGGACTGGACTATCACTATTATGTTAGATCCACTATGGACTGGACTCTCACACTATTATGTTATATCCCCTATGGACTGGACTCTCACTATTATGTTAGATCCACTATGGACTGGACTCTCATTATTATGTTAGATCCACTTTGGACTGGTCTCACACTATTATGTTGGATCCACCATGGACTGGATTCTCACACTATTATGTTAGATCCACTATGGACTGGACTCTCACTATTATGTTAGATCCACTATGGACTGGACTATCACTATTATGTTAGATCCACTATGGACTGGACTCTCACACTATTATGTTAGATCCACTATGGACTGGACGCTCACTATTATGTTAGATCCACTATGGACTGGACTCTCATTATTATGTTAGATCCACTTTGGACTGGTCTCACACTATTATGTTGGATCCACCATGGACTGGACTCTCACACTATTATGTTAGATCCACTATGGACTGGACTCTCACTATTATGTTAGATCCACTATGGACTGGACTCTCACTATTATGTTAGATCCACTATGGACTGGACTCTCACACTATTATGTTAGAACCACTATGGACTGGACTCTCACTATTATGTAAGATCCACTAGGGACTAGACTGTCACTATTATGTAAGATCCACTAGGGACTGGACTCTCACACTATTATGTTGGATCCACTATGGACTGGACTCTCATTATTATGTTGGATCCACTTTGGACTGGACTCTCCCTATTATGTTAGATCCACTATGGACTGGACTCTCACACTATTATCTTAGAACCTCTATGGACTGGACTCTCACTATTATGTAAGATCCACTATGGACTGGACTCTCACTATTATGTTAGATCCACTATGGACTGGACTCTCACACTATTATGTTAGATCCACTATGGACTGGACTCTCACTATTATGTTAGATCCACTATGGACTGGACTCTCACACTATTATGTTAGATCCACTATGGACTGGACTCTCACAATATTATGTTAGATCCACTATGGACTGGACTCTCACACTATTATGTTAGATCCACTATGGACTGGACTCTCACACTATTATGTTAGATCCACTATGGACTGGACTCTCACTATTATGTTGGATCCACTATGGACTGGACTCTCACACTATTATCTAAGATCCACTATGGACTGGACTCTCACTATTATGTTAGATCCACTATGGACTGGACTCCCTCACTATTATGTTAGATCCACTCAGGACTGGACTCTCACTATTATGTTAGTTCCACTATGGACTGGACTCTCTCACTATTATGTTAGATCCACTATGGACTGGACTCTCACTATTATATTAGATCCACTATGGACTGGACTCTCATTATTATGTTAGATCCACTTTGGACTGGACTCTCACTATTATGTTAGATCCACTATGGACTGGACTCTCACACTATTATGTTAGAACCTCTATGGACTGGACTCTCGCTATTATGTAAGATCCACTATGGACTGGACTCTCACACTATTATGTTAGATCCACTATGGACTGGACTCTCACACTATTATGTTAGATCCACTATGGACTGGACTCTCACACTATTATGTTAGATCCACTATGGACTGGACTCTCACACTATTATGTTAGATCCACTATGGACTGGACTCTCAGTATTATGTTAGATCCACTATGGACTGGACTCTCACACTATTATGTTAGATCCACTCTGGACTGGACTCTCACTATTATGTTAGATCCACTATGGACTGGACTCTCACACTATTATCTAAGATCCACTATGGACTGGACTCTCACTATTATGTTAGATCCACTATGGACTGGACACCCTCACTATTATGTTAGATCCACTATGGACTGGACTCCCTCACTATTATGTTAGATCCACTAAGGACTGGACTCTCTCACTATTATGTTAGATCCACTATGGACTGGACTCCCTCACTATTATGTTAGATCCACTAAGGACTGGACTCTCTCACTATTATGTTAGATCCACTATGGACTGGATTTTCACACTATTATGTTAGATCCACTATGGACTGGACTCTCTCACTATTATGTTAGATCCACTATGGACTGGACTCTCACTATTATGTTAGATCCACTATGGACTGGACTCTCACTATTATGTTAGATCCACTATGGACTGGACTCTCACACTATTATGTTAGAACCACTATGGACTGGACTCTCACTATTATGTTAGATCCACTATGGACTGGACTCCCTCACTATTATGTTAGATCCACTAAGGACTGGACTCTCTCACTATTATGTTAGATCCACTTTGGACTGGTCTCACACTATTATGTTGGATCCACCATGGACTGGACTCTCACACTATTATGTTAGATCCACTATGGACTGGACTCTCACTATTATGTTAGATCCACTATGGACTGGACTCTCACTATTATGTTAGATCCACTATGGACTGGACTCTCACACTATTATGTTAGAACCACTATGGACTGGACTCTCACTATTATGTAAGATCCACTAGGGACTAGACTGTCACTATTATGTAAGATCCACTAGGGACTGGACTCTCACACTATTATGTTGGATCCACTATGGACTGGACTCTCATTATTATGTTGGATCCACTTTGGACTGGACTCTCCCTATTATGTTAGATCCACTATGGACTGGACTCTCACACTATTATCTTAGAACCTCTATGGACTGGACTCTCACTATTATGTAAGATCCACTATGGACTGGACTCTCACTATTATGTTAGATCCACTATGGACTGGACTCTCACACTATTATGTTAGATCCACTATGGACTGGACTCTCACTATTATGTTAGATCCACTATGGACTGGACTCTCACACTATTATGTTAGATCCACTATGGACTGGACTCTCACAATATTATGTTAGATCCACTATGGACTGGACTCTCACACTATTATGTTAGATCCACTATGGACTGGACTCTCACACTATTATGTTAGATCCACTATGGACTGGACTCTCACTATTATGTTGGATCCACTATGGACTGGACTCTCACACTATTATCTAAGATCCACTATGGACTGGACTCTCACTATTATGTTAGATCCACTATGGACTGGACTCCCTCACTATTATGTTAGATCCACTCAGGACTGGACTCTCACTATTATGTTAGTTCCACTATGGACTGGACTCTCTCACTATTATGTTAGATCCACTATGGACTGGACTCTCACTATTATATTAGATCCACTATGGACTGGACTCTCATTATTATGTTAGATCCACTTTGGACTGGACTCTCACTATTATGTTAGATCCACTATGGACTGGACTCTCACACTATTATGTTAGAACCTCTATGGACTGGACTCTCGCTATTATGTAAGATCCACTATGGACTGGACTCTCACACTATTATGTTAGATCCACTATGGACTGGACTCTCACACTATTATGTTAGATCCACTATGGACTGGACTCTCACACTATTATGTTAGATCCACTATGGACTGGACTCTCACACTATTATGTTAGATCCACTATGGACTGGACTCTCAGTATTATGTTAGATCCACTATGGACTGGACTCTCACACTATTATGTTAGATCCACTCTGGACTGGACTCTCACTATTATGTTAGATCCACTATGGACTGGACTCTCACACTATTATCTAAGATCCACTATGGACTGGACTCTCACTATTATGTTAGATCCACTATGGACTGGACACCCTCACTATTATGTTAGATCCACTATGGACTGGACTCCCTCACTATTATGTTAGATCCACTAAGGACTGGACTCTCTCACTATTATGTTAGATCCACTATGGACTGGACTCCCTCACTATTATGTTAGATCCACTAAGGACTGGACTCTCTCACTATTATGTTAGATCCACTATGGACTGGACTCCCTCACTATTATGTTAGATCCACTAAGGACTGGACTCTCTCACTATTACGTTAGATCCACTATGGACTGGACTCTCACACTATTATGTTAGATCCACTATGGACTGGACTCTCACACTATTATGTTAGATCCACTATGGACTGGACTCTCACTATTATGTTGGATCCACTATGGACTGGACTCTCACACTATTATCTAAGATCCACTATGGACTGGACTCTCACTATTATGTTAGATCCACTATGGACTGGACTCCCTCACTATTATGTTAGATCCACTCAGGACTGGACTCTCACTATTATGTTAGTTCCACTATGGACTGGACTCTCTCACTATTATGTTAGATCCACTATGGACTGGACTCTCACTATTATATTAGATCCACTATGGACTGGACTCTCATTATTATGTTAGATCCACTTTGGACTGGACTCTCACTATTATGTTAGATCCACTATGGACTGGACTCTCACACTATTATGTTAGAACCTCTATGGACTGGACTCTCGCTATTATGTAAGATCCACTATGGACTGGACTCTCACACTATTATGTTAGATCCACTATGGACTGGACTCTCACACTATTATGTTAGATCCACTATGGACTGGACTCTCACACTATTATGTTAGATCCACTATGGACTGGACTCTCACACTATTATGTTAGATCCACTATGGACTGGACTCTCAGTATTATGTTAGATCCACTATGGACTGGACTCTCACACTATTATGTTAGATCCACTCTGGACTGGACTCTCACTATTATGTTAGATCCACTATGGACTGGACTCTCACACTATTATCTAAGATCCACTATGGACTGGACTCTCACTATTATGTTAGATCCACTATGGACTGGACACCCTCACTATTATGTTAGATCCACTATGGACTGGACTCCCTCACTATTATGTTAGATCCACTAAGGACTGGACTCTCTCACTATTATGTTAGATCCACTATGGACTGGACTCCCTCACTATTATGTTAGATCCACTAAGGACTGGACTCTCTCACTATTATGTTAGATCCACTATGGACTGGATTTTCACACTATTATGTTAGATCCACTATGGACTGGACTCTCTCACTATTATGTTAGATCCACTATGGACTGGACTCTCACTATTATGTTAGATCCACTATGGACTGGACTCTCACTATTATGTTAGATCCACTATGGACTGGACTCTCACACTATTATGTTAGAACCACTATGGACTGGACTCTCACTATTATGTTAGATCCACTATGGACTGGACTCCCTCACTATTATGTTAGATCCACTAAGGACTGGACTCTCTCACTATTATGTTAGATCCACTTTGGACTGGTCTCACACTATTATGTTGGATCCACCATGGACTGGACTCTCACACTATTATGTTAGATCCACTATGGACTGGACTCTCACTATTATGTTAGATCCACTATGGACTGGACTCTCACTATTATGTTAGATCCACTATGGACTGGACTCTCACACTATTATGTTAGAACCACTATGGACTGGACTCTCACTATTATGTAAGATCCACTAGGGACTAGACTGTCACTATTATGTAAGATCCACTAGGGACTGGACTCTCACACTATTATGTTGGATCCACTATGGACTGGACTCTCATTATTATGTTGGATCCACTTTGGACTGGACTCTCCCTATTATGTTAGATCCACTATGGACTGGACTCTCACACTATTATCTTAGAACCTCTATGGACTGGACTCTCACTATTATGTAAGATCCACTATGGACTGGACTCTCACTATTATGTTAGATCCACTATGGACTGGACTCTCACACTATTATGTTAGATCCACTATGGACTGGACTCTCACTATTATGTTAGATCCACTATGGACTGGACTCTCACACTATTATGTTAGATCCACTATGGACTGGACTCTCACAATATTATGTTAGATCCACTATGGACTGGACTCTCACACTATTATGTTAGATCCACTATGGACTGGACTCTCACACTATTATGTTAGATCCACTATGGACTGGACTCTCACTATTATGTTGGATCCACTATGGACTGGACTCTCACACTATTATCTAAGATCCACTATGGACTGGACTCTCACTATTATGTTAGATCCACTATGGACTGGACTCCCTCACTATTATGTTAGATCCACTCAGGACTGGACTCTCACTATTATGTTAGTTCCACTATGGACTGGACTCTCTCACTATTATGTTAGATCCACTATGGACTGGACTCTCACTATTATATTAGATCCACTATGGACTGGACTCTCATTATTATGTTAGATCCACTTTGGACTGGACTCTCACTATTATGTTAGATCCACTATGGACTGGACTCTCACACTATTATGTTAGAACCTCTATGGACTGGACTCTCGCTATTATGTAAGATCCACTATGGACTGGACTCTCACACTATTATGTTAGATCCACTATGGACTGGACTCTCACACTATTATGTTAGATCCACTATGGACTGGACTCTCACACTATTATGTTAGATCCACTATGGACTGGACTCTCACACTATTATGTTAGATCCACTATGGACTGGACTCTCAGTATTATGTTAGATCCACTATGGACTGGACTCTCACACTATTATGTTAGATCCACTCTGGACTGGACTCTCACTATTATGTTAGATCCACTATGGACTGGACTCTCACACTATTATCTAAGATCCACTATGGACTGGACTCTCACTATTATGTTAGATCCACTATGGACTGGACACCCTCACTATTATGTTAGATCCACTATGGACTGGACTCCCTCACTATTATGTTAGATCCACTAAGGACTGGACTCTCTCACTATTATGTTAGATCCACTATGGACTGGACTCCCTCACTATTATGTTAGATCCACTATGGACTGGACTCCCTCACTATTATGTTAGATCCACTAAGGACTGGACTCTCTCACTATTATGTTAGATCCACTATGGACTGGATTTTCACACTATTATGTTAGATCCACTATGGACTGGACTCTCTCACTATTATGTTAGATCCACTATGGACTGGACTCCCTCACTATTATGTTAGATCCACTATGGACTGGACTCTCTCACTATTATGTTAGAACCACTATAGACTGGACTCTCACTATTATGTAAGATCCACTATGGACTGGACTCTCACTATTATGTTGGATCCACTATGGACTGGACTCTCACACTATCATGTTAGATCCACTATGGACTGGACTCTCACACTATTATGTTAGATCCACTATGGACTGGACTCTCACTATTATGTTAGAGCCACTATGGACTGGACTCTCACACTATTATGTTAGATCCACTATGGACTGGACTCTCACACTATTATGTTAGATCCACTATGGACTGGACTCTCACTATTATGTTAGATCCACTATGGACTGGACTGTCATTATTATGTTAGATCCACTATGGACTGGACTCTCACTATTATGTTAGATCCACTAAGGACTGGAGTCTCTCACTATTATGTTAGATCCACTATGAACTGGACTCTCACTATTATGTTAGATCCACTAAGGACTGGAGTCTCTCACTATTATGTTAGATCCACTATGAACTGGACTCTCACTATTATGTTAGATCCACTATGGACTGGACTGTCATTATTATGTTAGATCCACTATGGACTGGACTCTCACTATTATGTTAGATCCACTATGGACTGGACTCTCACTATTATGTTAGATCCACTATGGACTGGACTCTCTCACTATTATGTTAGAACCACTATAGACTGGACTCTCACTATTATGTAAGATCCACTATGGACTGGACTCTCACTATTATGTTAGATCCACTATGGACTGGACTCTCACACTATCATGTTAGATCCACTATGGACTGGACTCTCACACTATTATGTTAGATCCACTATGGACTGGACTCTCACTATTATGTTAGATCCACTATGGACTGGACTCTCACTATTATGTTAGATCCACTATGGACTGGACTCCCTCACTATTATGTTAGATCCACTCTGGACTGGACTCTCACACTATTATGTTAGATCCACTATGGACTGGACTCTCTCACTATTATGTTAGATCCACTATGAACTGGACTCTCACTATTATGTTAGATCCACTATGGACTGGACTGTCATTATTATGTTAGATCCACTATGGATTGGACTCTCACTATTATGTTAGATCCACTATGGACTGGACTCTCACTATTATGTTAGATCCACTATGGACTGGACTCCCTCACTATTATGTTAGATCCACTATGGACTGCACTCTCACACTATTATGTTAGATCCACTATGGACTGGACTCTCTCACTATTATGTTAGATCCACTATGAACTGGACTCTCACTATTATGTTAGATCCACTATGGACTGGACTGTCATTATTATGTTAGATCCACTATGGACTGGACTGTCATTATTATGTTAGATCCACTATGGACTGGACTCTCACTATTATGTTAGATCCACTATGGACTGGACTCTCACTATTATGTTAGATCCACTATGGACTGGACTCTCACTATTATGTTAGATCCACTATGGACTGGACTCTCACTATTATGTTAGATCCACTATGGACTGGACTCACACTATTATGTTAGATCCACTATGGACTGGACTCTCACTATTATGTTAGATCCACTATGGACTGGACTCTCACTATTATGTTAGATCCACTATGGACTGGACTCTCACTATTATGTTAGATCCACTATGGACTGGACTCTCACTATTATGTTAGATCCACCATGGACTGGACTCTCACTATTATGTTAGATCCACTATGGACTGGACTCTCACTATTATGTTAGATCCACTATGGACTGGACTCTCACTATTATGTTAGATCCACTATGGACTGGACTCTCACTATTATGTTAGATCCACTATGGACTGGACTCTCACTATTATGTTAGATCCACTATGGACTGGACTCTCACTATTATGTTAGATCCACTATGGACTGGACTCTCACTATTATGTTAGATCCACTATGGACTGGACTCTCACTATTATGTTAGATCCACTATGGACTGGACTCTCACTATTATGTTAGATCCACTATGGACTGGACTCTCACTATTATGTTAGATCCACTATGGACTGGACTCTCACTATTATGTTAGATCCACTATGGACTGGACTCTCACTATTATGTTAGAACCTCTATGGACTGGACTCTCACTATTATGTAAGATCCACTATGGACTGGACTCTCACTATTATGTTAGATCCACTATGGACTGGACTCTCACACTATTATGTTAGATCCACTATGGACTGGACTCTCACTATTATGTTAGATCCACTATGGACTGGACTCTCACACTATTATGTTAGATCCACTATGGACTGGACTCTCACACTATTATGTTAGATCCACTATGGACTGGACTCTCACAATATTACGTTAGATCCACTATGGACTGGACTCTCACACTATTATGTTAGATCCACTATGGACTGGACTCTCACAATATTATGTTAGATCCACTATGGACTGGACTGTCATTATTATGTTAGATCCACTATGGACTGGACTCTCACTATTATGTTAGATCCACTAAGGACTGGACTCTCTCACTATTATGTTAGATCCACTATGAACTGGACTCTCACTATTATGTTAGATCCACTATGGACTGGACTCTCACTATTATGTTAGATCCACTATGGACTGGACTCTCACTATTATGTTAGATCCACTATGGACTGGACTCCCTCACTATTATGTTAGATCCACTCTGGACTGGACTCTCACACTATTATGTTAGATCCACTATGGACTGGACTCTCTCACTATTATGTTAGATCCACTATGGACTGGACTCTCACTATTATGTTAGATCCACTATGGACTGGACTCCCTCACTATTATGTTAGATCCACTATGGACTGCACTCTCACACTATTATGTTAGATCCACTATGGACTGGACTCTCTCACTATTATGTTAGATCCACTATGAACTGGACTCTCACTATTATGTTAGATCCACTATGGACTGGACTGTCATTATTATGTTAGATCCACTATGGACTGGACTCTCACTATTATGTTAGATCCACTATGGACTGGACTCTCACTATTATGTTAGATCCACTATGGACTGGACTCTCACTATTATGTTAGATCCACTATGGACTGGACTCTCACTATTATGTTATATCCACTATGGACTGGACTCTCACCATATTATGTTAGATCCACTATGGACTGGACTCTCACACTATTATGTTAGATCCACTATGGACTGGACTCTCACTATTATGTTAGATCCACTATGGACTGGACTCTCACACTATTATGTTAGATCCACTATGGACTGGACTCTCACACTATTATGTTAGATCCACTATGGACTGGACTCTCACTATTATGTTAGATCCACTATGGACTGGACTCTCACTATTATGTTAGATCCACTATGGACTGGACTCTCACACTATTATGTTAGATCCACTATGGACTGGACTCTCACACTATTATGTTAGATCCACTATGGACTGGACTCTCACACTATTATACTGGATCTACTTGGTGTTCATTGCACCGGTCGTCCTGGGTTGGGTCCTCTCCCAGGTTTCTCATTGTCATTTAAATGTAACTTAGATATTGGGTTTCACTATGTTTTGAGTCACTAGAGAAAAGCGCTATATAAATATAATTCACAATTTCATTGGGTTGAGTTTTTCCTTGCCCTGATGTGGGTTCTGAGCCGAGGGAGTCATTGTGGCTTGTGCAGCCCTTTGAGACATTCATGATTCAAGGGCTATGTAAGTAAACATTGACTGATTGATAACTGAGTTACTGAATATAAAATATAACGCGTTACACTACGAGTTATTGCGTTAGTCCCAACACGAATGGATGGAAAGTCACAAAGCGGTAGAACACATAAACTTAGCAATTTGGAGTTATATCCCTGATTCAATGTGAATTCTAAAGATACAATTTCAACCATTTGAACTTTGGACTCCATCCTTTACATTGAAGTCACTCATATTTGCGCCACCCTCTTCAACCCATTGAATCACATCGTCTCCTCTTATAGCGTCATTCATTTTCAAACAAACGAATGTTAGGCTGGGGAGAGGGAAGTCTGGGCTTCCCTGCTTAGGCTGCTGCCCCCGCGACCCCACCTCGGATAAGCGGAAGAAGATGGATGGAGTTTTAGGTTGACGTTATATTTAGTTTTGACAAGTTCGCTTGTAACGGGTTTTTGTCCTGAAATGTCCCTTTTCCCGACGTGTGTCTTCCACATGTGTCACATGTTAGCTGCGTGAAGCACCGCATAAACATGTCTCCGCCATTGCTCTGTTAAAGCTAATGATGGTGCAGATTTTCCTCCAGGGGGATCGCGCTCTTTTGCCTGACTGAAAATAATGCACTTACAAATTGTCACGGCTTTTGTCTCAATCTTAAAAGTCGTAAAGCGCATTTCTAGTATAGTGTTGTGTTTTAGTGTTTGGATTATGGCTAGAATATTTAAGTGAAATGCTAAATTGTACTATAATTCGACAGGCATATTCTCGAGCGGACCTTCGCCTTCATTAAGTGTTCCTCCCTTCTTGCAGTCTCAGTTGTCGGCGGCAGGCAGGCGGGGCGGACCCCACGTCCACTACACGATCCCACGTCCACTACACGATCCCACGACGTCCACTACAAGATCCCACGACGTCCACTACAAGATCCCACCCCCACTAGAAGATCCCACGTCCAGTGAAAGGAGGAAATAAAGCAACAAAACAACCACAACAACTTGGCTGTGCTGAACATTTGGCCATACAGCTGCCCGGTGGATGACATTAAGGTGGGTGGAATGCCTGTTGGCCTCCCAGCTGGGAAGGAGACTGCCAGGCCGGCGGCCGGCTACTAAACTAGCCAACACCGCGAGGCCAACTGCTGCCTGCTAACTGCTGCCTGCTAACTGCTGCCTGCTAACTGCTGCCTGCTAACTGCTGCCTGCTAACTGCTGCCTGCTAACTGCTGCCTGCTAACTGCTGCCTGCTAACTGCTGCCTGCTAACTGCTGCCTGCTAACTGGGTGCTACCGGTGCGTGCTAACTGGGGGGCTACCGGTGCGTGCTAACGACAGTGCAGACATTATAGCAAACTGCCAGGTATCAGCGACCAACTTGCAACCGTAGATCAAAGATCAGATTGAGCCCCCTTCACATCGGTATAAAATAAAGCGAGAATACGCATTGGGAATAAGACTGGTTATAACCTGAGGCAATGTTTTCAACCACTGTATTTGCCGTGGGAGATGATCTAATTACACCTCTTGGAGTTAAAAATATTTTTACAAACAAGTAATTATTGGCTTCACGGTGGCAGAGGGGTTAGTGCGTCTGCCTCACAATACGAAGGTCCTGCAGTCCTGGGTTCAAATCCAGGCTCGGGATCTTTCTGTGTGGAGTTTGCATGTTCTCCCCGTGAATGCGTGGGTTCCCTCCGGGTACTCCGGCTTCCTCCCACTTCCAAAGACATGCACCTGGGGATAGGTTGATTGGCAACACTAAATTGGCCCTAGTGTGTGAATGTGAGTGTGAATGTTGTCTGTCTCTCTGTGTTGGCCCTGCGATGAGGTGGCGACTTGTCCAGGGTGTACCCCGCCTTACGCCCGATTGTAGCTGAGATAGGGGCCAGCGGCCCCCGCGACCCCGAAAGGGAATAAGCGGTAGAAAATGGATGGATGGAAGTAATTATAGTCTGCAAATTTGTTGTTGTTGAGTGTCGGTGCTGTCTAGAGCTCGGCAGAGTAACCCTGTAATACTTTTCATATCAGTAGGTAGCTAATTGCTTAGTAGATGTCGGAAACAGCAGGTCAAAAGGTATCTAATGCTAAAACCAAAAATAAACAAAAGAAAAGGCACTGAATCGTAAGGAAAGCTATGCAGAACGAAAGAAAAGGCACTGAATCGTAAGGAAAGCTATGCAGAACGAACCTAAAACTTAACAGGCTACAAAGTAAGCAAAAACAGAATGCTGGACGACAGCAAAGACTTACTGTGGAGCAAATACGGGGTTTACTACAATGTACATCTGAACGTGACAGTCAACAATGTCCTCACAAAGGAGGATGAAAACTCCTGGAATATTCTTGATTGCTAAAACAAAGTACATGCGGGGAATATCGCTCAAAGGAAGACATGAAACTGCTGTAGGAAAATACCAAAAAAAGAGAAAAAAACACCAAAATAGGAGTGCAAGAGAATAACTAAAACACAACACACAGGAAAACGGCGTGATGTGACGGTACTCCTACTTTGAGACAAGAGCTATATTGATGCATGCTTGGTTATGCTTTAAAGTCATATGCAACAATTGCGACGACTTTTTACTGTCAACTGAGTTTCGTTTTTTGATGATTTTTGATGGTGGCAGCCGGTAGCTAATTGCTTAGTAGATGCTTGTAACGGCAGGTCAAAAAGTATCTAATGCTAAAACCAAAAATAAACAAAAGGTGAGTGGCCTTAAGAAAATGCATTCAAGCTTAGTTAAAGGCTATGCAGAACGAAATTAAAACTGAACTGGCTACCAAGTAAACAACAGAATGCTGGACAACAGCAAAGATGGCGTCCACAATGTACATCCGAATATGACATGACAATTAAAAATTTTTCCACAAAGGAGGATAAAAACAACTGAAATATTCTTGATTGCTAAAACAAAGTAGATGTGGGAAATATCGCCCAAAGAAAGACATGAAACTGCTACAGGAAAATACCAAAAAATAGAAAAGCCACCAAAATAGGAGTGCAAGACAAGAACTAAAACAGCACAAAACTCACAATAAGTCACGGGGTGATGTGACAGTACACCTACTTTGAGACAAGAACTATATTAATGCATGGTGGGTTATGCGTTAAAGTCATATCCAATGATTGTGACAACGACTTTTTACTGTCAACTGAGTTTCGTTTTTTAATGATTTTTGCTGGTGGCAGCCAGTGGCTAATTGCTTAGTAGATGCCAGCAACGGCAGGTCAAAAGGTATCTAATGCTAAAACCAAAAATAAACAAAAGGTGAGTGCCCCTAAGAAAAGGCATTGAAGCGTAGGGAAAGCTATGCAGAATGAAACTAAAACTTAACAGGCTACAAAGTAAACAAAAACAGAATGCTGGACAATAGCAAAGACTTACTACAGAGCAAATACAGCGTTTACAATGTACATCCCAACATGACAACCAACAATGTCCTCAAAAAGGAGGATAAAAACAACTGGAATATTCTTGATTGCTAAAACAAAGTAGATGCGGAGAATATCACTCAAAGGAAGACATGAAACTGCTACAGGAAAATACTAAAAAAAGAGAAGAATCCACCAAAATAGGAGTGCAAGACAAGAACTAAAACACGACATACAGGGAAACGGCAAAAAACTCAATAAGTCACGGCGTGCTGTGACAGTACACCTACTTTGAGGCAGGAGCTATATTGATGCATGCTTGGTTATGCGTTAAAGTCATATCCAATGATTGCGACGACGACTTTTTACTTTCAACTGAGTTTCGTTCTTAAATGATTTCTGCTGGTGGCAGCCGGTAGCTAATTGCTTAGTAGATGTCGGAAACAAAAGGTCAAAAGGTATCTAATGCTAAAACCAAAAATAAACAAAAGGTGAGTTCCCCTAAGAAAAGGCATTGAAGCTTAGGGAAGGCTGTACAGAACCAAACTAAAACTGAACTGGCTACAATGTAAACAAAAACAGAATGCTGGACGACAGCAAAGACTTACTGTGGAGCAAAGACGGTGTCCACAAAGTACATCTGAACATGACATGACAGTCAACAATGTCCCCACAAAGGAGGATAAAAACTACTGAAATATTCTTGATTGCTAAAACAAAGTAGATGCGGGGAATATCGCTCAAAGGAAGACATGAAACTGCCATAGGAAAATACCAAAAAGAGAGAAAAAGCCACCAAAATAGGAGTACAAGACCAGAACTAAAATACGACACACAGGAAAACTGCAAAAAACTCAAAATAGGTCACGGCGTAATGTGACAGTACACCTACTTTGAGACAAGAGCTATATTGATCCATGCTTGGTTATGTTTTAAAGTCATATCCAACTATTGCGACGACAACTTTTTACTGTCAACCAAGTTTTGTTTTTTAATGATTTCTGCTGGTGGCAGCCGGTAGCTAATTGCTTAGTAGATGCTGGAAACAGCAGGTCAAAATGTATCTAATGCTTAAACCAAAAATAAACAAAAGGTGAGTGCCCCTAAGAAAAGGCATTGAAGCTTAGGGATGGCTATGCAGAACAAAACTAAAAGTGAACTGGCTACAAAGTAAACAAAAACAGAATGCTGGACGACAGCAAAGACTTACTGTGGAGCAAAGACGGCGTCCACAATGTACATCCCAACATGACATGACAGTCAACAATGTCCCCACAAAGGAAGGTCAAAACAACTAAAATATTCTTGGTTGCTAAAACAAAGTAGATGCGGGAAATATTGCTAAAAGAAGACATGAAACTGCAATAGGAAAACACCAAAAAAAGAAAAAAAAAGCCACCAAAAACGAGTGCAAAACAAGAACTAATACACGACACACAGGAAGATGGCAAAAAACTCAAAATAAGTCACGGCGTGATGTGACAGTACACCTACTTTGAGACAAGAGCTATATTGACGCATGTTTGGTTATGCGTTAAAGTCAAATCCAACAAATGGGACGACGACTTTTTGTACTGTCAACTGAGTTTAGTTTTTTAATAATTTCTGCTGGCGGTGTGCCTCCGGATTTTTTCAACGCAAAAATGTGCCTTGGCTCAAAAGTGGTTGAAAAACACTGCTCTAGACAGCACACACACTCAACGGAAACAACCTGGTGGAAACAACCTTTTTACCTGTTATTGATGATGGAGATGTGATGTACATGAATGCTACTGCTGGTTGTCTTCACAAGCTGGATAGTGTGTACCCCGGGGCACTGAGATTCATCACCCACTTACTCACCATTGTGTCTTATACTCTATGGTTAACTGGACATCTTTATGTGCTCGACTCCTCAATCATTGGTATGTGTTCATCTACAAAACCATTCTGGGTATCACTCCATCTTATCTGTCTTGTCTTTTAACAAAGAAACAAGGAAGTCACAATCTTGTTTCAATGAATGTTCTGCAATTTGTCGTCCCCAAAGTAAGAACTTAACTGGGCAAGAAAGCATTTAGGTTTTCAGCACCAACTGCTTGGAATAACGACTTATTACTGTCAACTGAGTTTAGTTTTTTAATGATTTCTGCTGGTGGTGTGCCTCTGGATTTTTTCAACGCAAAAGCTGTGCCTTTGCTTTAAAAAAGGTTGAAAAACACTTGACTTAAGACTCCCCGTATTGTGGCAGTGAAATTAACCGTGTTCATGAAGTGAATCGACTTCCCGGTAAGTTTACCACAGTAAGAACCAGCTTTGCCACAGAACTTAACAAACACCACACAATCCTAGGGCTGGGCGATATGGCCTTTTATTAATATCTCTATTTTTTGGCCATGTCACGATGCACGATATATATCTCGATATTTTGCCTTAGCCTTGAATGAACACTTGATGCATATAATCACAGCAGTATGATGATTCTATGTGTCTACATTCAAACATTCTTCTTCATACTGCATTCATATATGCTACTTTTAAACTTTCATGCAGAGAGGGAAATCACAACTAAAAGTGTATTTATTAAACAGTTATTAAGCAGTGGCACAAACATTCATGTCATTTCCAAAACAGAAAGTGCAAGATGTCTGAGACATTTTAAAACAAGCTATGAGTGCACTTTTGTGCATGATGTCACTAAGATGACATATCAAAACAACACTAAAGTGCACTTTTTGTACAGAACGCCACTAAAATAGTTTAAAACAAAGTGCACATTTGTTCATGATATCACACAAGATATTTCAATAACTGACAAATAATATTAATAGGAAATCAAATCGCTATTTGATGGGTTATCTCCAGATGCTATCTCCGTATGTTGTTCACTATTTTTTTCATAAGGTGTTGATGTGGAAAATGTTGCCTCGGCATTTTGCTGATGTGGCACTGAATGGAGATGTTGATATGCGGAGTAAGCACTCTTCATTCTCTAGCAGGTGACTTTTCAAATGATGCTACACATTAGCAGTAATGCTACTTTTTGTAGCAACGCTTTTGCCCCACACTTGACAAATTACAGTTGTCTGTTCGACATATTCCCACTTGAAGCCAAACCACCGCCAGACGATGGACCCCCTGCTGTTTTTCTTGGGAATTAATTCTTCTTTCATTTGTTACCAGATTGGCACCTTTGTTGTCTCGTATTACCACTCGCAACACAGCTAACGTTACCCATGCTGCTACCTCGGTATAGCGGTATAGCTCGGTTGGTAGAGTGGCCGTGCCGGCAACCTGAGGGTTGCAGGTTCGATTCCCGCTTCCGCCATCCTAGTCACTGCTGTTGTGTCCTTGGGCAAGACACTTTACCCACCTGCTCCCAGTGCCACTCATACTGGTTTAAATGTAACTTAGATATTGGGTGTCACTTTTTAAAGTGCTTTGAGTCACTAGAGAAAAGCGCTATATAAATATAATTCACTTCACTTCAACTCTCTGCTCCGCGAGGGCGTATACGTATGTGATGTATGTAAGAAGGTGCGCTTGCTGTCTGTGAGAAAGAGAGACTGGGAAGAGCCTGTAGTGTAATGCCAACAGCTAAAGGCAACTGCGGGAGGACATATCGCCCAGCCCTATTTTCAATAAAACTACAGTAACCAACATTTTAAAGGTAGATTTACCTGCTAAACAAAGTTATCTGACCCAGCCACACAGTTTCTGGTTTACGCCCCAGCATTGCCGATGCGGGACAGCGTTCCAAGCTGTGCGGAAGCATATATGCCACCTCTTTCCTAATAAGTGTTGGCCCTTTGCTTTCTAATTTCCATAACCTCCTTGACCCATTGCTTGTATTTATTTGTTTCTGATGAAATTATTTTTCCTTGGCTGGCAGTTGCTGTGTTTTGGAAATCCGGTGCGTCGCCGTAACTTGCTCTGCTGTCACTTCCGTTATGTAGGTCGCGACGCGTCCTTGTAACGTTTTGAGTTGTAGCTTTATTTTATTGTGCTGTGTCTTTGTTTTTGCGTTCGCACTTGTGCTGTATCCGAAAGTTTTTGTGCTGTAATTAATAATATTGTCTTGTGGCGTTTGCATTTGTTATGACTTTTCTCGACCACTGTAGCAATTTTCCATTTCTGTTTTGAGGCCACAGGCGGGCAGGCATACTTAACATTTAACCTCCTTGTCATTAAACATGATAAACTTCATTTAATGTCTGCTGTTTTTAAATCCAAATATTCATTCTTTCGAGTAACGATAAAATCGATCGATTCCCTTTTAAAACAATTTTTGCTACCTATCTTCTGGAAGGCAAACTTGCTGAGCACAGATCGATTAAGTTGATTTAAGGAATATAAATTGATTATTCAATTAATCAATACACCCCTAATGCTTGATCTGTTGTTTACATTTCTCCTGTGGTTTTAACTCGTTGTTAGATGCCCTCTGCAATGAATGCGAATGGGACAGTGCAGTCAGCCAGCCCAGATGTGGGATCCGCTGCAGGTTCAATGGGCTTTAATGCACTTGGTGGGCAGTCCGAAGTCCTGAAGCAGGTGCTTCTTGTTATCGACAAGAAGGCCCGCAACATGGAGAAGAAAAAGGTAAACACTGAGTAGCAAGTTACTTTGCGTGGTGACACACTAGATCTGTTCTGAAAAGTCAATAACAATGAGGTTATATTTGACGTACTGACTTTTGACTATCACAGAGCAAACTGGACGATTATCAAGTTCGGAAGGATAAAGGCGAGCGTCTGAATCAGGACCAGTTGGTGAGAACATAGTCTCATTCATAAAGAACTGCAATAATAACTCCTTTTATATGTAAACTTGTTTTGGTTTGTTCCATTAGGAGGCCCTCTCCAAATACCAGGAAGTCATGAATAACTTGGAATTTGCCCGAGAGTTGCAGAAGACCTTCGTTACTCTTGGGCAAGATGTAAGGAGGGTGTTGTTTCTTGGGGGTCCTTTTAAAGTGAGGACAAAAAGCACTTGCTTCAGTTTCTTCTGTGTCGTCATCAGATCCAGAAGGTGACGAAGAAGTCCACCCGACGGCAACAACTGCAACGGGAGGAGGCAGAGCGTAGGAGGTTAAAGACTGTTCTGGAGCTGCAGTTCCTTCTGGATAGACTGGGCGATGAGTCAGTGCGGCAGGATTTGAGGCAGGGAGTCGGAGGCTCGCCGCTGCTCACAGATCTGGACCTGATGGCCTTTGATGACTTTTACAAGTTAGTGGGGCCAGACCGTGACCAAACTATCAGGTTGGTGATTTTTTTTTTTAGATGTTAAAGTTAAAGTACCAATGATTGTCACACACACACACACACACACACACACTAGGTATGGTGAAATTTGTCCTCTGCATTTGACCCATCCACTTGATCACCCCCTCGGAAGTGAGGGGAGCAGTGAGCAGCAGCGGTGCCACGCCCAGGAATCATTTTTGGTGATTTAACCCCCAATTCCAACTAGGGCTGGGCGATATATCGATAGACTATATATATCGCGGGTTTGTCTCTGTGGGATAGAGAAAATGACTATCGTAATATTCGAGTAGACGTTCTCACGCAGCTGGGGGCATTACACTCTCCTCGCTCTTTCCTGTGTCTCCTCACAGACAAGCAGGTGCACATTCATACGTCACATACTGTCACCTCATACATATACGCCCTCGCCCAGCGGAGAGGTAGCGGCGTGGCTAACGTTAGCTGTGATGCTAGCGGGTTGTTGCGGAGAAAGAAGGTGCGAATCTGGTAACAAATGAAGGAAGAATTAATTCCCAAGAAAAACAGCACGGGGTCCATCGTCTGGCGGTGGTTCAGCTTCAAGCGAGAATATGTCGAATAGACAACTTTTAATTTGTCATGTGTGAGGCACAAGCGTTGCTACCAAAAGTAGCATTACTGCTATTGATTGATTGATACTTTTATTAGTAGATTGCACAGTACAGTACATATTCCGAACAATTGACCACTAAATGGTAACACCCGAATAAGTTTTTCAACTTGTTTAAGTCGGGGTCCACGTTAATCAATTCATGCTAATATGTAGCATCATTTGAAAAGTCACCTGCTAATAACTTTAATAAATACAGTTTTGGTCAATTGAATCAGTTGTGATTTCTTTCTCTGCATGAAAGTTTAAAAGTGCATATATTAGTGCAGTTTGAAGAAGAATGTTTGAATGTAGACACATAGAATCATCATACTGCTGTGATTATATGCATCAAGTGTTCATTCAAGTCTAAGGCAAAATAGCGTAATATATGGCCTAAAAATATTGCGGTATTTAAAAAAAGGCAATATCGCCCATCCCTAATTCCAACCCTTGATGCTGAGTGCCAAGCAGGGAGCCAATGGGTCCCTTTTTTATAGTCTTTTGTATGACTCTGCCGGGATTTTAACTCCCAACCTACCGATCTCAGGGCGGACACTCTAACCACTAGGCCGCTGAGTAGGGATGTGTATTTTTGGGCAGCACGGTGGAAACAGGGATTAGTGCAAGTGCCTCACAATACGGAGGTCCTGAGTAGTCCTTAGTTCAATCCCGGGCTCAGGATCTTTCTGTGTGGAGTTTGCATGTCCTCCCCGTGACTGCGTGGGTTCTACTCCAGGTACCCCGGCTTCCTCCCACCTCCAAAGACATGCACCTGGGGATAGGCCCCTCCCACCTCCAAAGACATGCACCTGGGGATAGGCCCCTCCCACCTCCAAAGACATGCACCTGGGGATAGGCCCCTCCCACCTCCCAAAGACATGCACCTGGGGATAGGTTGATTGGCAACACTAAATGGGCCCTAGCGTGTGAATGTGAGTGTGAATGTTGTCTGTCTGTGTTGGCCCTGCGATGAGGTGGCCACTTGTCCAGGGTGCCTTTCGCCCAAATACAGCTGAAATAGGCCCCAGCACCCCCACGACCCCAAAGGGGACAAGCGGTAGAAAAATAGATGGATGGATGAATCTTTTTTTCTTTTCTTTTCTTCCTGAAAGTAGTTGTTTTTATTGAGAACTTGTTCCTTTTTTGCCAGGTTGGCTAACCAGTATGATCAGGCATCCCTACACCTGTGGGACCTTCTGGAAGGCAGAGACAAGGCGGTGGTTGGAACAACATGTAAGTTTAAAGTTGTTTAACAGTTGTAAGCAATGGACTTTCGCACTTTGGAAGCTAAAAGGAACAATCAGGGATTTTGATAATTAATGAAGATTTCTTAAAGGGGAAAAATCACTTTTTTGGAATTTTGCCTGTTATTCACAATCTTTATTTCAATCTAGAATACATGTTTTTCTTTTTCTTTTATTGTTTATTGAATGGATCCCCATTACTTGATGCCAAGGCAACTGCTAGTCTTCCTGGGGTCCATATTGGAGCATACAAAATAAAAATACAAAGAAAAAATGCGTTACCAAACATTATACGAAGGAAAAATACAACATGAGATAAAAAATCTAGTTGAACCCAGTATTAGGGCTGGGCAATATGGCCTTTTATTAATATTTCGATAATTTTAGGCCATGTCACGATACAGCATATACATCTCCATATTTTGCCTTAGCCTTGAATGAACACTTGATGCATATAATGACAGCAGTATGATGATTCTATGTGTCTACATTCAAACATTCTTCTTCATACTGCATTCATATATGCTACTTTTAAACTTTCATGCAGAGAGGGAAATCACAACTAAGTCAATTGACCAAAACTTTATTTTTTTAAACAGTTATTAAGCAGTACACAAACATCCATGTCATTTCAAAACATCCATCCTTTTTCTTCCGCTTGTCTCTTTTGGGGTCGCGAGGGGCGCTGGTGCCTATCTCAGCTACAATTGGGCGGAAGGCGGTGTACACCCTGGACAAGTCGCCACCTCATCGCAGGGCCAACACAGATAGACAGACAACATTCACACGCTAGGGAGCATTTAGTGTTGCCAATCAACCTATCCCCAGGTGCATGTCTTTGGAGGTGGGAGGGGCCTATCCCCAGGTGCATGTCTTTGGGGGTGGGAGGGGCCTATCCCCAGGTGCATGTCTTTGGAGGTGGGAGGGGCCTATCCCCAGGTGCATGTCTTTGGAGGTGGGAGGAAGCCAGAGTACCCGGAGGGATCCCACGCAGTCGCAGGGAGAACATGCAAACTCCACACAGAAGGAGCCCGGGATTGAACCCAGGACTACTCAGGACCTTCATATTGTGAGGCAGACGCACTAACTCCTCTGCCATCGTGCTGCCTCCATTTCAAAACAGAAAGTGCAAGATTGACAGACATTTTAAAACAAGCTATGAGTGCACTTTCGTGCATGATGTCACTAAGATGACATATCAAAACAACACTAAATTAAAGTGCACTTTTTGTACAGAATGCCACTACAATAGTTTAAAACATATAAAGTGAACTTTTGGGCATGATGTCACACAAGATATTTCAATAAGTGTCAAATAAAAATGAGCTGCATAATAGGAAATTAAATAGACCTTCACTATGTGGTAGGTTACTGCGGATGTTATCTCTTTATGTTGTTGACTATTTTTTTCATGCGGTGTTGATGTGGAAAATGGTTGCCTCTGCATTTTGTTGGTGTGTCACCGAATGGAAGTGTTGACATGCACTCTTCATTCTCCAGCAGGTGACTTTTCAAATGATGCTACACATTAGCAGTTATGCTACTTTTTGTAGAAACACTTTTGCCCCACACTTGACAAATTATGGTTGTCTGTTTGACATTATTCCACTTGAAGCCAAACCACCACCAGATGATGGACCCCCTGCTGTTTTTCTTGGGAATTAATTATTCCTTCATTTGTTACCAGATTGGCACCTTCTTTTCCTCATATTACCACTCGCAACACAGCTAACGTTACCTATGCTGCTACCTCTCTGTTCCACGATTGTGTATATATATATGTGACGTATGTAAGAAGGTGCGCTTGCTGTCTGTGAGAAGGAGAGACTAGAAAGAGTGAGAAGAGCCTGTAGTGTAATGTCAGCAGCTAAAAGCAACTGAGTAAGAACGTACACTCGAATATCACGATAGTCATTTTCTATATCGCACAGAGACAACCCCGTGATATATCGAGTATGTCGATATATTTCCCAGCCCTACCCAGCATTAAAATTCACGTCATGTGGGCAGCTGCAATAGGTGTATCTTCAAAGCGGTCTTGAAGGACATTTTACTTTGTGAGATGGCAACCGATTCCAGAACATTTATAAACATACATTTTATTTTATATTTGTCATGAAAAAGGGAGTTTTTTTTGGGTTAGTGTACTAATTGTAAGTGTATCTTGTGTTTTTTATGTTGATTTAACAAACAAAGAAATTATAAAAAATTCTTTTGCGGCCCAGTGCCAATCGAGCTGCGGCCCAGTTGTTGGGGACCATTCATGTACATCACATCTCCATAGTCAATAACAGGTAAAAAGGTTGTTTCTACCAAATTCTGTTTCACAGTAAAATAAAAGCAAGACTTGTTTCTATAATAAAATTCCCGTAAAAGTTTCCGTTTTTTTACAACATACTGAATGTGCTCCTTAAAACAAGTGGTCATCAATTAAAATGAAAATGCAGCATCACCACTTTAATGACAGTCAAGTCAAACATCTTCATTATTTTTTTGCGTACATGGTATTTGCAATACACACTAAAAGAGAGAGAAATTAGGCTGTGGGAAATCAAAAGTAAATACACGACAATCACAACAAATATGTTAAGAACTACAAATTAACTTTCTGCTGTCGCTTGTATTTCTCAGACCTGCCAACATGTACACTTTTCTTATACTCTGCATACATTTTGACCCTTGATAGACTCTTGTACGTTTTGCTGCTCTCTTGTTACTCCTCTTCCACTGGCTCACTTCTCTCACTGCAAACCCTCTTGCGTGGCGTGGCGTGCACCAACAGATCTAAGCCATGGAGTTGTAAAGGCAGTTACAGAACTTTATTTCCTGTGTGTAGGTAGGAAAGGGAGATAACAACAAGCGAAAGAGTCTACAAGGAGTACTCGTAACATTTCCTCAAGGTTGACAGGTCTTGTTTTTGCCATTGTCTCGAGTGTCCCAAACCAGACAAAAGCTGCCTGTGAGTGCTTAGAGATGGGGGGGGGGCGGGGGCACATGCAGGAGAACTCACTGCTTTTGAAATGAGCAATATTATGTCAGTCTGTTATACAGTCTCACATTTTTGTGTTTTTTTTATTATTCATTGTTTTATTAACAATGTCCTTTGTCAAGCATTAACATTTTCGTGATGTTCGGCAGTCCTCAATCACACCAGTTTTTTTTGTTTTTTTTTGTTTTTTTAATGTCTTAAAAATGTTTTTTCAGTTATAGCTATAGCAAGTTGTGTGTTGAAATGTTTCAACATATTGGTTATATGCCCTTGTTCATGGCTGCCACCCTTTTATACACTGCGAGATGATTATTTAATTGTGCCCAGCATGATTGCGGCGTCGCTCACGGCGCGTCCCGCCTGGCCAATCGCTCGCCGTCCACGCCTCCTTGCCGCCATCTTGGGCCGGGCTCCGGCGTGCCCTGCCTCGCTGTCGGACTGCCGGCCACGCCTCCTCGCTGCCATCTTTCAACGGGCTACGGCATGCCCTTCCTCGCTGTCAGACCGCCGGCTCCGCCTCTCCACAGTCCTCCTATTAGATAAAATAGCAACCTTGCAGTTATTACGTTTATTAAAATATAGCCAAACATCGGAGTGTTTCTGCGCCATGTTCCTCTGCGCACGTTTAGTTATGACGTCATTCCCGGCTGCAGGAATCGTACAGGGAATCGTCTGGGGGGAGTGAGCGATTCCAAGCAATTGATACCCTTGGAACCGCTTCTGAACAAGAACCCGTTTTCGATTCCCATCCCTAAATACGTTCTTTAACTTGAACACACAAATCTAAACTAATCCAATTTGTCACTCTATAAAATGGGTTTAATCCACAAAAAGCATCTCAACCTTTCAAAATACTTTTTTAGCCTCAGAAATAGGGCTGGGCAATATGGCCTTTTATTAAAGGCCTACTGAAAGCCACTACTACTGACCACGCAGTCTGATAGTTTATACATCAATGATGAGATATTAACATTGCAACACATGCTAATACGGCCGGTTTTGTTTACTAAATTGCAATTTTAAATTTCCCGCTGAGTTTCTTGTTGAAAACGTCGCGGAATGATGACGCCTGACGTCACGGACTGTAGAGGACATATTAGTGCAGCACCATTTGCGGCTAAAAGTAGTCTATTTTCATTGCGCAATTAAACAGTATTCTGGGTTAGGGTTGGGTTAGGGCACATTCTTTCTCTCGCATTACCACTCACACCACTCCGCTAGCATCACAGCTAACGTAACCCATGCCGCTACCTATCTACTCTGCGGGAGCATATGGCGTTGCACGCGTGACAGTATGTGACGTATGTATGAAGGTGAGCTTGTTTTATACCTCTGTGAGAAGGAGAGACAAGAAAGAGTGAAGAAAAGCCTGTAGTGTAACGCCTGCAGCTAAAAGCAACTGCGTGAGAACGTATACTCGAATATCACGATAGTCATTTTCTGTATCGCACAGAGACAAACCCACGATATATCGATATATCGCCCAGCCTTACTCAGAAAGCCTTTTCGACTTGTTATACTGATTCTTCTTGCTACATCTTTCTATCTGACGTGTCAGGTGCGTATGTGTGTTAACAAGTGGCGTTACGCAGACAGTCCCATATTAATGTGTTTATATGCTAGGGTAAGGAAGGTGGACCAAATCTTGGGCTGGAGTGGGGCTTTTTTTCATCCCTGGTGTTTCCTACCTCAGATCATCCAACTTTAGATTATGACTAAGCTGTTCTATTAAAATAATGTAATAACAATGTTAAGCGTTAAGTCTGTTTTCTAGCCCCATGAAATTGTGTATTTTTCTTGAATATAATTTTCAATTAGAGCAAATGAGGTCTTCCTTTAGATTGTACTTAAATTATTTTTCAAGTGCAAATTTTCACAACAAAGGACTCTTCCATTTTCCTGGTAAATTTGAATGTGTAGAGTCTGTGTTTTCTGCTTTGATCAACAGCTCTTTGCATCTACCATGAATTGATTAACGTGGACCCCGACTTAAACAAGTTGAAAAACGTATTGGGGCGTTACCATCTAGTGGTCAATTGTAGGGAATATGTACTGAACTGTGCAATCTACTAATAAAAGTTTCAATGAGATGGTTTCCTGTGGACGGGACTCTCACTGCTGTGTTGGAGCCACTATGGATTGAACTTTCACAGTATCATGTTAGACCCGCTCGACATCCATTGCTTTCGGTCCCCTAGAGGGGGGGGGTTGCCCGCATCTGAGGTCCTCTCCAAGGTTTCTCATAGTCAGCATTGTCACTGGCGTCCCACTGAATGTGAATTCTCCCTGCCCACTGGGTGTGAGTTTTCCTTGCCCTTTTGTGGGTTCTTCCGAGGATGTTGTAGTCGTAATGATTTGTGCAGTCCTTTGAGACATTTGTGATTTGGGGCTATATAAATAAACATTGATTGACATTGAATCAATACACAAATTACAATTTCCACCTACCAGAACACAACTTTTTAAGAATGTAGCCTTGGGTAAAGTATTTTCGCTCCCTCTTAAGGGATTGTTGCGACAACTTTCCAGCATCAGGAAGGAAATATGTATTAATTTGGCTGACATTGAAGCAAGTGATTGCGGATTGCAGGTAACTAAAGGGGCGTGGCTTTGCGTTCTTTTAATACAGAGCCAATGTAAACTTGCAAACACTGTGGTGAGAGTAGACTGTTAAGACTGGACGTCGGAACGTGTTGCCCTGAATTTGACTGGCTCATCTGGAGTTGTCCAGATATTTACATACACTTGTGAAGGACATCATGTCATGGCTGTCTAGAGTTTCCAATCATTTCTACAACCCTTTTTTTTTTTTTTTGATAGTAATTGGAGCACATACTATTTTGTCACAAAAAACATTCATGAAGTTTGGTTCTTTTATGAATTTATTATGGTTCTACTGAAAATGTGATCAAATCTGCTGGGTCAAAAGTATACATACATGATACATTTTGGTGATGTAGAAAAGCTATAATCAAACCACATTAGCTTCATGGCATAGCCTCTTAACTTCATGTGAGTGATTATGATTGACGACACCTGTTGACTTCTGAGCCCATTTAAATAGGGCTCATGTAATGCAGTCATTAGACTCTTGTTACAAACGCGACAATGGGAAAGTGAAAGGAACCTGGCACAGATCTGAAAAAAACGAATCATTGACTTGAACAAGTCAGGAAAGTCACTTGGAGCCCTTTCAAAGCAGCTTGACGTCCCAAAGAACCACCCTGCAGACAATTGTTCGTAATTATAAAGTGCATGGCAGTTTTGTCACTGCCACGATCAGGAAGAAAATGCAAGCTATCAACTGCTGCTGAGAGAAAATTGGTCAGAATTATCAAGAGTCAACCTAGAACCACCAAAACTCAGATCTGCACTGAATTGGAAGGTTCTGGAACACAGGTGTCAGTGTCCACAGTCAAGTGTGTTTTGCATGGCCATGGACTGAGAGGCTATCATGTAAGAAGGAAGCCCTTGCTCCAGAAGCCACACCTTAAGGCGTGTGTAAAGTTTGCTGCTGATCAT
>NC_084622.1:60890488-60952988 GCF_033978795.1 Nerophis ophidion | reverse complement strand
AGGTTCAAACTCACCAAAATGGACTATGTGAGGAGCAGCAGCAGGAGGAGGAAGTGGCGGAGAAAGAGGAGGAAGTGGAGGTCCCTGCAGCCGAGGCAACAGCAACTGAATCATCAGAGGTAGAAGAAGAGACTGTTGACGCAGGTAATCCAACATTCTTTTGATTGATTTTTTTGGTTATAAAATGACTTACCAGTTTTCTCTCGACAGAAACTCACGTGATTGAAGAGTACGTAGAGCCCATTGCCATGGAAACAAAAGAGGTCAGTTAATTATTTCTTAATGCAGATATTTACCAATTACTTTACTGATGTTTGCCTTTTTTGGTATTCAGTTTGTAAACAGACAGTTCATTCCAGAGGGCACATACAGCGAAGGTGAAAATGAGCAAGGGGATGAGTGGACCACAGAAATTGAGGTACACTCAGACCTGCCAGCCCAACGTCTATGCATGTACACATTTGTTTTTTACTCTGAAAGCCATTATTGACCCTTGAATACACTTATATGCCTTGCTGCTCTCCAGATATCCATTTTGTTGCACTTCGCTGATTTTCAGTTTCACAAACCAGCTACAGCGGCTTCCTCCTCCCCCTGCAAAAGCCTCTTGCAAAACATGAAAATATAAGCTTTCGTTAATGACTTTACATACACCTGATTTCATATTAGAATTTGCAATAAAAATGACTATTCAATTCTGCAGCTGCAATAACACCCCCTTCTTTCTTTCTTTTCTATTAAAGCAGGCGTGTCCAAAAAGTGGCCCACCGTAAATTGTAGAAATAAAATTTGAATGTAAATAAATAACACAAAGTAGGGCTGGGCGGTATGGCCTTTTTTTAATATCTCGATATTTTTAGGCCATGTGACGATACAGCATATATATCTCTATTTTGCCTTAGACTTGAATGAACACTTGATGCATATAATGACAGCAGTATGATGATTCTATGTGTCTACATTCAAACATTCTTCTTCATACTGCATTCATATATGCTACTTTTAAACTTTCATGCAGAGAGGGAAATCACAACTAAAAGTGTATTTATGAAACAGTTATTAAGCAGTGGCACAAACATTCATGTCATTTCCAAAACAGAAAGTGCAAGATTGTCAGAGACATTTTAAAACAAGCTATGAGTGCACTTTTGTGCATGATGTCACTAAGATGACATATCAAAACAACACTAAATTAAAGTGCACTTTTTGTACAGAACGCCACTACAATAGTTTAAAACAAATAAAGTGCACTTTTGTGCATGATGTCACACAAGATATTTCAATAAGTGTCAAATAAAAATGATCTGCATAATAGGAAATCAAATAGTGTATGTCCTTCACTATGTGGTAGGTTCCTGCGGACGTATTCTCATTTTGTTGTTGACTATTTTTTATACGGTGTTGATGTGGAAATGTTTACCTCGGCATTTTGATGGTGTGGCACTGAAGGGAGATGTTAACATGCGGAGTAAGCATGTGACTTTTCAAATGATGCTACATATTAGCAGTAATGCTACTTTTTTTAGTAACGTTTTTGCCCAACACTTAACATATTATTGTTGTCTGTTCGACATATTCCCACTTGAAGCCCAACCACCGCCAGACGAAGGACCCCCTGCTGTTTTTCTTGGGAATTAATTCTTCTTTCATTTGTTACCAGATTCGCACCTTCTGTCTCTCATATTACCACTTGCACGGCTCCGCTAGCATCACAGCTAACGTTACCCATGCTGCTACCTAATTGCTTTACGAGGTTGTATACGTATGTGACGTACAGTATGTAAGAAGGTGTGCTTACTGTCTGTGAGGAGAGACAGGAAAGAGTGAAGAAGAGCCTGTAGTGTAATGTCAGCAGCTCAAAACAACTACGTGAAAATCTATATTCGAATATCACCATATAGTCATTTTCTATATCGCACAGAGACAACCCTGCGATATATCGAGTATATTGATATATCGCCCAGTCTTAAAGGGGAACATTATCACTATTTCAAAAGGGTTAAGAACAATAAAAATCAGTTCCCAGTGGCATGTTGTATCTTTTGAAGTTTTTTTCAACATTTTACCGGTCTCCGAATATCCCTAAAAAAAGCTTTAAAGTGCTTGATTTTCGCTATTTGCGATGCGACTATCCATTTTTCTGTGACGTCATACAGTGCTGCCAATGTAAACAAACAATGGGAATACCACAGCAAGATATAGCGACATTAGCTCGGATTCAGACTAGGATTTCAGCGGCTTAAGCGATTCAACAGATTACGCATGTATTGAAACGGATGGTTGGAGTATGAAAGTATTGAAGAAGAAACTGAAGCTATTGAGCGAATAGCTATTGACGCTATTCATAGCCATAGCATGGCCGAATAGCTGCGTTAGCATCGCCGGTAAAATGTGCGGACCAAACAATCAGGACTTTCGCATCTTCTGACACTGGAGCAACTTAAATCCGTCGATTGGTAAGTGTTTTTTTTGCATTAAATGTGGGTGGAAGGAAACGTAATATAGTTGCAAATGCATCTACAGGTTATCCATACATCTCTGTGCCATGTCTGCTTTAGCACCGCCGGTAAATAGCATGTTAATATCGATTAGCGTAGCATGTTAGCATCGATTAGCTGGCAGTCAACATCAACAAAACCCACCTTTGTGATTTCTGTGACTTTATCGTTACAAATGCATCTGCAGGTTATCCATACATCTCTGTGCCATGTCTGCTTTAGCACCGCCGGTAAATAGCATGTTAGCGTCGATTAGCGTCGCATGTTAGCATCGATTAGCTGGCAGTCACGCTGCTACCAAATATGTCTGATTAGCACATAAGTCAACATCAACAAAACTCACCTTTGTGATTTTGTTGACTTTATCGTTGCAAATGTATCTGCAGGTTATCCATACATCTCTGTGCCATGTCTGCCTTAGCATCGCCGGTAAAATGTGGAGACACTCTGGCACATTCAATGGGGGTTTGGCGGCAGACACTTTGGCATCTTGGGGCCAGTGGTGCAACTTGAATTCCTCCCTGTTAGTGTTGTTACACCCTCCGACAACACACCCACGAGGCATGATGTCTCCAAGGTTCCAAAAAATAGTCAAAAAAACGGAAAATAACAGAGCTGAGACCCGGTGTTTGTAATGTGTTGAAAATGAAAATGGCGGGTGTGTTACCTCGGCGACGTCACATTCTGACGTCATCGCCTCCAGAGCGATAAACAGAAAGGCGTTTAATTCGCCAAAATTTACCCATTTAGAGTTCGGAAATCGGTTAAAAAAATATATGGTCTTTTTTCTGCACCATCAAGGTATATATTGACGCTTACATAGGTCTGCTGATAATGTTCCCCTTTAACACAAAGCTTTCTTATTTGAACATACAGTATGTAACACTTTTACAATCCATCCATCCATGGTGTACCGCTTGTCCTTTTTTTCAAAATAATTCAAGTAAAATATCAAAGTGACTCCCAATGGAGAGGAGGTACTCACAAAATGTGCATCATTTAAATAAGTCTAGTGTCCTCTCTTTAAGTTGATGTATGTTGGACTGGCTGACTCACATCGACATAGGCAGTTGTCTGCATAACTTAGAACAAAAATAATGTGACAAAGTGTGGGAACAGACTGTTTTGTTTATTACCCATCATGCTTTGGAGTGACAATAGATGATGTAATTTTGGCATGTACATGTTACTTAAAAGTTTTATAATGTCCACATTATTCAGTAGGGATGTTAGTTTGTGTGGCACGTGTGTGTTGACTTGCTGTATATTGTTGTTGACTTGATTTATTCTCTCTTTTTTTTATTGCGTAGTGGAATATCTTTAAGGTTAATCATATAAAATATGTTTACAGACATCCCGCGGGTCATTTTGAAGACTCTGGCTGGCTGCCTATGACCCGCGGGCTGTAGTTTGGCGACCCCAAATCTTGACCAAAACTAGATTTTTCTGCACATTTGTGACTTTGGCCAGAGGCAAAAAAAAATCGAATAATGATAAAGGATTGTTAAACCTACGTCAGTTAGTGGATATTGTGTTCCTCAATTTGTCCATATTTTATTTTGATTATTCTCTTCTCATATGTTACTTGTTTCACAGCGAGCTGCTGTACTAATTTCATGCATATCTTGACTACAATGGCGATAAAGTTTTATACATGCATAAATCTTTTTTCCTGTAACCAACGATAAATATAATTTTTTTAAAATGGGTGCATTTTGTTAGTTACTCTGGTAGAAACCAGGGTAATACTGCCATGCTTTTATTTCAAAGCTTATTTGGTCCTGAACAGGATGACACTGCATGCTTTACTAGATACTTACTTATGCTGTGTAACACAGGAGTAGTTATGTTGCTCTTGTTGCTTCACACTGCTTAGAAATAATGAAATTCAATTCAATTTATGGACCACCGAATCACAACAGAAGTTATCTCAAGGCACTTTGCACATGGAACAGGTCTAGAACCATTCTCCTCATACAACAGAGCACCAACCGAACCCCACACGAGCAAGCACTTTGTCACAGATAATGGAAGTTAACATTACTATACATACGGTAGTCATGAACACATTGATTTTTTCCATAAAAATTATCCCTGTGGGTCTCAAATTTTATGTGGACAATGTGAGTTGATGCTTATTTAAAGGAGCACTTTGTAGTAATAAGAACACCAAGACCATGACTTGACGAGTTGGGTGACATGGATGAGTTGTTGGCAAAGACCAACCTAAACTGTGTCGCCTATTTTTGTGGCCCAAAAATAATTACTTAGGTTTTGAATACATCACGAGATGCTGGTAAGCCTCTAATTTGTTCATATATACTGTTGAAAATTTTTTCCCAGTCTATGTTTTAAGTTTAGTTTTATCATTGCTCTTGCATATTCGCCTATGTTTTTAATATTAGGACAGGATTAGGAACATTTAATTTAGTAGGTTATACTTTTAATGTGCCGGAGATAGTTGACATCAGGTGTTAAATACTCATCCCTATGGTAATCCCACAGGCTGCAGTCTTGTGATTCATTTTGGAAAGCTTATATGAGTGTTTCTCCCTTCATCTGCTCTCTGTGTCCCTTGCAGGTGGCGGCTGCCATGCAGCAGCAACAACCCGTGCAGCATGCCCCTCCCCCTATTCCTCTGGAGACCCACCCTTTGAGCTTAGTGTCTCCTGTGCCGGCTACTGACCCCATGGTCAGGAAGAAGGTGGTGCAGGACCTAATGGCGCAGATGCAGGGAACGTACAACTTCATGCAGGTAGCTGCTTTGAGCTAAATATGACTTTGACACGCAGTAAGTGTTTAGCACAGATGCCGATTTAAACTCTGGTCTCAGGATTCCATGTTGGAGTTTGACGGTCAGTCAATTGACCCTGCCATTGTGTCGGCCCAGCCCATGAAACCTTCTCAGACCATAGACCTGCCACAGATGTGTCCTCCAGGTAAGCTAAGAAAAAAATCAACAGCTTCCAGCGAGGCGTCTGGTTGATCAGACTGGTATCTCTAGTTCATCCAGACTCGCGGCTATCCCAACCCAACACTGTCCAAGATGAGCCCACACAAGTAAGTCACTTTACAAACGAGGCTGATTGGAGATCAAGAGAACATGAAAGCATGTTTGACTTTGCTTCTGTTCGTAGGTACCCATGGTCTCCCCAACACCACCACCCATGTATCAGACCTCCCACACGCCGGATTCTCGACCAACAGAGCCTATTGACCCCATTCAGGTACTTATTGTATTTTCCCCATTATAAGTCGCTCCAGAGTATAAGTCGCACCTGCCGAAAATGCATAATAAAGAAGGAAAAAAAAAAACATAAGTCGCACTGGAGTATAAGTCGCACCTGCCGAAAATGCATAATAAAGAAGGGAAAAAAAACATAAGTCGCACTGGAGTATAAGTCGCACAAAATCCAACAGCAAGAATAGACATTTGAAAGGCAATTTTAAGTAAATAAAGAATAGTGAAGAACAGGCTGAATAAGTGTAGGTTATATGAGGCATAAATAAGCAACTGCTATGTTAACCTAACATATTATGGTAAGAGTCATTCAAATAACTAGAACATATAGAACATGCTATACCTTTACCAAACTATCTGTCACTCCTAATCCATAAATCCCATGAAATCTTATACGTCTAGTCTCTTACGTGAATGAGCTAAATAATATTATTTGATATTTTACGGTAATGTGTTAGTAATTTCACACATAAGTCGCTCCTGAGTATAAACTATGAAAAAACTGCGACTTATAGTCCGAAAAGTACGGTAAGTACAAGCGCTACCGCAAGTTTGCAAAGGCTCCACTACACCTTTTGTTTCAGTCCTCCTCACTCGCTGAACATTGACATGAGGCTAGTTTGTTATTTTCAGCACAGCTTGCATGGAACACAAAACAAAGTTACACCAACGCTGCAGGTTATTCGCATCTATTAATTAAGATTAGAGATGTCCAATAATGGCTGTTTTGCCAATATCCGATATTCCGGTATTGTCCAAGTCTTAATTACCGAATCCCATATCAACCGATACCGATATATACAGTGGTGGAATGAACACATTATTATGCCTAATTTTGTTGTGATGCCCCGCTGGATGCATTAAACTATGTAACAAGGTTTTCCAAAATAAATCAACTCAAGTTATGGAAAAAAGTGCCAACCTGGCACTGCCATATTTATTATTGAAGTCACAAAGTGCGTTATTTTTTTTAACATCCCTCAAAACAGCAGCTTGGAATTTGGGACATGCTCTCCCTGAGATAATCCTGATACCCACTACAACTATGGGAAATACTATACTTTGACTTTCACAAAGTGCATTATTTTTTTTTTTAAACATGCCTCAAGACAACAGCTACAAAAAAATGAAGGCACACAGCTTCAGTCCAGAGTATACTAGAGTAATAAAGTAAACAATAACATAGTCCTCATTTAGTGCAAGACTGCCTGGCTTACTGTATAACAGGAAATTATAAACTGGCCTCAATCTGACCTGCTCTAACATATTTGTATGAGTAACACAAATGTGCTGCAAGCTGGTGGTGAGTGCTTGAAGTGGCCTAGCAGTCAGTCAGAGCTTCTGAAATGCTGCCTTGAGACACGGCACCTCCGTTCACTGCAAGCTGCAAAGTGTGCGCCATGCAGGACAGACTGGCCATCATAGCTTTTGCCATACTCCCTGCGTGCGTTGTCCCTGACCACAACGTGGGCTTTCGCTTTGGAGTGTTTTTTTGTTGTATTTTCGTTTTTTCTTGGCGGAGTCTTTAAGCGACAACTGAGTGATACTACTTTTTTTCGGTGTTTGGTTTTTCTCCATCTTCCGCTTGTATTCATCTCATATCTCCTTATGATTCTTGAAGAGGTGCGAGATCAACTTGCTTGTATTAAAGGAAGACATCTTGGTTCCTCCTCGCATAACCAACTTTTTGCAGTCATTGCAAATTGCCAGTTTTTTATCCGTCAGACACACTTTAAAATAATCCCAATCCCATAGACATGGTGTCATTAGTCAGTCACCGAGCAATCTGGCTTGTTAGCCACGGCTACAGCACCGGCAACCACACACTCTTCTTGTTGTTATGCTGCGCTCGTGGCGGTTTGATGAGGTCATCAAGCGTCGCCAGCAAACCTCTCATGCTGCAGTCTTCAACTCCTGTGTTGTGTGTGGGAGAGGGGAGGAGCAGCTGCTCTTTACTTCTCCCTACGTCCGTGTACGGCGGCGTTTTTAAAAAGTCATTTATTTCACTTTTTAAAACCGTTACCAATAATTTCCGATATTACATTTTAAAGCATTTATCGTCCGATAATAGCGGCAGGCCAATATTATTGGACATCTCTAATTAAGAGACACGCTAGTGTGCTACATTAGCTTAAAAATGGCAGTAGGACAAAGCACTGATCCCACCCCAAAAAAAGCTGAAGTCGGCGGTGTGGGAACATTTCACGTACTTAAAAAATGACAAAGACGATTGGTCACCCAATTGCAAAATCTGCCTAAAGAAAGTTGCGGGTAAAGGGTCTAATACGTCCAACATGGTGCAGCTTTACATGCCAAAGTAAAGATAAGACATAACTGACTTGAATTATGTTAGTGGCAAGTTACTTCATTAAAAATGGAATTTAAATATAAAGGTATCACTTACAATCAGTAGCTTAGCCTTGACTCGGTTCAGTGAAAACAAGCAGCAACAGGTACTCCTGTCATTCAGTGACCATTCAACATTAGAGATGTTTTCTTCCGGTCTGGGTTGAGTAAACTGTAGGCATTGTAAGTAGAGATGTCCGATAATGGCTTTTTTGCCGATATCCGATATTGTCCAACTCTTAATTACTAATTCCGATATCAACAGATACCGATATATACAGTGGTGAAAGTGACACATTATTATGCCTAATTTTGTTGTGATGCCCCGCCGGATGCATTAAACTATGTAACTTTACCATGAATTGATTAACGTTGAAAAACTTATTTGGGTGTTAGCATTTGGTGGTCAATTATACAGAATATGTACTGTACTGTGCAATCTACTAATACAAGTTTCAATCAATCAATCAAAAACTAGGTTTTCCAAAATAAGAGAGCAACTTCAACTCAAGTTATGGAAAAAAGTGCCAACAAGGCACTGCCATTTTTATTATTAAAGTCACAAAGAGCATTATTTTTTTTAACATGCCTCAAATCATCTTGGAATTTGGGACATGCTCTCCCTGAGATAATACTGATACCCACTACAACTATGGGAAATACTATACTTTGATTTTCACAAAGTGCATTATTTTTTTGAACATGTCTCAAATCAACAGCTACAAAAACAATGAAGGCACACAGCTTCAGTCCAGAGTATACTGGTGCCTACTTGCCAACATTGACACATCCGAATTTAGGAGGTGGGCGGGGTTTGGTAGTAGCGGGGGGTGTATATTGCAGCGTCCCGGAAGAGTTAGTGCTGCAAGGGATTCTGGGTATTTGTTCTGTTGTGTTACGGTGCGGATGTTTTCCCGAAATGTGTTTGTCATTCTTGTTTGGTGTGGGTTCACAGTGTGGCACATATTTGTAACCGTGTTAAAGTTGTTTATACGGCCACCCTCAGTGTGACCTGCATGGCTGTTGAACAAGTATGCGTTGCATTCACTTGTGTGTGTGTATAAAAGCCGCATACATTATGTGAATGGGCCGGCACGCTGTCTGTATGGAGGAAAAGCGGACGTTACGACAGGTTGTAGAGGACACCAAAGGCAGTGCCTCTGAAGCACGCCCCCAAAATTGTTGCCCGGGTGGAAATCGGGAGAATGGTTGCCCTGGTAGATTTTCGGGAAAGTCCCAGGAAAATCGGGAGGGTTGGCAAGTGTGCCCTACGTCCGTGTTTTACTGCATATGTACTGCTCCGTACAGCGGCGTTTTTAAAAAGTCATTCATTTTACTTCTTGATACCAATAATTTCCGATATTACATTTTAAAACATTTATCGGCCAATAATATCGACAGGCCAATATTATCGGACATCTCTAATTGTAAGTTAATACACTAAGTGTAAAACACTAACATAATATTGTAGAATAAGAGCACTTTACCATGGGATCTAATTATGTGTTCAAGTTATTAACTCAACATAAAATCAGTTTAAAAAAATGAATAAATAGGCGTTGATGACAATAACACTAGAGTTTATTACTACACACATGAGTAACATGTTCCTCAGCGGGATAAATATTTAACATTTGTCTTATATTAACAAAGAAAATATTTATAATTACTACTGTTTGTTTGTATTAATTATTTTGTACTGTTATTATAATGTTATTTGATTACTGTTATTTCCAACAATAATAAAAAAATAAACATGTTAAAGGAATATCTGTGATTTAATACTTTTTTTGTTGTGAAACCTATTAATGCATAATATTATGACAAACCGTTATTACTCAGACTAAAATAAGTCAAAAGTTATAATTGTTACATCCCTAGTTTTGATGTGAGAGAGGCCATTTATACGAATGTGAATTTGTCTGGTTTAATATGAATGGAATTATAAAAAATAATATATTTCAGTGTGGATATCAATCTTTTTGAACCTGTAAAAGTTTTTTAAAATAAACATTTGGACTTAGCCCAAGTCACCTGACTAAAAATACATCACAAAACCTTGGAATTTATGTTTCACAGTTTGTGAAATGTGTTGTAAAAACTTGTCCAGTAAAGAACAATCATGTCAATATTTCTCTTTTTATGACAGACGTCCATGTCCTTGCCCTCAGAGCAACCTCCTCCTCCTACGTCTCTTCCCCCTGCCTCCCAGACTCAGGTTTTCCAGCCTGTCCCTAAAACTCCTCACAGTAGTGGCATCAATGTCAATGCTGCACCATTCCAGTCAATGCAGACCGTAAGCCACATTATTTCCTCACTCTGTCCTGTTAGCGAAATTGAAGAAGAATTAATTATTTCGTAACTTGTGAAATAATAGAGCTATAGAAAAAAAATGCAATGATACAATTGTGATTATTAAATTCTGCATTTGGTTCCAAAATGTCCCTACAAAAAGTAGAAATAATGTAGATCATATTGTACAGTTCCAGACACCCGAAAATGTTAAACATTTTTCATAGAGAATAATTAGGTTTACATGCAGAAAACCATGTGGAATGAATGAAATTGAAAAAAGGATAATTTAACTGCACTTGCAGCATTTCTGGAAGTCTTTTTGGCAAAGACAGAAGTGAGTGCAGATGGAGGAAGGGACTTTGCTACAAGTTTTGACTCGAATAAAGTTCTCACTTTTGTCACCAACGTGTTGGCACTTAAAACTTAATTCCTGGTGGCTCTCAGAGTCTGACCCCTGAATTCCACAGGATGCGGAACGCCAGCCTAATGTAACCGCCGCGGAACTGAGCTTCCATCCAGCAATCCCCGCCGCCGTTCTGTGTATCGTGTGGACTTTTACAAGATCTCGCTAATCCGCACATAAACATGTGATAAAGTGAACACTAAAGTATACACCGGGGAACGTCTCCAGCTTTGCCGTCCAGGTGAGCGTGTCTGTGATGGCATTGACTGGACCGCACTCCTGGAAAAGACCACAGTTTTCCCGTGCAGAAAGACAACTTTCTTTTTTTTGTAGCAAACAACAAGACACGGTGGGAGAGGGGTTAGTGTGTCTGCCTCACAATACAAAGTTCCTGCAGTCCTGAGTTCAAATCCAGGCTCGGGATCTTTCTGTGTGGAGTTTGCATGTTCTCCCCGTGAATGCGTGGGTTCCCTCCGGGTACTCCGGCTTCCTCCCACTTCCAAAGACATGCACCTGGGGATAGGCCCCTCCCACCTCCAAAGACATGCACCTGGGTATAGGCCCCTCCCACCTCCAAAGACATGCATCTGGGGATAGGCACCTCCCACCTCCAAAGACATGCATCTGGGGATAGGCCCCTCCCACCTCCAAAGACATGCATCTGGGGATAGGCCCCTCCCACCTCCAAAGACATGCATCTGGGGATAGGCCCCTCCCACCTCCAAAGACATGCATCTGGGGATAGGCCCCTCCCACCTCCAAAGACATGCATCTGGGGATAGGCCCCTCCCACCTCCAAAGACATGCACCTGGGGATAGGTTGATTGGCAACACTAAATTGGCCCTAGTGTGTGAATGTTGTCTATCTATGTTGGCCCTGCGATAAGGTGGCGACTTGTCCAGGGTGTACCCCGCCTTCCGCCCGATTGTAGCTGAGATAGGCGCCAGCGCCCCCCGTGACCCCAAAAGGGAATAAGCGGTATAAAATGGATGGATGGACAACAAGACCACTGTCACATCATCCCTGGCGAGCGTTGTAGTCACACACAACTCCCATATCAACTGGCATTTGACACAGAACCCTGTATCCGCATATAGCGTCCCCGTTCATGCCTGTATCTGATTCTATCATTTTGGACTTCCAGAATCAGCATTTGTGTCAACAGGGGTCCAAATTACGCCTGAAAGCCTTTTGACAAGGTGACTTCATGACCGTCCCCGGCCATTAGGACGTTCAAAAGTGTAAATTACCATCCACCTTGATATTTATATAGCGCTTTTCTCAAGAGACTCAAAGTTCTTTACATAGTGAAAGCCATTATCTACATCTTAAAGCTACAGTGTGGGTGGCACTGACATCAGGTGGTTAAAGGGTCTTGCCCCAAGCACACAACGGCAGCGTCGAGTATGGCGGGAGCGGGCATCAAACCTGGAATCCTCAACTTGCTGGCACGGCCGCTCTACCAATCGAGTCAAACCGGATCATTTATTTTGTGTTTGTGCATGACTTCCTGTCCAACTCAAGCAGATTTTAGCTACATTGAACCACTGTGTTGCGGCGACCGGCAAAAATGAAAGCCACACTTATAGTTAGCGCAGGGATGTGGAACGTCTCCGCCACGTCAGCTCCGCCGTTCCGTAGGCGGTGGAAACCGACACATTGTCCTGCATAAAAACGAAAAGAGGCCAATGACGTTCCGCAGTCGTTTTACATACTGTGGAAATCAGGGGTGAGTTCCCAAAGTAGGATGCTTTGTTTGGTCACTTGATTCTGCAGAATGATAAACTTGCATACAGTGGTTCTCAAAAGGGGGTACTTGAAGGTATGCTGAGGGGTACAAGAGATTTTTTAAATATTCTGAAAATAGCAACAATTCAAAAATCCTTTATAAATATATTTATTGAATAATACTTCAACAAAATAGGAATGTAAGTTCATAAAGTGTGAAAAGAAATACAACAATGCAATATTCAGTGTTGACAGCTAGATTTTTTGTGGACATGTTCCATAAATATTGATGTTAAAGATTTCTTTTTTTGTGAAGAAATGTTTATAAGTAAGTTGATGAATCCAGATGGATCTTTATTACAATCCCCAAAGAGGGCTCTTTAAGTTGATGATTACTTCTATGTGGAGAAATCTGCATTTATCATCGAATCACTTGTTTATTTCTCAACTAGTTTTTAGTTATTTTATATCTTTTTTTCCAAATAGTTGAAGAAAGACCACTACGAATGACGAATATTTTGCACTGTTATACAATTTAATAAATCAGAAACTGATGACATAGTGCTGTATTTTACTGCTTTATCTCTTTTTTTCAACCCAAAATGCTGAATTAAAAACATGTTCACAGTGGGTACATCACTGAAAAAAGGTTGAGAACCACTGATCTAGTATGTTCCGTGCAAAATGTTGTTAAAAAAAGAATCCTACAAAAAGATGGACATAGGGAGCACTGTACTTGTGTACTAAACTTCTGTTTGCCCCCAGGTATTTAACCTCAATGCGCCAGTACCGCCTGCTGAGACTGAGACTGAGGCCTTGGGCCCGCCCAGCCAGTACCAGAACAGTTTCAATCAGGCTTTCAGCAGTGAGCCGCAGCTTCCTGTGGAACCATCAGAGATCCAGCCGGAACAACTGCAACCCGGTAAAGGTTTTTTTTTTTTCCTCATCCTGTTCTCCACTAGACTGATGGAGACGAGCTAATGGTGTCTTGTTTGTGCTTGGTTCTTTCAAAGAGGTTCAAACTTAAGCTTGACAAACAAGTCAATGGCGTTTTAAAATCGTGTCTTTATCATCTTCGTCTTTTAGCAAAGGTAAAACCGTTTTTATCTTTTAACCTTTTGGAACCAGTCGCGCATGCTTTTATTTCAAGTGGCCTGGACTACTTCCACGCACTTTATGCTGGCATTAGCCAAGAAGCTCTTTCCCGGTTGCAGTTAGTCCAGAACAAATTCGCAGGACTTTTATCAGGGACCATGAAACCCCAGCATATAACCCCAATTCTTCAGACTTTGCACTGGCTCTCTGTTCATTTTAGAATTGATTTTAAAACTCTGCTGTTTGCTTTTAAAGCTTTACATGGACTGGCACCTCAGTTTACCTCGGACCTCAACCAAATGTAGACTCCTGCGCTTTGAGGTCTGAGTGCCAGCTCCAGCTCGTGGTGCCCAAGACCAGACTTAAAACCAGGGGAGACAGGGCCTTTTCTGTGGTCGGCCCTAAACTCTGGAACACTCTCCCCCTCCATGTTGAGTGGGGCGGTATAACTCGCTTGGTAGAGTGGCCGTGCCAGCAACTTGAGGGTTGCAGGTTCGATCCCCGCTTCCGCCATCCTAGTCACTGCCGTTGTGTCCTTGGGCAAGACACTTAACCCGCCTGCTCCCAGTGCCACCCACACTGCTTTAAATGTAACTTAGATATTGGCTTTCATTATGTAAAAGCGCTTTGAGTCACTAGAGAAAAGCGCTATATAAATGTAATGTACTTCACTTCATGTTCCAACTGCTCCCACAATGGAGTGTTTTAAGTCTCGTCTTAAGACCCACTTTTATTCTTTGGCTTTTAACACTACGTGAGTTGTGTGGTCCTCCTGTGTTTTTAAAATGTTGATTTTTATTTATTTAAGAAAGCATGGAGTCAGTCCTCCGCGTCGAGATGAGCAGATATGTGTTTAGCAGCTGACAGCGTACTCTCCCCAAATTATAAAAAACACTTCCCAGTCATAACTATTACAAACATCACTATGAGCCCGTTGACCTTCTAGAAACTTAAACTGCAGCTCAGCTCGCTCTTAGTTCTGGCTTGAGGTGAAGGCTAACTAGCTTTTAGCGTTAGGTTAGCTCATTTTGCCGTGTGTGCGTGTGTGCGTGCGTGCGTGTGTGCGTGTGTGCGTATAATAAAAGTCAACTACAGGCTTCCCAAATGCTGTAATAAATGAAGCATGATGAAGCATGATGAGCTTCATCTGACCGGGATCTTCAGCTCTCGCTGGATCGGTTCGCAGCCGAGTGTGAAGCGACCGGAATGAGAATCAGCACCTCCAAGTCCGAGTCCATGGTTCTCGCCCGGAAAAGGGTGGAGTGCCATCTCCGGGTTGGGGAGGAGACCCTGCCCCAAGTGGAGGAGTTCAAGTACCTAGGAGTCTTGTTCACGAGTGGGGGAAGAGTGGATGGTGAGATGGACAGGCGGATCGGTGCGGCGTCTTCAGTAATGCGGACGTTGTACCGATCCGTTGTGGTGAAGAAGGAGCTGAGCCGGAAGGCAAAGCTCTCAATTTACCGGTCGATCTACGTTCCCATCCTCACCTATGGTCATGAGCTTTGGGTCATGACCGAAAGGATAAGATCACGGGTACAAGCGGCCGAAATGAGTTTCCTCCGCCGTGTGGCGGGTCTCTCCCTTAGAGATAGGGTGAGAAGCTCTGCCATCCGGGAGGAACTCAAAGTAAAGCCGCTGCTCCTCCACATCGAGAGGAGCCAGATGAGGTGGTTCGGGCATCTGGTCAGGATGCCACCCGAACGCCTCCCTAGGGAGGTGTTTAGGGCACGTCCAACTGGTAGGAGGCCACGGGGAAGACCCAGGACACGTTGGGAAGACTATGTCTCCTGGCTGGCCTGGGAACGCCTTGAGATCCCCCGGGAAGAGCTGGATGAAGTGGCTGGGGAGAGGGAAGTCTGGGCTTCCCTGCTTAGGCTGCTGCCCCCGCGACCCGACCTCGGATAAGCGGAAGATGATGGATGGATGGATGGATGGAGTTGACTTGAAACTGTTTAATGTTGCACTTTTTATATGTAGAAGAAAGTTTTTGTCATTGTATTTAATCTGAGCAACAATTTGAGGCAGTTTAATGTGGATTAACGTGAGCAGAATTATTATAGTGTTCCCAATGTTAAAAGGATAAAGCCATTGTTTACAAATTTGGTAAATAAATAACCCAAAAATTTATATTTTGTTGTTTTCGTACTGTACTGAAAATGAACCGAACCGTGACCTCTAAACCGAGGTACGTACCGAACCGAAATGTTTGTGTATCGTTACACCCCTAGTAATAATCCATCCATCCATCTTCTACCGCTTGGGTCGCGGGGGCAGCAGCCCAAGCGGTCCCGTCCATCGCTGCTTGCAGCTTAAATGTTTTAATTGGTTTTATATTTATTTTTTGTTTTCATCCAGTCATTGGTGGAGCTAAGGATAATATTGGAATATTGTTTTGCAGCACTTTGGAAACATTTCTGTTGTTTGAATGTGCTTTACCAATGAAGTGGATTGGATTGACTCTACCCCTAATATTTGTCTTCAAGCAGCTCGTGCCTTTCATTCCCAAGACCAACCTGGAGGCCATCAGGCGCCATCGCAGCAAGGCCCAGGCTTCGGCAGACAGACTCAGTCCTTCTACAACAGTCGCGGGATATCCCGCGGGGGCCCTCGTAACGCCAGGGGCTTGATCAACGGCTACAGAGGCTCAGCAAATGGCTTCAGAGGTTGATTCATTTGCTCTCTTTTCTATATTTTGTCCACCCCAGAGGAGCAGAAGTCTCAAATGTCTAACTTGTTTACATTTTCTGTGTTGGCGTGTGTGTAGTTAAACATGTTGTCCTTTTCTAGGTAATTACGATGGTTACCGGCCATCTTTTGCGAACACTCCCAATTCTGGTTATGGACAAACTCAGTTCAACACACCACGGGATTACCCAAATGGGAATTATCAGAGGGTATGAACAACCACTGCAAAATAATGTTATCCGGTCTGGATTATGTTTGTTTCTCAATGTGTTTTTTCTTGTTGTTGATATTCTGAAGGATGGTTACCAACACAACTACAAGCGCGGCGCTGGCCAGCTCCCCAGAGGTGCATCAAGAGGCAGCACTCAGGCAATGAGAACCTGAAAGGCCGCTCCTAATGACTTAACTGCACCACACTGACAATTCCAAAATTCAAGAATACTTTCACCCCAGCTCACTCTGCTCTTATCAGTATGTTCATCTGTGAATGTTTCCTGTCTCTCCAAATCAAAGTAAGTCATGCTTTGATATCCAAAATACCAAAATCATCGATCTGGACACAAGAAAAGCTGTGAATTGAATCAGAGATTTACAGAGGCCATGTGTTAACAATATTCCTGGAAACTTGAAAGATTTCATAAGTTATTTTTTGTATTAAAATGCATCTGCCACTGCTGGTCCAATCCATGGGAGTCGATTCCCAATCTCAGTTATGTCATTTTGGTTTTGGAAAAAATACATTTTTACGTTCAACAAGCTCCCTGTTCTTGTTTGTAAATTGATGTCGCTTTAAAAGTTTCAATAAAGTTGCGTTGCATACCCATTATTATTATTAAGGCTTTTTTTTTCTTGGATGAGTAGAACGCTTTTAGTTTAGAATTCAACATCCTAAAAAATTGACAGCTTTATGGTCAAATTGGCACAATTGAGAAGATAAATGGTTAGTATTGGGAGTGAGTCAAGTCAAATTTGGTGTCACCTAATGCTTTAAAAAATATATAGCTTCAAATATGATTGACATAAAATAAAAACAGTTTAATTTATCCCGTTTTCACATACAATGGAATTTAGAGAAAAACTAAATAAGAATTAGCATTTCACTAAACAAGAAGTACATGTTTGTGTACTTATGGACTAAGTACATCATATAAAAATATGATTCTTAATTTTTATTGTAATTAGGGTCCAATAAGCCCAAATAGCAAAGAGAAGAAAACAAAAGCATGTAAACAAACAGCTTGGCCCTCAAGTGGTTTAAAGAGTTTTGTGGGCAAAATACAGATCCCATTGTTACAGACTTTTTATTGATTTACGATTTAAAATGCATTAAAAAAAACTTGTCTTACAGAGAGATTATAAATGATTGACAGCACATCGCTCTCTCTAATTTTTGACTGATCGATAACATGGTCAGAGGGCAGAAGCGTCACTACTGTCACGTCATTCTACGCAAATAGACAAAATTATTCAGAGTGGAATATTCTGAACAGCTATGTTGTCTGTCTCTCTGTGTTGGCCCTGCGGTGAGGTGGCCACGTGTCCAGGGTGTACACCGCCTTCTGCTCGAATGGAGCTGAGATAGGCTCCAGCGACCCCAAGGGGAACAAGCGGTAAAAAATGGATGCCTGAATTTGTTACGTTTGACGGTGTTTTCACACACTTTGCCAATTGTAAATAAGCCCAAATAGCAAAAAAAAAAAAAAAAAAAGCATGTAAACTAAACATTTTGGGCCTTAAGAGGTTAAAAACAATTAGAACTCTACATTAAAACACGCTCTACCTCCAACAAGCAAAAAGATGATGCTGTGTTCTAAATTGAAATTATTTACTGAACTTGTGTGAGCTTACGGCTTTGCACTTTATGTATATATAGCCATCCATCCATTTTCTACAGCTTGTCCCTTTTGGGGTCGCTAGAGCCTATCTCAGCTGCATTCAGGCAGAAGGCGGCGTACACCGTGGACAAGTCGCTACGTCATCGCAGGGCCCTTTAAAACTTGATTTAAGTAATGTATGACTTTAGCTTCAGACTTTTCTTTTTCTTTGAGATGGTCATTACTGCCACAAGTGGTGTAAAAGTGTATTACAAGTGAGTACCACTGCAGCCCATACGGATCACAACTGAGAAACACAATGTTGTGGCAGACCTCTAGGGGGCGCTCCTAGGCCAAGAATGGGCCCCAGCCCTATGGTTAAGAAACATTGACTTGCAGAAAGTTGCTCTTTGTGTTGCCCAATCTGTGTTTATTTTTGTTAATGTCTTATTAAAAAGTTAAGGTTAAAGTGCCAATGATTGTCCCACAAACACTAAGTGCGGTGAAATTATCCTCTGCATTTGACCTTTCTTGACAGGGGAGCAGTGAGCAGCAGTGGTGGCCACGCCTGGGAATCATTTTTGGTGATTAAACCCCCAATTCCAATTCCATACTGTCAACTCATACGTCACATATATATATTTATGTATGTATATATATATATATATATATATATATATATATATATATATATATATATATAGCATTCTATTTGTTGCTTTATTGAGTTAACACCCTGGCGCTGTTTTGTACGGTTTTTGTACTTACTTTGATTATTATTTCTCAACTGTTTGTAAAAGTTGACATTTATAAATAAAGGATTATAAATCAAACAATTCAATAAATAAATCAAAATAAAAAGTAGCACAGCGCTGGGTCGCAGGTTGATGACGTCACGGAGGGGTCCTTCATGAAGCCTGCCTGGCTGCACGTGAGAGTGTCCACAAGATGCCTGCTCACTTGTAGACTGTGGCGACGATTCTAGAGACTTTTTATCGACAAAGGTAATTAATATTTATTACTTGTCTTGATACTCAACCACGCGTGCTAGTTGTTACCAACACACGCCGACACCTGCACACAACTATCTACTTCGTCCAAGTGGTCACAGTTGTGAGAGAAATAGTTGCTCTTAAACCAAGAATGTCTTTTCTTGGCTCTTTTTTCTAACGTGGACCTTCTATACATAGTGTGTTTAAGTTGCTGTATTCTATCTTCTTCTTGTCATATGTACAGTTTGTATTTGTGTTCATCGCGTGTGCTTTGGAGGAGAGGTTGGAGCTGAAAGAACATTGTTATTGTATTTGTTTTATTGCTTGGGATTTTGTTGTTGAATTGTGGCTTCAGGCCCGAAAATGCTGCAATGTTGCCCACCTCAGTGTTCTTCAACCACTGTCAATCATCAATGTTGACTTTTATAGCCCCAAATCATAAGTGTCTCAAAGGGCTGCACAAGCCACAACCACATCCTAGGTTCAGATCCGAACTCAGGGCAAGGAAAAACTCAACCCAGTGGGATGACAATGAAAAACCTTGGAGGGGACCAAAGATGTGGGGACTCACATCACTCTAGGGCGACCAGGGCAATGGACGTCAAGTGGATCTAACATAATAGTGAGAGTCCAGTCCATAGTGGATCTAACATAATAGTGAGAGTCCAGTTTATAGTGGATCTAACATAATAGTGTGAGAGTCCAGTCCATAGTGGATCTAACATAATAGTGAGAGTCCAGTCCATAGTGGATCTAACATAATAGTGAGAGTCCAGTCCATAGTGGATCTAACATAATAGTGAGAGTCCAGTTTATAGTGGATCTAACATAATAGTGAGAGTCCAGTTTATAGTGGATCTAACATAATAGTGAGAGTCCAGTTTATAGTGGATCTAACATAATAGTGTGAGAGTCCAGTCCATAGTGGATCTAACATAATAGTGAGAGTCCAGTCCATAGTGGATCTAACATAATAGTGTGAGTCCAGTCCATAGTGGATCTAACATAATAGTGTGAGTCCAGTCCATAGTGGATCTAACATAATAGTGAGAGTCCAGTCCATAGTGGATCTAACATAATAGTGTGAGAGTCCAGTCCATAGTGGATCTAACATAATAGTGAGAGTCCAGTCCATAGTGGATCTAACATAATAGTCTGAGTCCAGTCCATAGTGGATCTAACATAATAGTGAGAGTCCAGTCCATAGTGGATCTAACATAATAGTGTGAGAGTCCAGTCCATAGTGGATCTAACATAATAGTGTGAGAGTCCAGTCCATAGTGGATCTAACATAATAGTGTGAGAGTCCAGTCCATAGTGGATCTAACATAATAGTGTGAGAGTCCAGTCCATAGTGGATCTAACATAATAGTGTGAGAGTCCAGTCCATAGTGGATCTAACATAATAGTGTGAGAGTCCAGTCCATAGTGGATCTAACATAATAGTGAGAGAGTCCAGTCCATAGTGGATCTAACATAATAGTGTGAGAGTCCAGTCCATAGTGGATCCAACATAATAGTGGGAGTCCAGTCCATAGTGGATCTAACATAATAGTGTGAGAGTCCAGTCCATAGTGGATCTAACACAATAGTGTGAGAGTCCAGTCCATAGTGGATCTAACATAATAGTGTGAGAGTCCAGTCCATAGTGGATCTAACATAATAGTGAGAGTCCAGTCCATAGTGGATCCAACATAGTACTGAGAGTCCAGTCCATAGTGGATCTAACATAATAGTGAGAGTCCATTCCATAGTGGATCTAACATAATAGTGTGAGAGTCCAGTCCATAGTGGATCTAACATAATAGTGTGAGAGTCCAGTCCATAGTGGATCTAACATAATAGTGTGAGAGTCCAGTCCATAGTGGATCTAACATAATAGTGTGAGAGTCCAGTCCATAGTGGATCTAACATAATAGTGTGAGAGTCCAGTCCATAGTGGATCTAACATAATAGTGAGAGTCCAGTCCATAGTGGATCTAACATAATAGTGAGAGTCCAGTTTATAGTGGATCTAACATAATAGTGAGAGTCCAGTTTATAGTGGATCTAACATAATAGTGAGAGTCCAGTTTATAGTGGATCTAACATAATAGTGAGAGTCCAGTTTATAGTGGATCTAACATAATAGTGAGAGTCCAGTTTATAGTGGATCTAACATAATAGTGTGAGAGTCCAGTCCATAGTGGATCTAACATAATAGTGAGAGTCCAGTCCATAGTGGATCTAACATAATAGTGTGAGTCCAGTCCATAGTGGATCTAACATAATAGTGTGAGTCCAGTCCATAGTGGATCTAACATAATAGTGAGAGTCCAGTCCATAGTGGATCTAACATAATAGTGTGAGAGTCCAGTCCATAGTGGATCTAACATAATAGTGAGAGTCCAGTCCATAGTGGATCTAACATAATAGTCTGAGTCCAGTCCATAGTGGATCTAACATAATAGTGAGAGTCCAGTCCATAGTGGATCTAACATAATAGTGTGAGAGTCCAGTCCATAGTGGATCTAACATAATAGTGTGAGAGTCCAGTCCATAGTGGATCTAACATAATAGTGTGAGAGTCCAGTCCATAGTGGATCTAACATAATAGTGTGAGAGTCCAGTCCATAGTGGATCTAACATAATAGTGTGAGAGTCCAGTCCATAGTGGATCTAACATAATAGTGTGAGAGTCCAGTCCATAGTGGATCTAACATAATAGTGAGAGAGTCCAGTCCATAGTGGATCTAACATAATAGTGTGAGAGTCCAGTCCATAGTGGATCCAACATAATAGTGGGAGTCCAGTCCATAGTGGATCTAACATAATAGTGTGAGAGTCCAGTCCATAGTGGATCTAACACAATAGTGTGAGAGTCCAGTCCATAGTGGATCTAACATAATAGTGTGAGAGTCCAGTCCATAGTGGATCTAACATAATAGTGAGAGTCCAGTCCATAGTGGATCCAACATAGTACTGAGAGTCCAGTCCATAGTGGATCTAACATAATAGTGAGAGTCCATTCCATAGTGGATCTAACATAATAGTGTGAGAGTCCAGTCCATAGTGGATCTAACATAATAGTGTGAGAGTCCAGTCCATAGTGGATCTAACATAATAGTGTGAGAGTCCAGTCCATAGTGGATCTAACATAATAGTGTGAGAGTCCAGTCCATAGTGGATCTAACATAATAGTGTGAGAGTCCAGTCCATAGTGGATCTAACATAATAGTGTGAGAGTCCAGTCCATAGTGGATCTAACATAATAGTGTGAGAGTCCAGTCCATACTGGGGCCAGCAGGGGACCATCCCGAGCTAGTGTGCCATGGGAGATTATGTAATTTTAATAAAAAATATTTTTTTCAAACCAGTGTGTATATATATATATATATATGTATGTATATGTATATGTATATGTATGTATATGTATGTATGTATATATATGTATATATGTATATATATATGTATATATATATATATATGTATGTATGTATGTATGTATATATATATATATATATGTATATATATATATGTATGTATATATATGTATATATATATATATATATATATATAGTTTTAATACGCCATTGTGTCATTGTTGAGTGTCTGTGCTGTCCACATCAGTGTTTTTCAACCTTTTTTGAGCCAAGGCGCATATTTTTGCGTTGAAAAAATCTGGAGGCACACAACCAGCAGAAATCATTAAAAAACGAAACTCAGTTGACATTTAAAAGTTGTGGCAATTATTGGATACGACTTTAAACCACAACCAAGCATGCATAGCTTATTCAATAAAAAAAGCCCAGAGACTGATTCACAAATAAGGATTGTGTCTGTCGGAACTTGATTCCGTGAGATTATACGGACTAGTTTGTTACCATACATGAAGTGTGTGAAAACTGTGGCAAAAATGTCATTTGGTATGTTGAGGTAGCAATGTGTCATCTCTGGATATTTTTTTACCAGGAAAAAATGGCAACTGTTCGCAAGAAGGTTGACAACAGGATTCGTGTGCAAATAGAGAATGGCGTGGCTCTGCAGCATCGCACCATGTTTGTGGTGGTGGGAGACCAAGGGAGGAATCAGGTGACATTCTGCTGCCTTTTCTGTCCCTTTGGTTGTTTGCACTGAGCAGAACACCTGATCTATCTGCTGTATGTCCCAGGTGGTGATTCTGCATCACATGCTGTCCAAAGCCAGCGTCCGAGCACGGCCGTCTGTTCTGTGGTGCTACAAGAAAGAACTGGCCTTCAGCAGGTGAACATATTGAAAACGTCCTCACCTTTCATGCGCTTGCTTCTCAAATAACCCCCGGCGTGTGTTGGAGCAGTAATCGTAAGAAGCGGATGAAGCAGCTGCAGAAGAAAATCAAAACTGGCACCCTGAATCTGAACCAGGATGACCCTTTTGAGCTTTTTGTCGCCGCCACCAACATCCGCTACTGTTACTACAACGAGACACACAAGATACTTGGAAACACCTTCGGCATGTGCGTCATACAGGTGAGGTTTTCTGCTTACACCACCAAACTATTGTATACTGTATACAAATGCTGTCAAACAGTCACAATAACCGAATTAATCACGGGTAAGATGTTGATCCATCCATCCATCTTCTTCCGCTTATCCGAGGTCGGGTCGCGGGGGCAGCAGCCTAAGCAGGGAAGCCCAGACTTCCCTCTCCCCAGCCACTTCATCCAGCTCTTCCCGGGGGATCTCAAGGCGTTCCCAGGCCAGCCAGGAGACATAGTCTTCCCAACGTGTCCTGGGTCTTCCCCGTGGCCTCCTACCAGTTGGACGTGCCCTAAACACCTCCCTAGGGAGGCGTTCGGGTGGCATCCTGACCAGATGCCCGAACCACCTCATCTGGCTCCTCTCGATGTGGAGGAGCAGCGGCTTTACTTTGAGTTCCTCCCGGATGGCAGAGCTTCTCACCCTATCTCTAAGGGAGAGACCCACCACCCGGCAGAGGAAACTCATTTGGGCCGCTTGTACCCGTGATCTTATCCTTTCAGTCATAACCCAAAGCTCATGACCATAGGTGAGGATGGGAACGTAGATCGACCGGTAAATTGAGAGCTTTGCCTTCCAGCTCAGCTCCGTCTTCACCACATTGGATCGATACAGCGTCCGCATTACTGAAGACGCCGCACCGATCCGCCTGTCCTTCTCACGATCCACTCTTCCCTCACTCGTGAACAAGACTCCCAGGTACTTGAACTCCTCCACTTGGGGCAGGGTCTCCTCCCCAACCCGGAGGTGGCACTCCACCCTTTTCCGGGCGAGAACCATGGACTCTGACTTGGAGGTGCTGATTCTCATCCTGGTCGCTTCACACTCGGCTGCGAACCGATCCAGTGAGAGCTGAAGATCCCGGCCAGATGAAGCCATCAGGACCACATCATCTGCAAAAAGCAGAGACCTAATCCTGCAGCCACCAAACCAGATCCCCTCAACGCCTTGACTGCGCCTAGAAATTCTGTCCATAAAGGTTATGAACAGAATGGGTGACAAAGGACAGCCTTGGGGGAGTCCAACCCTCACTGGAAACGTGACCGACTTACTGCCAGCAATGCGGACCAAGCTCGGTCCAAGATGTTGATAGAATTAGATTAATCACGATTAAAAATGTAATTTTCAATCAATCATTTTTTATCGACATTTGGCGTCATGAGCTTTGGGTCATGACCAAAAGGACAAGATCACGGGTACAAGCGGCCCAAATGAGTTTGGGTCTCTCCCTTAGAGATAGGGTGAGAAGGTCTGCCATCCGGGAGGAACTCAGAGTAAAGCCGCTGCTCCTCCACATGGAGAGGAGCCAGATGAGGTGGTTCGGGCCTCTGGTCAGGATGCCACACCAACGCCTCCACAGTTTGGTGTTAAGGACACGTCCTAGCACTAGGAGACCACGGAGAAGACCCAGGACACGTTGGGAGGACTATGTCTCCCGTCTGGCCTGGGAACGCCTCGGGATCCCCCGGGAAGAGCTGGACCAAGTGGCTGGGGAGAGGGAAGTCAGGGCTTCTCTGCTTAGGCTGCTGCCCCCGTGACCCGACCTCGGATAAGCAGATGAAGATGGATGGATGGATGGATGGTTTGATTTTAAGTTATTGTGATTTATGCCGATCGGTAAGACAGGTTGGTTTGCATTTTACGTAAGTCCCCTTTAACCTCAGTAGGCTTTTATATTATAGGATTTTTTTGTAGTCAAATATCCCATCAAAATCCAGTCTAGGGCCAACGTGCTGTTAAGGGCTTTCCATGTTTAGTTATTTGCTTCTACAACCTGATTGATTGATACTTTTATTAGTAGATTGCACAGTACAGTACATATTCTGTATAATTGACCACTAAATGGTAACACCCCAATAAGTTTTTCAACTTGGGGTCCACATTAATCAATTCATGGTAGAAGGATAAAAACAATTTAAATATCCTTGATTGCAACAACAAAGTAGATGTGGGGTATATCGCTCAAAGGAAGACATGAAACTGCTACAGGAAAATACAGAAAAAGAGAAAAAGCCACCAAAATAGGAGTGCAAGACAAGAAGTAAAACACTACACAAAGGAAAACAGCAAAAAAGTCCAAATAAGTCAGGGTGTGATGTGACAGGTGGTGACAGTACACCTACTTTGAGACAAGAGCTACATTGATGCATGCAAGGTTATGGCTTAAAAGTCATATCCAACTATTGCGACGGGCTATAAAAGAACTGAGGTTCTTTTTTAATGATTTCTGCTGGTGGTGTGCCTCTGCATTTTTTCAACACAAAAAATCTGCCTTGGCTCAAAAAAGGTTGACAAACACCGGGCTAGAGTATACAAATGAGTTTTAAGGTGAGACTTAAATGCTTCTACTGAGGTAGCATCTCGAACTGTTACCGGGAGGGCATTCCAGAGTACTGGAGCCCGAACGGAAAACGCTCTATAGCCCGCAGACTTTTTTTGGGCTCTAGGAATCACTAATAAGCTGGAGTCTTTTGAACGCAGATTTCTTGCCGGGACATATGGTACAATACAATCGGCAAGATAGGCTGGAGCTGGACCGTGTAGTATTTTATACGTAAGTAGTAAAACCTTAAAGTCACATCTTAAGTGCACAGGAAGCCAGTGCTGGTGAACCAGTATAGGTATATATGTATGTATATATGTATATAAAGGTATATACAGTATAGGTATATATGTATGTATATAAAGGTATATACAGTATAGGTATATATGTATGTTGAAGGTAGAAAAGCGCTATACAAGTACAACCCATTTATTTATTTATATATTTATATATATATAGGTATATATGCATATAAAAGTATATACAGTATAGGTATATAGCTGAGATGGGCGCCAGCGCCCCCCGCGACCCCGAAAGGGAATAAGCGGTAGAAAATGTATGGATGGATGGATGGGTATATATGTATGTATGTATATATGCATATAAAAGTATATACAGTATAGGTATATATGTATGTATATATATATATTAAAGTATATACAGTATAGGTATAATATGATCAAACTTTGTTGTTCTTGTCAAAAGTCTAGCAGCCGCATTTTGTACCAACTGTAATCTTTTAATGCTAGACATGGGGAGACCCCAAAATAATACGTTACAGTAATCGAGACGAGACGTAACAAACACATGGATAATGATCTCGGCGTCTTTAGTGGACAAAATGGAGCGAATTTTTGCGATATTACGGAGATGAAAGAAGGCCGTTTTAGTAACGCTTTTAATGTGTGACTCAAAGCAGAGAGTTGGGTCAAAGATAATACCCAGATTCTTTACCGTGTCACCTTGTTTAATTGTTTGGTTGTCAAATGTTAGAGTTGTATTATAAAATAGAGGTCGGTGTCTAGCAGGACCGATAATCAGCATTTCCGTTTTTTTTTGGCGTTGAGTTGCAAAAAGTTAGCGGACATCCATTGTTTAATTTCATTAAGACACGCCTCCAGCTGACTACAATCCGGCGTGTTGGTCAGCTTTAGGGGCATGTAGAGTTGGGTGTCATCAGCATAACAGTGAAAGCTAACACCGTATTTGCGTATGATGTCACCTAGCGGCAGCATGTAGATGCTGAAGAGTGCAGGGCCAAGGACCGAACCCTGGGGAACTCCACACGTTACCTTAACGTAGTCCGAGGTCACATTGTTATGGGAGACACACTGCATCCTATCAGTAAGATAAGAGTTAAACCAAGACAGGGCTAAGTCTGACATACCAATTCGTGTTTTGATACGCTCTAATAAAATATTATGATTGACGGTATCGAAGCAGCGCTAAGATCAAGAAGCAGCAACATAGATGACGCATCAGAAGGATCTCAGCGTCGCTAGTAGACAAAAAGGAACACATTTTTGAAAAAAATCTGTCATAGGAAATACAAATCATATCAAGATAATACTTAAATGGGAAATACTTCATGTTAAAAGTATATCAAACAGACTTTTAACGAAATGATCACTGCAAACTTGTGTGTCCTTCCACTCTGCCGTCTTCAAATAGAGTGCATGCTTCTCTTTTTTCATCTTCTTTCATAAAATCTCGCACATTTTCACCTTTCTTACTTACCTCTTAAGGAACTCTGAAGTAGGGCTGGGCAATATGGCCTTTTTTTAATATCTCAATATTTTTAGGCCATGTCACAATACAGCATATATATCTCCATATTTTGCCTTAGCCTTGAATGAACACTTGATGCATATAATGACAGCAGTATGATGATTCTATGTGTCTACATTCAAACATTCTTCTTCATACTGCATTCATATATGCTACTTTTAAACTTTCATGCAGAGAGGGAAATCACAACTAAAAGTGTATTTATTAAAGTTATTAGCAGGTGACTTTTCAAATGATGCTACATATTAGCAGTAATGCTACTTTTGGTAGCAACGCTTGTGCCTCACACTTGACAAATTAAATTAAAGATGTCTTTTCGACATCTTCCTGCTTGAAGCCAAACCACCGCCAGACGATGGACCCCTGCTGTTTTTCTTGGGAATGAATTTTTCCTTCATTCGCGCCTTCTTTCTCTCGTATTACCACTTGCACGGCGTCGCTAGCATCACAGCTAATGTTACCCAGTCTGCTACCTCTGCTCCGTGAGGGCGTATACGTATGAGGTGACAGTATGTGACGTGTGAGGTGACAGTATGTGACGTGTGAGGTGACAGTATGTGACGTGTGAGGTGACAGTATGTGACGTGTGAGGTGACAGTATGTGACGTGCGAGGTGACAGTATGTGACGTGCGAGGTGACAGTATGTGACGTGCGAGGTGACAGTATGTGACGTGCGAGGTGACAGTATGTGACGTGCGAGGTGACAGTATGTGACGTGCGAGGTGACAGTATGTGACGTGCGAGGTGACAGTATGTGACGTGCGAGGTGACAGTATGTGACGTGCGAGGTGACAGTATGTGACGTGCGAGGTGACAGTATGTGACGTGCGAGGTGACAGTATGTGACGTGCGAGGTGACAGTATGTGACGTGCGAGGTGACAGTATGTGACGTGCGAGGTGACAGTATGTGAGGTGCGAGGTGACAGTATGTGACGTGCGAGGTGACAGTATGTGACGTGCGAGGTGACAGTATGTGACGTGCGAGGTGACAGTATGTGACGTGCGAGGTGACAGTATGTGACGTGCGAGGTGACAGTATGTGACGTGCGAGGTGACAGTATGTGACGTGCGAGGTGACAGTATGTGACGTGTGAGGTGACAGTATGTGACGTGTGAGGTGACAGTATGTGAGGTGTGAGGTGACCGTATGTGACGTGTGAGGTGACAGTATGTGAGGTGTGAGGTGACAGTATGTGAGGTGTGAGGTGACAGTATGTGAGGTGTGAGGTGACAGTATGTGACGTGTGAGGTGACAGTATGTGAGGTGACAGTATGTGACGTGTGAGGTGACAGTATGTGAGGTGTGAGGTGACAGTATGTGACGTGTGAGGTGACAGTATGTGACGTGTGAGGTGACAGTATGTGAGGTGACAGTATGTGACGTGTGAGGTGACAGTATGTGACGTGTGAGGTGACAGTATGTGACGTGTGAGGTGACAGTATGTGACGTGTGAGGTGACAGTATGTGACGTGTGAGGTGACAGTATGTGACGTGTGAGGTGACAGTATGTGACGTGTGAGGTGACAGTATGTGACGTGTGAGGTGACAGTATGTGACGTGTGAGGTGACAGTATGTGAGGTGACAGTATGTGAGGTGTGAGGTGACAGTATGTGACGTGTGAGGTGACAGTATGTGAGGTGTGAGGTGACAGTATGTGACGTGTGAGGTGACAGTATGTGACGTGTGAGGTGACAGTATGTGAGGTGTGAGGTGACAGTATGTGACGTGTGAGGTGACAGTATGTGACGTGTGAGGTGACAGTATGTGACGTGTGAGGTGACAGTATGTGACGTGTGAGGTGACAGTATGTGACGTGTGAGGTGACAGTATGTGACGTGTGAGGTGACAGTATGTGACGTGTGAGGTGACAGTATGTGAGGTGTGAGGTGACAGTATGTGAGGTGTGAGGTGACAGTATGTGACGTGTGAGGTGACAGTATGTGAGGTGACAGTATGTGACGTGTGAGGTGACAGTATGTGAGGTGTGAGGTGACAGTATGTGACGTGTGAGGTGACAGTATGTGACGTGTGAGGTGACAGTATGTGAGGTGACAGTATGTGACGTGTGAGGTGACAGTATGTGAGGTGTGAGGTGACAGTATGTGACGTGTGAGGTGACAGTATGTGAGGTGTGAGGTGACAGTATGTGACGTGTGAGGTGACAGTATGTGACGTGTGAGGTGACAGTATGTGACGTGTGAGGTGACAGTATGTGACGTGTGAGGTGACAGTATGTGACGTGTGAGGTGACAGTATGTGACGTGTGAGGTGACAGTATGTGACGTGTGAGGTGACAGTATGTGACGTGTGAGGTGACAGTATGTGAGGTGTGAGGTGACAGTATGTGACGTGTGAGGTGACAGTATGTGAGGTGTGAGGTGACAGTATGTGACGTGTGAGGTGACAGTATGTGACGTGTGAGGTGACAGTATGTGACGTGTGAGGTGACAGTATGTGACGTGTGAGGTGACAGTATGTGAGGTGTGAGGTGACAGTATGTGACGTGTGAGGTGACAGTATGTGACGTGTGAGGTGACAGTATGTGACGTGTGAGGTGACAGTATGTGACGTGTGAGGTGACAGTATGTGACGTGTGAGGTGACAGTATGTGACGTGTGAGGTGACAGTATGTGAGGTGTGAGGTGACAGTATGTGAGGTGTGAGGTGACAGTATGTGAGGTGTGAGGTGACAGTATGTGACGTGTGAGGTGACAGTATGTGAGGTGACAGTATGTGACGTGTGAGGTGACAGTATGTGAGGTGACAGTATGTGATGTGTGAGGTGACAGTATGTGAGGTGTGAGGTGACAGTATGTGACGTGTGAGGTGACAGTATGTGACGTGTGAGGTGACAGTATGTGAGGTGTGAGGTGACAGTATGTGACGTGTGAGGTGACAGTATGTGAGGTGTGAGGTGACAGTATGTGACGTGTGAGGTGACAGTATGTGACGTGTGAGGTGACAGTATGTGAGGTGTGAGGTGACAGTATGTGACGTGTGAGGTGACAGTATGTGACGTGTGAGGTGACAGTATGTGACGTGTGAGGTGACAGTATGTGACGTGTGAGGTGACAGTATGTGACGTGTGAGGTGACAGTACGTGACGTGTGAGGTGACAGTATGTGAGGTGACAGTATGTGACGTGTGAGGTGACAGTATGTGAGGTGTGAGGTGACAGTATGTGACGTGTGAGGTGACAGTATGTGACGTGTGAGGTGACAGTATGTGAGGTGACAGTATGTGACGTGTGAGGTGACAGTATGTGAGGTGTGAGGTGACAGTATGTGACGTGTGAGGTGACAGTATGTGAGGTGTGAGGTGACAGTATGTGACGTGTGAGGTGACAGTATGTGACGTGTGAGGTGACAGTATGTGACGTGTGAGGTGACAGTATGTGACGTGTGAGGTGACAGTATGTGACGTGTGAGGTGACAGTATGTGACGTGTGAGGTGACAGTATGTGACGTGTGAGGTGACAGTATGTGAGGTGTGAGGTGACAGTATGTGACGTGTGAGGTGACAGTATGTGAGGTGTGAGGTGACAGTATGTGACGTGTGAGGTGACAGTATGTGACGTGTGAGGTGACAGTATGTGACGTGTGAGGTGACAGTATGTGACGTGTGAGGTGACAGTATGTGAGGTGTGAGGTGACAGTATGTGACGTGTGAGGTGACAGTATGTGACGTGTGAGGTGACAGTATGTGACGTGTGAGGTGACAGTATGTGACGTGTGAGGTGACAGTATGTGACGTGTGAGGTGACAGTATGTGAGGTGTGAGGTGACAGTATGTGACGTGTGAGGTGACAGTATGTGAGGTGACAGTATGTGACGTGTGAGGTGACAGTATGTGAGGTGACAGTATGTGATGTGTGAGGTGACAGTATGTGAGGTGTGAGGTGACAGTATGTGACGTGTGAGGTGACAGTATGTGACGTGTGAGGTGACAGTATGTGAGGTGTGAGGTGACAGTATGTGACGTGTGAGGTGACAGTATGTGAGGTGTGAGGTGACAGTATGTGACGTGTGAGGTGACAGTATGTGACGTGTGAGGTGACAGTATGTGACGTGTGAGGTGACAGTATGTGACGTGTGAGGTGACAGTATGTGAGGTGTGAGGTGACAGTATGTGACGTGTGAGGTGACAGTATGTGACGTGTGAGGTGACAGTATGTGAGGTGTGAGGTGACAGTATGTGACGTGTGAGGTGACAGTATGTGAGGTGTGAGGTGACAGTATGTGACGTGTGAGGTGACAGTATGTGACGTGTGAGGTGACAGTATGTGAGGTGTGAGGTGACAGTATGTGAGGTGTGAGGTGACAGTATGTGACGTGTGAGGTGACAGTATGTGACGTGTGAGGTGACAGTATGTGACGTGTGAGGTGACAGTATGTGACGTGTGAGGTGACAGTATGTGACGTGTGAGGTGACAGTACGTGACGTGTGAGGTGACAGTATGTGACGTGTGAGGTGACAGTATGTGAGGTGTGAGGTGACAGTATGTGAGGTGTGAGGTGACAGTATGTGAGGTGTGAGGTGACAGTATGTGACGTGTGAGGTGACAGTATGTGAGGTGACAGTATGTGACGTGTGAGGTGACAGTATGTGAGGTGACAGTATGTGACGTGTGAGGTGACAGTATGTGAGGTGTGAGGTGACAGTATGTGACGTGTGAGGTGACAGTATGTGACGTGTGAGGTGACAGTATGTGACGTATGTAAGTTTGTGCGCTTGCTGTCTGTGAGAAGGAGACACAAGAAGGAGTGAGAAGAGCCTGTAGTGTAATGCCTGCAGCTAAAAGCAACTGCGTGAGAACATATACCGTATTTTCCGCGCTATAAGCCGCCCCGTGTTATAAGCCGCACCTTCAATGAATGGCATATTTAAAATCTTTGTTAACCTATAAGCCGCACCGGGTCATAAGCCGCGCCCACGCTGCGCTAAAGGGAATGTCAAAAAAACAGTCAAATAGGTCAGTCAAACTTTAATAATACAAACCAGTGTGCAAATGTGCAATCACAACAATAGTAACACTCAAAATATTGCAGAGCAATAGCAACATCAATAACTCAACTTTGCTCGAACGTTAATGTCACAGCACACAAAATAAACATTTAAAGCTCACCTTCAGAAGTTATTCCTCTTCCATAAATCCCTCGAATTTTTCTTCTTCGGTGTCTGAATTAAAAAATTGGGCGAATACAGCATCCAAAATGGCGGGCTCCGTCTCGTCGAAGTCATCAGAGTCAGTGTCGCTGTTGCTGTCCGGCAGTTCCGTGAATCCTGCCTTCCTGGCCGGATCTTTTTTCAGCTATCTTGTTTTTACAATATGCGTGGAAAGTAGCCATCTTTTCTTGAAAGTCTTTTGGCATTTGCTGTGAAATAGTAGTCCGTGTGCGGATGGAGAGATTGCGTCTTTTCATGAACCGGAAACACCAAGAAGCACCACCTTTAAAATCATCCAAGTGAAGTTCGCTTGCTGGCGCTGTTGCCTTCATTGGAATAGTGATGGTACTGACACTTCTGCTCTCTGCTCTCTGCTCGAGTTTGTCCTCCAACTGTTGCCATCTTGCTTTGTTCCCTCAAACTCTGTGTTGTCTTCTTTACTTGGCGCAGGTCATCTTGTTGCTTCCTCCACCTAAGCACCATTGACTCATTTATGTTCAATTCTCTCGCTGCTGCTCTATTTCCGTGTTCTTCTGCGTGACTTATTTCCTTGATTTGAATTCTGCGTTGTACGCCTGTCTTTCAGTAGGAGCCATTTTGTGGTCGCCTTTACAGAAACACACAAATGAAATGAATCGGATTAGCCGCGCGCTTCTTCTTCTACGGGGGCGGGCGCTTACCTTGGCGGTTGCTTACCGTAGAAGAAGAAGCGCTTCCTCTCCTACGGGGAAAAAAGATGGCGGCTGTTTACCGTAGTTGCGTAACCTAAACTCTATGAAAATAAATATTTATATTAATACATATATAAGGCGCACCGGGTTATAAGCCGCACTGTCATCTTTTGAGAACATTTTTGGTTTTTAGGTGCGGCTTATAGCGCGGAAAATACGGTACTCCAATATCACCATATAGTCATTTCCTATATCGCACAGAGACAAACCCGCGATGTATCGCGTATATCGATATATCGCCCAGCCTTTCTCTGAAGAAACTATCCTTTTCGCGACTTTAACTGTTCCAACAGCCAATAACAACATAAGTTTAGGGCATTTTTTATTTGAAAAAGTTCAATTGTCATCCAGAACACTACAACAAGGCCTGCTGGCCCAGCACTTCTAGCCTCGCAGGTCAAGTAAATACAAGCTATTGGAAAAAAGTGCTGAAAATGCTTTGCCGGAACTGATTCAGGGATTTTGAGTCATTCTTTAAAATTGTGTTCTTCATACAATGGATTAATTTACATTAACACACACATTTTGACAACTTTCGTATATACTGTGTGACTTGAGTGTAGAATATATCTACTTAGTCATGCAAGCTATGATGAGAACATTTATTTTCTTTCTTGCACAGGACTTTGAAGCTCTCACTCCCAACCTTTTGGCCAGAACTGTTGAGACGGTTGAAGGCGGTGGTATCGTGGTCATTTTACTACGCACCATGAACTCACTTAAGCAGCTGTATACAATGACCATGGTAGGTTTGGAACCTTTTCCACATTCATCGTCTCACTCAGATGAATGAATTATTGATATATCGTGACCTTTCTTCCAGGATGTGCATGCCCGTTACAGAACCGAGGCCCATCAGGATGTGGTTGGAAGGTTCAATGAGAGGTAAGTACTGCTCCGGTTGAACATAACGGGCATTTCACAGCAACTTGTAAGCACTTCTTTTCCCAATAGGTTCATTCTGTCCCTTGCGTCTTGCAAAAACTGTGTGGTTATTGACGACCAACTCAACATTCTGCCCATTTCCAGCCACATGGCCAACATCAAACCTGTTCCTCCAAAGACACAGGTGCTTACTCACAAGACACTGCCCGCTTCTTCATTGGCTCTAACTCCTGGTGCTTTAGGAGGACGGTTTGTCTCCACAAGAAGAGGAGCTGAAGGACCTGAAGGAGTCTCTTCAGGACACTCAACCTGTGGGAGTTTTGGTGGAGAAATGCAAGACCATGGACCAGGTGAAATACTCTCAAATACAGTAGGGCCGGGCGATATGGACGAAAAAGTATCCATCCATCCATTTTCTACTGCTTATTCCCTTTGGGGTTGCGGGGTAAGCCGGTGCCTCTCTCAGCTACAATCAGGCGGAAGGCAGAGTACACCCTGGACAAGTCGCCACTTCATCGCAGGGCCAACAAAGATAGACAGACAACATTCACACTCATATATCTCGATAGATTTTTGCTTAAACACAGTATTCGATATATATCTCCATATATATTCCAGTGAAAGTATACAAATAGATAGATAGATAGTACTTTTGATAGTACACTTGATAGTACTTTTTCCTTCTGGAGAGTTCCTTCAGGAAAATTAACATTTTCAGCACAATCCCATTCAAGATCAGACAAACATTACAGGGAGACAGAACAGGATCGCTGGCAGGTCTGCTGACTTCCGGCGCCCCTTACAAAAAAAATATATTAATTTTTGAGCGATATTCACTGAAATTGAAGTGAATGACAACTGTACTGTAAACAGTCAGTGGCACTTTTATCAACCCAGTATTAACTGGAGATGTCCGATAATATCGGCTGGCCGATAAATGCTTAAAAATGTAATATCTGAAATTATTGGTATCGGTTTCAAAATTATCGGTATCGTTTTATAAAAAATAAGTACAATTTATGACTTTTTAAAACGCTGCTGTGTACACGGACGTAGGGAGAAGTACAGAGTACCAATAAAGCTTAAAGGCACTGCCCAGTGCCAGTCACATATCTACGGCTTTTCACACACATAAGTGAGCGAAAGGCATACTTGGTCAACAGCCATACAGGTCACACTGAGGGTGGCTGTATAAACAACTTTAACACTGTTACACATATGTTCCAAACTGTGAACCCACACCAAACAAGAATGACAAACATTTGGGGAGAACATCCGCACCGTAACACAACATAAACACAACAGAACAAATACCCGGAACCCCTTGCAGCACTAACTCTTCCGGGACGCTACAAAATACAACCCCGCCCACCTCAACCTCCACATAATCTCTCTCAGGGAGAGCATGTCACAATTTCCAAGATGCTGTTTTGAGGCACCTTAAAAAAATATTGCACTTTGTGACTTCAATAATAAATATGGCAGTGCCATGTTGGCATTTTTTTCCATAACTTGAGTTGATTTATTTTGGAAAACCTTGTTAGATTGTTTAATGCATCCAGCGGGGCATCACAACAAAATGAGGCATAATAATGTGTTCATTCCTCCACTGTATATATCGGTATCAGTAATTAAGAGTTGGACAATATCGGAAAATCGGATATTGGCAAAAAAGCCAATACCGGACATCTCTAATGATTAGGCATACTAGCGCTGAGTCAAATAAAAAGTAGCAACTATGGTTTGATCCCAAACTTATAGTAGATGTGCTCTAGCATTACAAGCTCCCACCTTTACCCCGACCCCATCCCACTCCTTTGATGCTTCACCCCACGTGGTAGGCTTGATGGACGACTGAGTAGCGCGCTAGATAGCAGCAGCCTGCATCCGTAGCCCCCATTCCCTCCCCTCTATTGCAGGTTTTGTGGATTCTATGTAATATGTTCGTGTGCTTATGGCTATTGAGTTTTTTTTATGGCCTCAATCTGGACGCCCCTACCCAGGAGTTTAGTCTGAGACCGAACCTTTTTTTTACTGCAACAGGCGTAGTACTATAATGTTCTTCCGCTGTCTAATTTGTTGTGTGTTCTCTGCTAGTCCAAAGCAGTACTGAAATTCATCGAAGCCATCTCAGAGAAGACACTCAGGAGCACCGTGGCTCTGACGGCTGCTCGTGGCCGTGGCAAATCTGCAGCCCTGGGACTCGCTGTCGCCGGAGCCGTGGCTTTTGGGTAAGAAGAAACACACACAGTGGGAAAATCAGCTGTTATTATCCTGTCTCACTAGCGTAGTAACTTTAAAGCCACCGTCGTATACTGCATCTTGTACAGCTCAAATTGTGCTTACTGTATTCTCCAAAATAGCCAAAGCTACATAACTGCAGAGAGTACTAGTTGTACACTACCGTACTTTTCGGATTGTAAGTCACAGTTTTTTTCATTGTGAAATTATTAACACATTACCGTAAAATATCAAATAATACTATTGATCTCATTCATGTAAGAGACAAGGCGTATATCAGCAATCGGCACACACGCGTCAACCAATAAAAATTTGGCTGGGGCGGGTCATGGCAGAAGTATGTTGTAAGAAAAAAAAAGAAGCTACCTGCTACTACTTCTTTTTCCTATGAAAATTGATCATTTCAACGTTGGCGGTAACTTAAAAAACTGTGACTCTTACCATGATATGTTAGGTTAACATAGCAGGCACCTTCTCAGGTGGTTATTTATGCTTCATATAACATACACTTAGTCAGCCTGTTGTTCACTATTCCTTATTTATTTTAAATTGCTTTTCAAATGTCTATTCTTGGTGTTGGATTTTATCAAATACATTTCCCCAAAAAATGCGACTTATACTCTAGTGCGGGGGTAGAAAACCTGTGGCTCTTTTGATGAACACATCTGGCTCTCAGATAAATCTTAGCTGGCGTTGCTTAACACGATAAGTAATTAATGATCACAGTGTTAAAAATAATGTTCAAAATATAAAACATTCTCATGCGTTTGAATCCATCCATTCATTTCTATCGCACCTGTTCAAGAAGTCGCATTAATGGTCAAAAGTATTTTATTTATTATTGGTTAGCTTCAGAATAACAATGTTGTTAAAAAGAATAAGAGATGCACGCACATTTTTTTTTTTGTTGTAATCAGGGAAAGTCTAAATAAAAGAGGAGGAGTAAAATTCTCTTGTCAAGAGTGTGGGATGACACTGTACAAGGTACAGGTCTGCTCGTTGCTCCTCTGTTGAATTCCTTGCTTCTTGTCTGTTTAATAGATGTCATCAGTGTTTGAAACTGACAGTTGTATTCCGTGTTTAAAATATTATACGGCTCTCACGGAAATACATTTAAAAATATTTGGCTTTCATAGCTCTCTCAGCCAAAAAGGTTAACGACCCCTGCTTTAGTGCGACTTATATATGTTTTTTTACCTTTTCATTATGCATTTTCGGTCGTTTGGACTCATACTCCGGAGCGACTTTTAATCCCCAAAATACGGTATATTGGATATATAGATGCAAGAGTCTATTTGAGAAGACACAACAAACCCAATCGGTATAAATAAATAAATGGGTTATACTTGTTTAGCGCTTTTCTACCTTCAAAGTACTCAAAGCGCTTTGACACTATTTCCACATTCACACACTGATGGAGGGAGCTGCCATGCAAGGCCTTAACCACCACCCATCAGGAGAAAGGGTGAAGTGTCTTGCTCAAGGAAACCGTGGATGTGACGAGGTTGGTAGAAGGTGGGGATTGAACCGGGAACCCTCAGGGGTCACTCTCCCAATCGAGCCACGCCGTCCCCGTATTAAATATATATGTACATTTTAGCAATAAGGTTGAGGCTCCTTTCTTATAACCTAAGTTAAATTTGTGGGGTTGAAACACATCATACATGCATGACAGAAAAGTTTAATAGTCAAAATAAAAAACACAAATATATGAATCAACTTGCTAAAATGCCTCCTCAGTTCCAGATAGGTATCATGTACCTGACATTTCATATCTTCTCTTTACAAAAGAGAAGTGTAGGATACTTCTCTTGTTGCCTTATTTGAATCTGACTTTATTAAATGTATTTATATTATCATTTGGTGCAGCCGGGCCGGGGCAAGAGGGCATAGAAAGAGAAAAAAAGAGGGGGAAATTTATTTATGGGGCGGTATACCTCGGTTGGTAGAGTGGCCGTGCCAGCAACTTGAGGGTTGCAGGTTCGATTCCCACTTCCGCCATCCTAGTCATTGCCGTTGTGTCCTTGGGCAAGACACTTTACCCACCTGCTCCCAGTGCCACCCACACTGCTTTAAATGTAACTTAGATATTGGCTTTCACTATGTAAAGTGCTTTGAGTCACTAGAGAAAAGCGCTATATAAAATATAATTCACTTCAATTCACTTCACAAATTGTGGGGATAAGAGGGGGATTAGACAGAGAGACAAAAACAACAACAGCAAACAGTACAATAACAACACCAGCACATACGATATGTACAAATATGATTGTAAAAGTGATATCAAATAAGCAGTTAGCAAAATAAATAATAATATAGAAATGACAATGAGCATTTTTACACTACAACTGCAATAGAAAAAGCGCTATTGATCATGAACAATGCCAATAGTTTACCTCTATTATCAACAATACAGTTGTTCAAATGCAACAATACGTATACATAATGATAGCTAGAAAGATAATTAAAAAAATAAATGAAATAATAAAAAAAAACAGGAATACCGAAAGATGGAGGGGAAAAGAGAGAGGCAACCTGTATTAATCTTGTAGATTGTTATAGTAAAAATGGGTTAAGCTTTGTCTATATGCCATGTGTTACCCAGTTTACCCTCTCTTATTCTTTTTAATACCACAGTTATTCTGAAGCTAACCAACAATGAATAAAATACTTCTTACCATTAATGTGACTTCTTGAACAGGTGTGGTAGAAACCGGATGGATGGATTAAAATGCATGAGAATGTTTTATATTTTTATTGTTATTTTTGACACTGTGATTACCAGAGGAATTATTCATTACTTATTGTGTTAAGCAATGTCAGCTAAGATTTACCTGAGAGCCATAGGTTCACTACCCCTGGGTTAGAGTGTCCGCCCTGAGATGGGTAGGTTGTGAGTTCAAACCCCGGCCGAGTCATAGCAAAGACTAAAAAAATGGGAGCCGTTACCTCCCTGCTTGGCACTCAGCATCAAGGCTTGGAATTCACCCCCTTTGTTCACCTCCCAGGGGGTGAACAAAGGGGATGGGTCAAATGCAGAGGATAATTATTGGTACTTTAACTTACTTTACTTTAATTGTTGAATATGCTGAAAAAGTACTTATACACACGCTGAAATCTTTTGACCAAGAATATATATTTTTATTGGCCAAAAATACACACTGTTACCAAAAACACTATTTTTCATGTTTTGTGTTCTCTCGGCTGCACTGATAGTTTTTTTTTAATCTTAATATTCATATATTTTTTTAATGGCTAAGCTTTTGTTGTTTTTAAATATTGGTTTGAACTGTAGCACTTTAAGATTTATTTAAATGAAAAGTGCGTAACAATTGTTTTTAATAGGGCTGGGCAACGATTAAAAATTTTAATCGAAGTTAATCGCACTATTTCTCCGATTAATCGCGATTAACTGCATTGTATACACAAAGCCCAATAATGAATTCAAAAGTAGTGTGTAGTGCACCTTTATTGGAATATTCTCCCACATGAACAAAAGCGCCAAAACATTTGTTGTGCAAACACAATTTAAATCAGTCCTTGTTAAACAGTAGCAGTTAAATAGCATATTTGATGAAAATCAACTCCAAAAATGTAAATACAAACATTTAAGCTTATTGCCACTGCCAGGGTATTTAAGTTATCCTGTTTGTTATGGAAAATAAATATAATCTACATACAAATCTCTGAGCCACAATCATAACATCTGAACAGGCAATTTCTGAGGTAACAGCAGAAACATTTTTTTTATCAGGGATCTTATGTTTAAAAAACCTATATTATAGGTAGTGGGCTGTTTTAGGGAATTTTGGATCAAATTATCCGTAGTAGCAATATTAATAATGTTGTGTTTATTCTGCGTAGTGCACTTAAAATAATTATGACCATATCTAGGAATTGATATGATGGGAATTTTCCGATTGTTTGTTTGGTGCTTTGATAAACTGAACGCATCATATACATGGTACTATATTGTGATGTTATGAGCCAGGGGAAAAAAGAACTACCCTACCCAGCATGCAACAGGAGTGACGAGCATGCGCGGTAGCCCGGTATAGGTTGTGTCGCCATGACGGCATCTTGTATGTTGTGATATGCACGCTCTGAAAGTAAACGTTAAGAACTCAGCCAACACTCCTGGTCTGCATTATTCATAAATAGACAGACAACACATATACTCCGCTGCTTCACAGGCCGCTGGATGTAGCCGGCAAAGTATTCCCATGCTAGCTAGCCGGTCTAGCAAGCACGCCTCATTCAGTTCAAAACGGCCCGATCTGTCCACATCCAGAATTGTCTGGCGGTCGTAAGTGATCCCGGAGTGACCACGCTGTAAGCCAGCCATGAAATTTGCAGAATTGTCCAGTATTTTTGCCAAATGTTCCATCTTTACCAAGAGCCCCTCGACGCCGGGCGACGCCATCTTGTTAAGAAAAGGCGTTAACAAAATAAAAGCATGTAAACAACATACGCAAATGTGCGATAAAATAATTGTCGGCGTTAATAGATGGATGAGTTAACTCATAATTAACTCACTAATTTGCCCACCCCTAGTTTTTAAATATTGGTTTGAACCGTAGCATGATTTATTTAAATGAAAAGTGCGTAACCAATGAAATGTATTATTTTTGGCGGGGGTTATGGTGTCCTACTTAAAGTTATTAACTGCACTTATGGGTGTTTGTTTAATTTTGTGCAACATTCATGGTCGTTCCTAGGCTGTGGTAAGTGTGTACTGATTTTAAAGACATTGTATCTATTTGATATATCATGATATATCAAGGGAAAAGGTTACATTTCAATCCAATGCATTAAAACATCCAAAGAACCAAAATAAAAATAAAAACTTCTGTCAAACAACTAAAAAAGGTCATAGTTTGTCAAGACTGTGTTAGAAATAATATACGACCAAGTCAGCTGAGTAAAATGTGCATTAAATGTTTTAGTAGGCAGAGTTCGGACAAGTTACAAACAAAGACAGTCCCATCATTATGTGTTTGTCAGCAAACACGTACTCCAAATGGTAAGTTACCTCAGACAATTTCCTAGTCTTTATTTATTCTTTTTTTCATGTTTCTTGGCTGCGCTGTAATCAAAACTAAAGCAGGTTTCCCATATCTTAATTTATTTGCAGCGTCCACCACTATTTATTTTGGACCGCCACAAATAAAGTAATATATTGGAAACGTTGCTTTACTTTTGATTGCAGAAAAGCAGAAATGGTTTGAATTTTTTTATTTTTTATGAAGTATTAATCTGTTTTTATGTAATGTTGTCAAAGTTTTTGCATGATAATGCAACAATGAAAACAAATTTGTGTGTACATTGTAGAAGAACATAAAACAAAAACAATTAAAGAGGACCTATAATGATTTTAATCTACTTTAAATATACTTCCATGTGGTCTAGCGCAGTGTTTTTCAACTTTTTTTGAGCCAAGGCACGTTTTTTGCGTTGAAAAAATCTGGAGGCACACCACCAGCAGAAATCAGTAAAAAACAAAACTCGCTACTATATCGGATCCACTTTGGACTGGACTCTCACCGTTGTGTTAGATCCTCTATGGATTGGACTTTCACAATATCATGTCAGACCCGCTCAACATCCATTGCTTTCGGTCCCCTGGGGGGGTTCCCCACATATGCGGTCCTCTCCAAGGTTTCTCATAGTCATTGTCACTGTCACCGACGTCCCACTGGGTGTGAGTTTTTCCTTGCCCTTATGTGGGCTCTGTACCGAGAATGTCGTTGTGGTTTGTGCACCCCTTTGAGACACTTCTGATTTAGGGCTATATAAATAAACATTGATTTATGGATATATGGGGTGACAGTAAAAAGTTGTTGTCGCAATTGTTGTATATGACTTTAAACCATAACCAAGCATGCATCAATTTAGCTCTTGTCTCAGAGTAGGTGTACTTGACAGTACACCTACTCTCTCAAGAGTAGGTGTACTGTCACCACCTGTCACATCCAGACGCACTACATTTACTCCGTTACATCTACTTGAGTAACTTCTGGGATAAATTGTACTTCAAAGAGTAGTTTTTATGCAACATACTTTTACTTTTACTTGAGTATATTTATAGAGAAGAAACGCTACTTTTACTCCGCTCCATTTATCTGCAATCAGGTCGCTACTCGCTACTTTTTTTTTAAATCTATCTGTTAATGCACGCTTTGTTTGTTTTGATTTTGTCAGACACGCATTCAAAGTAGGAACTACGCATGCCTGCGTTTCACCAATCACATGCAGTCACTGGTGACGTTGGACCAATCAAACAGAGCCAGGTGGTCACGTGACCGTCACACGTAGAACCCGACATGTTGAAAAACTTATTGGGGTGTTACCATTTTATGGTCAATTGTACAGAATATGTACTGTACTGTGCAATCTACTAATACAAGTTTCAATCAATCAATCAAAAGTGTAAAGGAAAAAAGACACTTTTTATTTCAACCATACTTCCCGTCAAAAGCCTAAAGACTGGTCGCACAGTTCCTGTCTTCACAATAAAAGCGCCGCTCCATCGCGCCTGCGCTAACAAAATAAGAGTCTCCCAAAGCCAGCGCAAACAAGCTAGCAAGATAAGGAGTTTGCCGCCAATGTATTTCTTGTAAAGTGTATAAAAACGAATATGGAAGCTGGACAAATAAGATGCCAAAAACCAACGACTTTCATGTGGTATTAGACAGGAAGGAAGAACTTTTTTTCTCCTCCATTTGAAAACGTGGACGTTATCAGCACTATACTGTCTGATTCCGATCAATGCAAGTCATCAGAATCAGGTAATACACCAACTTATATTCTTGTCTTCATGAAAGATAGGAATCTATATGTGTTAAACATGCATGTATATTCATTAAAACACCTTTAACATGTCAACAGAAATGGCAAAATAAATAAATATAAATTATATACTGCATATATAAATGTATATATATATGATACGTGTGTGTATGTATTTATGAGGTAGATCACCTCGACTTGGTCATTTATTAAGTAATTGATTAACGTTGAAAAACTTATTGGGGTGTTACCATTTAGTGGTCAATTGTACAGAATATGTACTGTACTGTGCAATCTAATAATACAAGTTTCAATCAATGTCTACTGAGCCTATGGTGCTGTTAAGTTATTGTGACTCAATTTGCCTTAATTTTTCTTTATTTTAATGTACTATTATTTAATATATATTATTGTTTTAGTTGCTTAAGAGATATTCCTGGCTCTGAATTTGCTCATTGCTATTTTTATGTTTTTGTGCATTATTTGTTGCCGTAATCATTAAACGAACAGGTTACTCATCAGTTACTCAGTACTTGAGTAGTTTTTTCACAACATACTTTTTACTTTTACTCAAGTAAATATTTGGGTGACTACTCCTTACTTTTACTTGAGTAATACATATCTACCCTGGTTTATTTGGACTTTTTTGCTGTTTTCCTGTGTGTAGTGTTTTACTTCTTGTCTTGCGCTCCTATTTTGGTGTCTTTTTCTCTTTTTTTGGTATTTTCCTGTAGCAGTTTCATGTCTACCGTTTGAGCGATATCTACTTTGTTTTAGCAATCCAAAATATTCTAGTTGTTTTTATCCTTCTTTGTGGGGACATTGTTGATTGTCATGTCATGTTGGGATGTACATTGTGGACGCCGTCTTTGCTCCACAGTAAGTCTTTGCTGTCGTCCAGCATTCTGTTTTTGTTTACTTTGTAGCCAGTTCAGTTTTAGTTTCATGCTGCATAGCCTTCCCTAAGCTTTAATGCTTTTTCTTAGGGGCACTCACCCTTTGTTTATTTTTGTTTTAAGCATTAGATACTTTTTTTTTACCTGCGCACTGCCTCCCTATGTTTCCGACATCTACAAAGCAATTAGCTACCTGCTGCCACCTACTGATATGGAAGAGTATTACACGGATTCTCTGCCGAGCTCTAGACAGCACCCACACTCAACAACAACCCATCAGTTGCAGACTATAATTACTGGTTTGCAAAAAATATTTTTACCCAAATTAGATCATCTCCCAAGGCACACTAGACTGTATCTCACGGCACACTAGTGTGCCTCGTCACAGTGGTTGAAAAAAACTGGTCTAGCTAATTCCTAATATTGGAAATGCTTTGGTGTAAATGTTACTCCACAGTCACATTTTATAACCCAATTCTTGGAGTGCATTTACAAGATGTTCAATTCTGTAAGCTTTTCCCCGATTGTAAATGAAACCACGCCCCACCTTCTCCAAAAGTATTACAATTCGTCTTCTTGAAATATATGTAATGTATGAGGACGTCACATTGTAGCCATACTGCAAAACCCCACAAACCGAGGCACCCAAAACTGCGTGCAAGCTCACACATAAATGCATGAACCTTAGGATGTGACGTCTTGGCATTTTTGTATCCAACATTGTAACTACAGGGCTCAATTCTGGGTCCCACCCTGTTCTCCGTCTACATGCTCCCCTTCAGCCAAGTCTTTCATCGCCATAAAATTTCCTTTCACTGCTACGCTGACGATCCTCAAATCTATCTTCCACTCAAGACAGACGATCCCTCCGGGCCGGACCTTTTGAAAGACTGCTTCCGGGACATAAAGGAGTGGATGTCACAAAGCTTCCTGCTGCTCAATGACACCAAGTGTGAAGTTATCTGTTCGGCAACTCCACCTCGGTCAGTCAGATCAAAAAGAATTTTGGAAGTTTGGCCACTCTTGGAAAAACCCCATGTCAAACACTTTGGGGTCAGACCTCATGTTTGACAAGCAAATGAAATCTGTGGTGAAATCCTGTTTTTTCCAACTGTGCACAATAGCCAAGATCAAGTCTTTGCTCTCCCCCAGTGACCTACGGAGGCTCATCTCCTCCAGACCGGACTATTGCAATGCCCTCTATGCTGGGGTCACTGACAAAACCATCATCCTTAGCATGCAGCTGCCAGGCTGGTGACAAGCACAAAAATGAGGGAACACATTTCTTCCATCCTCTCCTCCCAGTGAAGCACAGAGTAAAATTCAAGATCCTCACGTATGTATTCAAAGCGCTCAATGGTCTCTCCCCAGCTTACATCAAAGATCTCCTGGACCAACCTAGCAGCTCCAGGCTTGGTCGTTGCCTTAGATCTGACAACCAGAAGACGCTGAAGGTCCCACAGTCAAACCTAATGACCAAGGGAGACCGTGCTTTCTCAGTGATGGCACCTAGGCTACGGAAAAAGCTCCCTTGGAATATCAAGTCTGCCACCACTCTGGACTCTTTTAGAGCACAGCTTAAAACTCACCTCTTTACCGCCGATGATTTCTGATTTATGTGTTCATTGTGAGTCTTAGTCTTAAATATTTATTTTGGATTCCTTTGTGTGTCTCAGTCTCTGTTTCGTTTTTTTTTTTGGTTTCTCTACTGGGCTGATGTAACAGTTGGTTGGGGGGGGGCGCATAATAAATGAAAACAACATAACATAACATGAATATGTAAGTCAAAATGCCGAGATCATTATCCATGCGTTTGTTACGTCTCGTCTCGATTACTGTAACGTATTATTTTCGGGTCTCCCCATGTCTAGCATTAAAAGATTACAGTTGGTACAAAATGCGGCTGCTAGACTTTTGACAAGAACAAGAAAGTTTGATCATATTACGCCTGTACTGGCTCACCTGCACTGGCTTCCTGTGCACTTAAGATGTGACTTTAAGGTTTTACTACTTACGTATAAAATACTACACGGTCTAGCTCCAGCCTATCTTGCCGATTGTATTGTACCGTATGTCCCGGCAAGAAATCTGCGTTCAAAAGACTCCGGCTTATTAGTGATTCCTAGAGCTCAAAAAAAGTCTGCGGGCTATAGAGCGTTTTCCGTTCGGGCTCCAGTACTCTGGAATGCCCTCCCGGTAACAGTTCGAGATGCTACCTCAGTAGAAGCATTTAAGTCTCATCTTAAAACTCATCTGTATACTCTAGCCTTTAAATAGACCTCCTTTTTAGACCAGTTGATCTGCCGCTTCTTTTCTTTCTCCTATGTCCCCCCCTCCCTTGTGGAGGGGGTCCGGTCCGATGACCATGGATGAAGTACTGACTGTCCAGAGTCAGACCCAGGATGGACCGCTCGTCGGGACCCAGGATGGACCGCTCGCCTGTATCGGTTGGGGACATCTCTACGCTGCTGATCCCCTTGAGATGGTTTCCTGTGGACGGGACTCTCACTGCTGTCTTGGAGCCACTATGGATTGAACTTTCACAGTATCATGTTAGACCCGCTCGACATCCATTGCTTTCGGTCCCCTAGAGGGGGGGGTTGCCCACATCTGAGGTCCTCTCCAAGGTTTCTCATAGTCAGCATTGTCACTGGCGTCCCACTGGATGTGAATTCTCCCTGCCCACTGGGTGTGAGTTTTCCTTGCCCTTTTGTGGGTTCTTCCGAGGATGTTGTAGTCGTAATGATTTGTGCAGTCCTTTGAGACATTTGTGATTTGGGGCTATATAAATAAACATTGATTGATTGATTGATTGAAAAAAGAAGAAGTTAATCATCGGTCCCATTTTAATAATACTTTGTGTTCTAACAAGGTTCTGTGTTGTCCACAGCTACTCCAACATCTTTGTAACCTCACCAAGCCCAGACAACCTCCACACCATGTTTGACTTCATCTTTAAAGGCTTTGATGCTCTTCAGTATCAGGTAAAGTGTCTCTTATTCATCAGGGTTTTAGTGCGTGCAGAGCAGTCCTTGGATCATGTCTTCTTTGGCTCATGTAGGAGCATCTGGACTACGAGATCATCCAGTCGCTAAATCCCGAATTCAACAAGGCAGTTGTGAGGGTGAACATCTTTAAAGAGCACAGGCAGACCATTCAGGTGAGTTCTCCTTTTAAATGCATTTTTCAAACAGACAAGAATGACCTGGTCTTCTAAGATCCAAATTCTATGCGCAAAAACAGTCTGTGCAAACTATAAAATTGCGTGTACTAGTAGTGGGTGTGACGCATGCACAACTGCTAAGAAGTGGTGAAAACCACCCTTTTTGAATGAGGATTTTGTTGGGAGTGCTCAGAGAGTATGAGGTATGGGACTGTCTTATTGTGGCGGTCCGCTCCCTGTATGATCAGTGCCAGAGCTTGGTCCACATTGCTGGCAGTAAGTCGGACACGTTTCCAGTGAGGGTTTGATTCCGCCAAGGCTGTCCTTTGTCACCCAGTCTGTTTATAACTTTTATGGACAGAATTTCTAGGCGCAGTCAAGGCATTGAGGGGTTCCGGTTTGGTGGCTGCAGGATTAGGTCTCTGCTTTTTGCAGATGATGTGGGCCTGATGGCTTCATCTGACCGGGATCTTCAGCTCTCACTGGATCGGTTCGCAGCCGAGTGTGAAGCGACCGGGATGAGAATTGGCACCTCCAAGTCAGAGTCCATGGTTCTCGCCCGGAAATGGGTGGAGTGCCATCTCCGGGTTGGGGAGGAGACCCTGCCCCAAGTGGAGGAGTTCAAGTACCTAGGAGTCTTGTTCACGAGTGGGGGAAGAGTGGATCGTGAGATGGACAGGCGGATCGGTGCGGCGTCTTCAGTAATGCAGACACTGTATCCATCCGTTGTGGTGAAGAAGGAGCTGAGCTGGAAGGCAAAGCTCTCAATTTACTGGTCGATCTACGTTCTCATCCTCACCTATGGTCATGAGCTTTGGGTCATGACCGAAAGGACAAGATCACGGGTACAAGCGGCCCAAATGAGTTTCCTCCACCGGGTGGCGGGTCTCTCCCTTAGAGATAGGGTGAGAAGCTCTGCCATCCGGGAGGAACTCAAAGTAAAGCTGTTGCTCCCCCACGTCGAGAGGAGCCAGATGAGGTGGTTCGGACATCTGGTCAGGATGTCACCCGAAAGCCTGTTTCGGGTGACATCCGACCAGTAGGAGGCCACGGAGAAGAGACCCAGGACATGTTGGGAAGACTCTGTCTCCCGGCTGGCCTGAGAACGCCTCGTGATCCCCCGGGAGGAGCTGGACCAAGTGGCTGGGGAGAGGGAAGTCTGGGCTTCCCTGCTTAGGCTGCTGCGAGATAAGCAGAAGAAGATGGATGGATGGATAGCCTTCCACCTAAGTGCAGCTGGAATAGGCTCCAGTCCTTCATTTCTTTCCACATTCATGTTTCATATAATCCAATTTGTGTTTTTTGTTTTTTTTACAATGTTGTTGCGTAAGCAGCTAACATCTATCATCTGCACCACTTTTTCTGCACTATAGAATTGCAATCTTGCCAACAGAAACTATTTCCAGCGAGCTGGCAATGCACCGCTGTGTTTTGATGATTCCAGACTAGGGATGTCCCGATCCATGTTTTTGCGCATCCGATACCGATATTGTTTTTGCACTTCCGATCCGATAGCGATACTGGCCGATACTGGCCTATCCGATCATGTATTAAAGTTTAAAGTTATTTAGCCTACTTAGTTGTCAGATTCATGCTGAAAAGGATTTTAGTACTCTTGATAACAACTAGCCAGCTGAATTATGTGAGTTTGAATAATACACAATAGTTTGTATTCAAGGATAAACACAAAATATCAAAAATTATACATGACAAACAGAAATGGTATCATTAAACAGTACAAAAGTGAACATTATAAAGTTCAAATAATGCTGTAAACATTATTAAAAAAAGCAAAACACACAACCTGAGTGGGATAAAATGTCTATAACTCAGCCTCAATACTTGCTCTTGAACAAGTGTAAACTTAAAAAACTATATATATCTACACACTCCCTTCAATTGTTTGCCCCAGTCAGGGGGGGGTAAACAATTGAAGTCCAAGCATAATGGGGAGATTCTTTCTAACAAAGACGAGCACTTGAAGATGCTCAGGTGTCAGCCTGCTCCTGTGTTCATCTATGATGAGTGCTAAAAAGCCTCTCACTCGCAAGAGTCATTAACATGTCTTACATCTTTACCACCACGCTTGACTTTATTGTGGCATGTTTTGCACTCCACCTCTTCATCTTCTTCGTTTTGTAGGGTAAAATAATCCCACACAGCTGACTTTTTTACCGTGCCTTTTAATTCACACGGCCGTCTTAATGGTTAGAACACAGAACTTTGGAGTTTTTGAAGGTGTGCTGGAAAATGCGGAATGGAGTTTAGGGAGCAGCAGAAGAGTGGAAAGTATTATTTAAATTGGTGCGTTGGAAAACACGGACCAGAGTTTTTTTTTTAAACTGGATCTGGATCTGCATTTTCCCGTGCCTTGCCGATACGCATTTTCTGACAAATATCGGCGACCGATCCAAATACGGGATCGGGACAACCCTATTCCAGACGCAAGAAATACATATTGCAATAAATGTTTTCATAGAGAGAGAGTGCATCTGGAAAGTATTCATAGTGCTATACTTTTTCCATATTTGGTTATGTAACAACCTTATTCCAAAATGGAATCATTTAATTGTTGTCCCCATACTTCTACAGTGACAATGTGAAAAGTTTTTGTTTTTTAATACACAAAAAAACCACACATCTACATAAGTATTCACAGCCTTTGCTCAATACTCTGCTCATCACCAGGCCAACACCATCCCTACAGTAAAGCTTGCTAGTGGCAGCATCATGCTGTTGGAAAGTTTTTCAGTGACAGGAACTGGGAGACTAGTTAGGTTAGAGGGAAAGATGAATGCAGCAATGCACAGAGACATCCTGGATGAAAACCATCGCCTCCCATCCAACCTGATGGAGCTTGAGAGGTGCTGCAAAGAGGAATGGGTGAAGCTGCACTATGCTAGCTGTGCCAAACTTGTGGCATCGTATTCAAAAATACTTGAGGCTGTAATTGCTGCCAAAGGTGCATCAACAAAGTATTGAGCAAGGGCTGTGAATACTTATGTACATGTGATTTTTTTTTTGGGACATATTTGGAAACTTAGAACAAAAAAAATCACGTTTACATCTGTATATTGAGGGTATAATTTTAAGGAGGAAAATTATTTTACTTCATTGTGAAATAGGGCTGTGAAGTGCTGTGAATACTTTTTGGATGCACTATACAAAATAATTGTGATATTATTTTTATAATTAACGTTATAAGAAAAACCCCGCAAGCAAACACCAAAATGCAACAAAATAATTAGTTTTAATCATCTTCTTAAGTCATCCACCAGCTTTTAAAGTCAAAATTGACCTGTCTAATATTTATGCACATCTGCCAGTTTGCTAGTACTATACATTTCAGTCGTGCTAAAAATGGACACAAAACGGGAATCAGTTTTAGTATTGATTAATCACATTGCGAGTGATTATATTTACATCTCCTCAGAGTATTGCTTGTATTTCGTCACGTGACTTCTTCCTGGAAGTGAAAAACGGTGGTGGTGTCTGAGAACACGAGGGGCCGAGATCTTAAAGGGGAACATTATCACAATTTCAAAAGGGTTAAAAACAATAAAAGTTAGTTCCCAGTGGCTTGTTGTATTTTTTTATGTTTTTTTCAAAATTTTACCGGTCTCGGAATATCCCTAAATAAAGCTTTAAAGTGCCTTATTTCGAAACCACTATCCATTTCCCTGTGACGTCATACAGTGCTGCCAATGTAAACAAACAATGGGAATACCACAGCAAGATATAGCGACATTAGCTCGGATTCAAACTCGGATTTCAGCAGCTTAAGTGATTCAACAGATTACGCATGTATTGAAACAGATGGTTGGAGTATGAAAGTATTGAAGAAGAAACTGAAGCTATTGAGCGAATAGCTATTGACACTATTCATAGCCATAGCATGGCCGAATAGCTGCGTTAGCATCGCCGGTAAAATGTGCGGACCAAACGATCAGGACTTTCGCATCTTTTGACACTGGAGCAACTTAAATCCATCGATTGGTAAGTGTTTTTTTCGCATTAAATGTGGGTGGAAGGAAACGTAATATAGTTGCAAATGCATCTGCAGGTTATCCATACATCTCTGTGCCATGTCTGCTTTAGCGCCGCCGGTAAATAGCATGTTAGCATCGATTAGCTGGCAGTCAACATCAACAAAACTCACCTTTGTGATTTCGTTGACTATCGTTGCAAATGCATCTGCAGGTTATCCATACATCTCTGTGCCATGTCTGCCTTAGCATCGCCGGTAAATAGCATGTTAGCATCGATTAGCTTGCAGTCACGCCGCGACCAAATATATCTGATTAGCACATAAGTCAACATCAACAAACTCACCTTCGTGATTTCGTTGACTTTATCGTTGCAAATGCATCTGCAGGTTATCCATACATCTCTGTGCCATGTCTGCTTTGGCGCCGCCGTTAAATAGCATGTTAGCATCGATTAGCTGGCAGTCAACATCAACAAAACTCACCTTTGTGATTTCGTTGACTATCGTTGCAAATGCATCTGCAGGTTATCCGTACATCTCTGTGCCATGACTGCCTTAGCATCGCCGGTAAATAGCATGTTAGCATCGATTAGCTAGCAGTCACGCCGCGACCAAATATATCTGATTAGCACATAAGTCAACATCAACAAACTCACCTTCGTGATTTCGTTGACTTTATCGTTGCAAATGCATCTGCAGGTTATCCATACATCTCTGTGCCATGTCTGCTTTAGCACCGCCGGTAAATAGCATGTTAGCATCGATTAGCGGAGCATGTTAGCATCGATTAGCTGGCAGTCAACATCAGCAAAACTCACCTTTGTGATTTCGTTGACTATCGTTGCAAATGCATCTGCAGGTTATCCATACATCTCTGTGCCATGTCTGCCTTAGCATCGCCGGTAAATAGCATGTTAGCATCGATTAGCTAGCAGTCACGCCGCGACCAAATATATCTGATTAGCACATAAGTCAACATCAACAAACTCACCTTCGTGATTTAGTTGACTTTATCGTTGCAAATGCATCTGCAGGTTATCCATACATCTCTGTGCCATGTCCGTCATCGCCGGTCAAATGTGGAGACACTTTGGCACATTCAATGGGGGTCTGGCGGCAGACACTTTGGCATCTTGGGGCCAGTGGTGCAACTTGAATCCCTCCCTGTTAGTGTTGTTACAACCTCCGTCAACACACCGACGAGGCATGATGTCTCCAAGGTTCCAAAAAATAGTCGAAAAAACAGAAAATAACAGAGCTGAGACCCAATGTTTACAATGTGTTGAAAATGAAAATGGCGGCTGTGTTACCTCGGCAACGTCACATTCTGACGTCATCGCCTCCAGAGCGATAAACAGAAAGGCGTTTAATTCGCCAAAATTCACCCATTTAGAGTTTGGAAATCGGTTAAAAAAAATATTTGGTCTTTTTTCTGCACCATCAAGGTATATATTGACGCTTACATAGGTCTGCTGATAATGTTCCCCTTTAACATTTTAAAAACGGGTACAAGCAACACATGCAAACTATGCAATAGAATATATCCAATACGTTATCAAAATAAGATTTGCCGAGTGATATGATTATCCGTGGCGTTCCCAGACATATCGAACTGCTCCAGACATCATTCTACAAAACAAAACAGATGACAACATAGAAAAAGCATGCAGGTCTACAACTTTCTGTCTGGCTGGGTCAAGGAAGTTAGTATCATTATTTTCTCGGATAAATATGCATAATTTTTTATTTAAATGGAAACTGAACTTTATGTTATTTTTATTGTTTTTTTACCTATCATTCACAATAATTATAAAAGACATGACACAGATGGATCTTTTTAATGCATTCTAAATACGAAATACGGTCCGCTCCCTGTACGATCAGTGCTAGAGCTTGGTCCGGATTGAGGGTTGGACGTCTTCCAAGTGGAGGAGTTCAAGTACTTAGGAGTCTTGTTCACGAGTGAGGGAAGAGTGGATCATGAGATCGACAACCTCCTCACCCTCTCTCAGAGAGAGCATGTCCCAAATTCCAAGCTGCTGTTTTGAGGCATGTTAAGAAAAAAAGCCCTTTGTGACTTCAATAATAAATATGGCAGTGGCATGTTGGCCTTTTTTTCCATAACTTGAGTTGATTTATTTTGGAAAACCTTGTTACGTTGTTAAATGCATCCAGCCGGGCATCACAACAAAATGAGGCATAATAATGTTTTCATTCCAGGACTAAATATATGTCGGTATCGGTTGATATCGGTATCAGTAATTAAGACTTGGACAATATGGGATACTGGCAAAAAAGCCATTATCGGACATCTTTAGAGATCATATTTAAATGGGAAATACCAACGTTTAAAAGACAAACCTTTAACGAGGTGATCACTGCAAACTCTTGGAGTCTTGGAGTCTTCTCCCTTGGACTGCAGTGGGTTCTGCTTTTTTCGTCGTCGTTTCGTAAAACAGCCGAAAACAATACAAGCAGAGGGCATTTTTCTTCGATAAAGTCTAAATGGCGCCTACGCCTCTCACACATTTAGAACAGGTATTGGCTTGACCACCACGCATACTTCATGAGCCGTACGTGACTTAACGTGACGCCATGTAATTCCAAGCAATTGCGGGCATTTTAGTGATTAGCATATTTTCTCCATATTCATGAATACAGACACAGCAAATGGATTTCGCTTCTTGTTTTGCTCACTTAAGAGATGCAATCTTCTGCGCCCGAGATTAGTAAGTCAGCTTTGCGTGTGTTTTCAAGTTAGCTCATAAAGGTTGTCTCTGCATCTGGCTTCTAGTACATCCATCCGGGCGATGCCGTCAAACTGGGCCAGGCTGAACTTCTGGTCATTGATGAAGCTGCAGCCATCCCATTACCGCTCGTCAAGAACCTTCTGGGACCATATCTGGTTTTTATGGCCTCCACCATCAATGGGTAGGTCCATTTTGACTGTTGAGCATGTAGGGTGCACTCTTTAGTGATTGTGCTCAGTTTTGATTGGCACTGTCAGAAAAGTATTCTATGTTAAGAAATCTCTTGATAAATATGCAATATTTATTAGGGATGCACCGATTAATCGGTAACCGAATATATTCGGCCGAATATGGCAAAAAAAAGCCACATTCGGCCTTCGGTGGAATGAGTTAAAAACAAGGCCGAATAGTGGCGTGTGACGCAATTTTTTGACGCAATGACGCAGTCAACCAACGTGCAGTGACGTTGGGATATGTTGTGTACCTGTATAAGTGTATGAGGTTACAAGCACACACTTATTGAGATTTAGTGGGGCCTCTGTTTACATTATTAGCCTGTTGTGTAGGCTACCTGTATAAGTGTATGAGGTTACAAGCACACACTTAATTGAGATTTAGTGGGGCCTCTGTTTACATTATTAGCATATCTACTGTGGCTAAGCAGACTTTTGCCAAAAGGACAATAATTCATTTGTTGTGGGTTTATCCACTTTAATGCACTTTTTTTTTTTTTGGAATGCATGTTTTGTTTGAAGGCCTAATATAAATGAAACACTTTGTGCTTTTTTTGAAAAGCAAAGGCTACTTGAATATTAAAAAAATGTCAATATTCAATAAAAAATTACTTTATCTGAAAAACATGTCTAAATATTTATTCTAGGCTACTTATGCAATATTAAAAAAATTGTGAAAAACTGCATTCATTATTCGGTATTCGGCCTTCGGCCAAGCGTTTAAATTTTATTCGGCTTCGGCCACAAATTTTCATTTCGGTGCATCCCTAATATATATGCATGTACCAGCTTTAAGAGTCTCCAAAAGTGTCCAATAAGTCAATAGTCTGTTTTTTGAAAAAAGATAATCTGGTCGAATCTGAATACTAGCTAAATATAGACAAAGTCACTAAATTGGCGCAACTAAACTGGTTTCTTAGTGCATAAACCGAAATTCAATGGTCAATTGCTTCAAGCTGCTTTATTTGAGAAATCAGACTTAGTGCATGGACTGATTCCAGTTGCATGAGATGTGCTAGGAAGCAAACATAAGACGCCATCTACTGTACACGTTTGTGAAACAAACTGTGCAAAAAGTCCCATTGTAATGTTTTTATCAGTCAGGGTAACTCCTAATCTGTTTGTAGTGGTCCAACTGTACTGTATTTGAGGTGGGCCACCATAAATGAATGCATGCACAACAGTGTCTCATGTCACCAAATTCACCTCTGCTAACTACTTATAGACATAATAATTATAATGAATAATAATGGATTCGATCTATATAGCGCTTTTCCATCAAATAAATACTCAAAGCGCTCACAGAGAAGTGAGAACCCATCATTCATCCACAAATGGTGGTGGTAAGCAACATTTGTAGCCACAGCTGCACTGGGGTAGACTGGATGTTAAAAAACACACTTCTCTGGCAGTATTAGTCAAAACTTGGCAGTATTTTCTTTGTGAAGACAAAATTCTTTATCCAGCTCTTGTATTTTACCAGGTTAGTGTTGTGTCATTGTGGCCTCATTCCATGTCAATGTGTGCAGCTATGAAGGCACAGGTCGCTCCCTCTCCCTCAAACTGATCCAGCAGTTGAGACAGCAGAGTGCAGACAGCCAGCAGAGCATGTCCGCAGAGAACAGAAACACCAACACAGCCAGGCTAGCAGCAGGTACTCTACTCTACTACGTTATCCTACACTGTACTGGACTGTGCCGTGCCATGCTAGCAGCCGCCTCCATCTTTTACTACAGAAGACAGTGGATTTAGTTCTTTTTTTAAAAATGTGTACGAACAATTAGGGCTGGGCGATATGGCCTTTTATTAATACTTCGATATTTTTAGGCCGTGTGACAATACACCATACATATCTCCACATTTTGCCTTAGCCTTGAATGAACACTTGATGCATATAATGACAGCAGTATGATGATTCTATGTGTCTACATTCAAACATTCTTCTTCATACTGCTACTTTTAAACTTTCATGCAGAGAGGGAAATCACAACCAAAAGTGTATTTATGAAACAGTTATTAAGCAGTGGCACAAACATTCATTTCATTTCCAAAACAGAAAGTGCAAGATTGTCAGAGACATTATAAAACAAGCTATGAGTGCACTTTTGTGCATGATGTCACTAAGATGACATATCAAAACAACACTAAATTAAAGTGCACTTTTTGTACAGAACGCCACTACAATAGTTTAAAACAAATAAAGTGCACTTTTGTGCATGATGTCACTAAGATGACATATCAAAACAACACTAAATTAAAGTGCACTTTTTGTACAGAACACCACTACAATAGTTTAAAACAAATAAAGTGCACTTTTGTGCATGATGTCACACAATATATTCCAATAACTCAATTAAAATGATCTGCATAATAGGAAATCAAATAGTGTATGTCCTTCGCTATGTGGTAGGTTCCTGCGGACGTTAGCTCCTGTTTTTGACAATTTGTTTCACACGGTGTTGATGGAAGACGCCAGGCTCAATTGGGTCAGTGCTGGTTGCTTCGGCATCGTGTTGGTGTGGCACCGGCCGGAGATGTTGACATGCAGAGTTTCAAGCACTCTTCATTCTTTAGTAGGTGACTTTTCAAATGATGCTACAAATTAGTAGTGCTGCCACTTTTTGTAGCAACGCTTTTGCCACATATCACGGTTGTCTTTTCGACATCTTTCCGCTTGAAGCCAAACCACCGCCAGACGATCGAGTCCGTGCTGTTTTTCTTGGGAATTAATTATTCTTCCTCCATTTGTTACCAGATTCTCACCTTCTCTCTCTCGTATTACCACCCGCACCGCTTTGCTAGCATGACAGCTAACTTTACCCATGTCGCTATCTCTCTGCTCCGCGAGTGCGTATGGCGTGGCACGTGTGACAGTATGTGACTTATGTAAGAAGGTGCGCTTGTGTTGTCTCTCTGTGAGAAGGAGAGACGAGAGAGTGAGAAACACCTGTAGTGTAATGCCCGCAGTTAAAAGGTACAGCGTGAGAACGTATGCTTGAATACTCACAATATAGTCATTTTTTACATCGCACTGAGACAAACCCGCAATATATCGAGTATATTCGATATATCACCCAGCCCTACGAACAATATATTATAAGTTATGCTGAATGATTACTAAAATGGAGGATTATACAAACAGAATGTGATCCGCCAAATGTTTTTTTAATTTCAAAAAAGTAAGATTGTTATGAAAGTGAATTATTGTCTTCGTTTTATTGTTATCCTCCTAATGAGCAGCCTGTTTGAGAGCATATCAAATGCAATTAAATAACAACGTCCCTCATCTGTACGTCACTGTTGTACTGTTGAGCTGCCATTTGACATTTTGTCTGACCTTGTGCACAGCTCGTACTCTACATGAAGTCAGCCTCCACGAATCCATTCGGTACGCACCAGGCGACGCGGTAGAGAAGTGGCTGAATGACGTGCTCTGCCTGGACTGTCTGAACATTCCCAGGCTCATAACCGGTTGTGCACTTCCACAAACGTGTGATCTGTATCCTTATCAAAAAGTGCTCATAGACTACAGGTAACATTTCCCTTCCTCTTAAGAGTACTCCTCTCTTTCGCTCTGTCCACACACCAAAATTGGAGGCTCTAACCCTGTAAAAAGATTCATGAATATTTTTGGACTAATCTGACTAAAATGGTTAAAAAAAAGCAATTAAACCTTCCAGGACACTTTATCCAATAACCTGCAACTACCAGTAGTCAAAACAGATACAGTAAACTTTAAATTGTACCACAGCATATTCTTAGTACGCTTTTAAAAACCTTCTTGTACCTTTTCTGTCTATAATGCCTTGCCACATACTCAAATCTATAACTTACCTTAATGTTTTATGTCATCTAATTCCAAGAATCATCAAAACGTAATTTGCATAGACGACTACATTGGAACTATATCATATCATTTTTATGTTGGCCTGTTTTCCAAAGAGTAATTGCCTTCTTTTAGTTCAATACAAAAAAAAGTGATGTACAATTGTATGTAACCTATATCATGTGCAACTTTATCTCATATATATATACACACATACTGTACATACATGTGCATATATATTTATGTATATATACGTGTTTGTGTGTGTACATAGAAGTTAAAAAAATTTACAGTTATCACGTAAACTGCACACATTTTTCTTTATCATGCCTACTTTTCTGACTCTTGGGCAATTCTGTAGTGTGAGGAAGTCTAAAGGCGTCCACTGCGTCCAGTCATAAGTGGGAAAATAGTGAGCAGAAATGCACAAAGAAAAGGTAACAATATGGAAATTCGATATCCAAAGCCATGAGGCTGCACTGGACTTATTTATGTTAATGTACATGAGTGTTGTGGACAAGCATGCCCCTTTGGAAAAGTTTTCAGTCAAAACTAAGTCTGCCACATAGATTGATAATGGACTTAGGAGTTTAATGACAGAAAGAGACACGGCTAAGAAAGCCTCAGTCAACTCAGGTTTAATTGTTGACAGGCATGAGTATCAATCAATCAATCAATGTTTATTTATATAGCCCCAAATCACAAATGTCTCAAAGGACTGCACAAATCATTACGACTACAACATCCTCGGAAGAACCCACAAAAGGGCAAGGAAAACTCACACCCAGTGGGCAGGGAGAATTCAAATTCAGTGGGACGCCAGTGACAATGCTGACTATGAGAAACCTTGGAGAGGACCTCAGATGTGGGCAACCCCCCCCCTCTAGGGGACCGAAAGCAATGGATGTCGAGCGGGTCTAACATGATACTGTGAAAGTTCAATCCATAGTGGCTCCAAGACAGCAGTGAGAGTCCCGTCCACAGGAAACCATCTCAAGCGGATCAGCAGCGTAGAGATGTCCCCAACCGATACAGGCGAGCGGTCCATCCTGGGTCCCGACGAGCGGTCCATCCTGGGTCTCGACTCTGGACAGTCAGTACTTCATCCATGGTCATCGGACCGGACCCCCTCCACAAGGGAGGGGGGGACATAGGAGAAAGAAAAGAAGCGGCAGATCAACTGGTCTAAAAAGGAGGTCTATTTAAAGGCTAGAGTATACAGATGAGTTTTAAGATGAGACTTAAATGCTTCTACTGAGGTAGCATCTCGAACTGTTACCGGGAGGGCATTCCAGAGTACTGGAGCCCGAACGGAAAACGCTCTATAGCCCGCAGACTTTTTTTGGGCTCTAGGAATCACTAATAAGCCGGAGTCTTTTGAACGCAGATTTCTTGCCGGGACATACGGTACAATACAATCGGCAAGATAGGATGGAGCTAGACCGTGTAGTATTTTATACGTAAGTAGTAAAACCTTAAAGTCACATCTTAAGTGCACAGGAAGCCAGTGCAGGTGAGCCAGTATAGGTATATATGTATGTATATATGTATATAAAGGTATATACAGTACAGGCGTAATATGATCAAACTTTCTTGTTCTTGTCAAAAGTCTAGCAGCCGCATTTTGTACCAACTGTAATCTTTTAATGCTAGACATGGGGAGACCCGAAAATAATACGTTACAGTAATCGAGACGAGACTTAACAAACTCATGGATAATGATCTCGGCGTCTTTAGTGGACAAAATGGAGCGAATTTGAGTACTGTTCCTTAAGAAAGCAGCTCACAAAGTTAAAGAAACTGAAAAAAAGGGAATATTACAAACAGAGTTTATATGATGTGAGATATGATAGAATAAAACCTATGGAATGTTTTGAATGAAACAATGGGTAGAAAGAACAATGTCTGTACACCTTTTGTGGAATCAAATGGGTTGGTACTCACTAAGCCATGTGACATTGCAAATCATTTTAATAACTATTATGTTGACAAGGTATCTCAATTAAGGCATATATCCAATTACAACAAATCAGCTGAGCTCATCAGGAATATTATAATTGATAATAAGGGGTGTGAATTCAGTTTTCATCAGGTTGAGAGGTTACTACACTCTCTTCCGGACAACAAGGTAGCTGGTGTAGACAACCTGGATAGTAAGTTACTGAAAATGACTGCTGGTATCATATCAGTGCCTGTTTGTCATATTTTTAATAGATGTTTACAAGTTGGCCTGTGTCCAAACATATGGAAGCTGGCAAAGGTTACTCCTCTACATAAGGATGCCAAATCGGCTTTCAATGAGGGCAATTCTAGACCAATAAGTATCCTACCTGCTTTATGTAAACTACTGGAGAAATGTGTGTATGCCCACATTCAAGCTTACTTTCAGTCAAATGGGCTAGCTACTGATTGTCAACATGCATATAGAAGTGGCCACTCTACGTCCGCTGCTCTTATACAGATGACCGACGATTGGCTTAATGATATTGATAATTCTATGTTGGTTGGAGCTGTGCTGTTAGATTTTAGTGCTGCATTTCACGTGATTGATAAACTTAAATGTTATGGTTTTAATACTTCGGCTTTAATGTGTATACAGAGTTATTTGTCCTCAAGATCTCAACAGGTGTATTTTAATGGCAGCTTGTCTAATAGCAGAAGTTTGGATTGTGGTGTTCCACAGGGAAGTTGCCTGGGACCTTTACTTTTTTCTATATTCACCAATGATTTACCTTGGGCTACCAGGCGTGCCAAATTGGTTCTTTATGCTGATGATGCAACCTTATATTATGCTGCACCATCATGCAGTGTACTTGATGTAGTATTGAGTATCATGCAGTGTACTTAATGTAGTATTGAGTATCATGCAGTGTACTTAATGTAGTATTGAGTGAGGAACTAAAAGCTGTGCCTGACTGGACAGTATGTAACAGACTTGTCCTTAACATCTCAAAAACCAAATGTATTGTATTGGGGACCAGGCAAGGGTTATCTTGTGACCCAAAGTTGAATCTGAGACTAGGTATTTCAACAGTTGAACAGGTCAGAAGTGCCAAGCTCCTTGGAGTGATGCTGGACTGCACTCTATCCTGGTCAAATCATATCAGTGATATCATATCAAATCATATCAGTGATATAAATGGGTTAAATGGGTTGTACTTGTATAGCGCTTTTCTACCTTCAAGGTACTCAAAGCGCTTTGACATTACTTCCACATTCACACATTCACACACACATTCACACACTGATGGAGGGAGCTGCCATGCAAGGCGCTAACCAGCACCCATCAGGAGCAAGGGTGAAGTGTCTTGCTCAGGACACAACGGACGTGACGAGGTTGGTACTAGGTGGGATTTGAACCAGGGACCCTCGGGTTGCGCACGGCCACTCTCCCACTGCGCCACGCCGTGTAGTTACAAAGATGGGAAGGGCTGTTGGTATTTCCAGGAAATGTGCTGCTATTGTTGATCCACCTCTTCTTTGTCAGATTAAGAGTTTAGTCTTGTGTCATCTGGACTATTGTTCTACAGTCTGGGCATCTGCTGCAAGTGGTGAGATCAGTAAGCTCCAGATTGTCCAGAATAGGGCAGCAAGGCTGGTTCTGGGTTGTTCACTAAAAAACAATGTAAACCAAATGCATGCTTCTTTTTCCTGGCTAACAGTGCAGAACAGGTTGTTAGCTAATACCCTTATTTTCTTCAAATCAGTAACCGGTAGTAAAACTCCTGCTTTTCTTATGGCCCAAATAGTTGACAGTAGCACTATGCACAATCATAATACCAGGGTGTCCAGTGAGGGGCATTTGGTACTCTCTCGTCCCAGGAAGAATGCTTTGCGGAAATCTTTTATTTATAGATCTGTATCGCTCTGGAATAACCTGTCTCAAATTCTCACCGGCACTGAAAGTAAACAGGTTTTTAAAATGAAAGTAATATTTGATCTGAGTTTTGAAATTACTTTGTTCATTGATGATTTTTTACGTTTGGTTTTATATTGTGTAGTTTTATTTATATGGTAATTATTATTCTGTGACTGTAAATTGTTTGCCTGTTTTATTATTGATGCTTTTATTTTTTTTATTTTTGTCTGTATTTTGTAGTTACAATTATATGCTTTCACTTGT
>NC_084622.1:60877988-60887988 GCF_033978795.1 Nerophis ophidion | reverse complement strand
ACACGATCCTACAGGCAGGATTGAATTAAGATGGAAACCTTAACCACCTACTTTAGGTATTACGTAAACAGAGACACACTCTTTTGCTACCATAAGGCATCTGAGGTCTTCCTGCAGAGACTGATGGCCCTCTATGTGTCGTCCCATTACAAGGTGGGACCCTCAACTTGTTACTGCATCAATCACAATTGTTATCACGGGTCTTGCTGACTCCACCCTTTCCCTTCCTGCAGAATTCCCCCAACGACCTGCAGATGTTATCTGACGCTCCGGCCCATCATCTCTTCTGTCTTCTGCCGCCTGTTCCTCCCACGCAGAATTCTCTGCCTGAGGTCCTTGCTGTGGTGCAGGTAACACAAACACAACCATCACACAGACTCCAGCTGGGTTCGCGCCGACTGTACCTTGATTTATTATTACTCTGGGAACGCGCAGGTGTGTCTCGAGGGAGAAATATCCCGACAGTCCATCCTTAACAGTCTCTCCAGAGGGAAGAGAGCATCGGGCGATCTCATTCCATGGACTGTGTCAGAACAGGTGCACATAGATAGGATGACAAAGCTGTGTTTTTGCAGATTGCTCATGAATCTTGTCTTCTACAGTTCCAAGATCCTGATTTCGGTGGCCTGTCTGGAGGCAGGGTGGTGCGGATCGCTGTGAACCCCGAATATCAAAGGGTAAGAACATGCAGTCAAACCATCTAGGCCCTTTTCGCTTCCCAATACACACAAAGATTGTTTGAATCTTAGATGTTCTAACTGTTACAGACCACTAGGGATGATGTTCGAACCCGCTTCTCCCGAATGAACGATAAGAAAAGAACCGATTCAATGGATTCGAATCCCTTTTCGAGAACCGGTTTCCACTGCTGGACTCTAGAAAGAGGTTCCACAGCCTCCGTAGCAGAACCTCTAGTTTCTGTAACGGCTTCTTCCCTCAGGCCGTAAGACTTGAACGCATCATCATAATCCCTTCAATTCCCCCCAAAATGGATTAACTGGCTGGAATATAAGACAATATAACATACATCCATAAACGTGGATGCATATGCAAAAGTGCAATATATTTATCTGTACAGTAATCTATTTATTTATATCTTCACCTCATTGTTTTTTTTTTATGTCTTTGTTGGCATTTTCTTTATTTAGCGTCCTCTCTCACCTGAAACCTTCACCTTATAACGGCCGCTTTTCCTCCATATAAACAGCGTGCCGGCCCAGTCACATAACACCTATGGCTTTTGGAACTCAGCCCGATTGCCTGTATGTGTGTACACATCTTAAGCAAGGTGTCACCCACTAGAGAATGAAGAGTGCTTGAAACTCCGCATGTCAACATCTCCGGCCGGTGCCACACCAACAAAATGCCCAAGCAACCGTTTTCACATCAACACCGTATGAAAAAAATAGTCAACAACTAGTGGTGTAACTGTACACAAAAATTTCGGTTCGGTACGTACCTCGGTTTAGAGGTCACGGTTCGGTTCATTTTTGGTACAGTAAGAAAACAACAGAATATACATTTTTTGGTTATTTATCTACCAAATTTGTAAACAAAGGCTTTATCCTTTAAACATTTGGAACACTATAATAATTCTGCCCACGTTAATCCACATTAAACTGCCTGAAGTTGTTGCTTAGATTAAATTAAATGACAAAACCTTTCTTTTACATATAAAAAGTGCAACATTAAACAGTTTCAAGTCAACTCATCATGCTTAATTTATTACAGCATTTGGGAAGCCTTGATTTTTATTATGTAAATGTTATTTATATTTTTATCAACATGTGATAGCAGGGACTCTGCCATTCAAAACTAGGCTGCTACATTACTAATGGTTAATGTAACTATAGCTAAAAAATAGTACAATAGCAATAGGAGAGACTATTCATCCCTGAACACCATGGAGTTCATATTAGTTCATGTGAAATAACAGACAGACAGGGGTTTGCTGCCCCCAACACACGCACACACACACACACACACACACACACACACACAGCAAAATGAGCTAACGTTACGCTAAAAGCTAATTAGCCTTCACCTCAAGCCAGGACTGCGAGTGAGCTGAGCTGCAGTTTAAGTTTTCTAGAAGTTCAACGGATGCTAGTAGTAGTCGTGACTTGGAAGTGTTTAGTATAATTTGGGGAGAGTACGCTGTCCGCTACTAAACATCTATCCGCATTGACTACATCGCTCTGAATACGCACTGCTGATTGGCTTTGTATGTAACCAATCAGATGGTTGTGTGGGTGGGACAATGCTGGGTGCTCAGACCAGAGGCAGAAAACAGAGCAGTTTGTTAAGACTTTAGCTTACAAACTCGTTTGATACACCTCCGAACCGGACTGAAACCCCCGTACCGAAACGGTTCAATACAAATACATGTACCGTTACACCCCTATCAACAACAAAAGGAGATAACGTCCGCAGGAACCTACCACATAGTGAAGGACATGACACTATTTGATTTCCTATTATGCAGCTCATTTTTATTTGACACTTATTGAAATATCTTGTGTGACATCATGCACAAAAGTGCACTTTATTTGTTTTAAACTATTGTAGTGGCGTTCTGTACAAAAAGTGCACTTTAATTGAGTGTTGTTTTGATATGTCATCTTAGTGACATCATGCACAAAAGTGCACTTTATTTGTTTTAAACTATTGTAGTGGCGTTCTGTACAAAAAGTGCACTTTAATTTAGTGTTGTTTTGCTATGTCATCTTAGTGACATCATGCACAAAAGTGCACTTTATTTGTTTTAAACTATTGTAGTGGCGTTTTGTACAAAAAGTGCACTTTAATTTAGTGTTGTTTTGATATGTCATCTTAGTGACATCATGCACAAAAGTGCACTTTATTTGTTTTAAACTATTGTAGTGGCGTTCTGTACAAAAAGTGCACTTTAATTTAGTGTTGTTTTGATATGTCATCTTAGTGACATCATGCACAAAAGTGCACTCATAGCTTGTTTTAAAATGTCTCTGACAATCTTGCACTTTCTGTTTTGGAAATGACATGAATGTTTGTGCCACTGCTTAATAACTGTTTAATAAATACACTTTTAGTTGTGATTTCCCTCTCTGCATGAAAGTTTAAAAGTAGCATATATGAATGCAGTATGAAGAAGAATGTTTGAATGTAGACACATAGAATCATCATACTGCTGTCATTATATGCATCAAGTGTTCATTCAAGGCTAAGGCAAAATATGGAGATATATATGCTGTATCGTGGCATGGCCTAAACATATTTAGATATTAATAAAAGGCCATATCGCCCAGCCCTACACCTGAATGATAAAGTAGAACAAAGCAGGCCTTCTCTCAGGTCCAACATCAGAGACCTCTGACCTCTCTCCCCCAGATGGGCTATGGTTCGCGAGCGCTCCAGCTGCTGCAGATGTACTACGAGGGCAAGTTTCCCACTCTTGATGAGAACGACACCAAGAACAACGAAATTACCTCAGTCAGCAGTGAGGTACTCCAAACAAATGCACGACAGTACAGTTTTTTTTATACCGACATAGTTATTTTCTGGTTTTGTGGCCCTGATGGCTTCATCTGGCCAGAATCTTCAGCTCTCACTGGATCGGTTCGCAGCCGAGTGTGAATGGGATGAGAATCAGCACCTCCAAGTCAGAGTCCATGGTTCTTGCCCGGAAAAGGGTGGAGTGCCATCTCCGGGTTGGGGAGGAGACCCTGCCCCAAGTGGAGGAGTTCAAGTACCTGGGAGTCTTTTTCACGAGTGAGGGAAGAGTGGATGGTGTGATCGACAGGCGGATCGGTGCGGCGTCTTCAGTAATGCGGACGTTGTATCCATCCGTTGTGGTGAAGAAGGAGCTGAGCCGGAAGGCAAAGCTCTCAATTTACCGGTCGAACTGTGTTCCCATCCTCACCTATGATCATGAGCTTTGGGTCTCGACCGAAAGGACAAACTCACAGGTACAAGCGGCCCAAATGAGTTTCCTTCGCCGGGTGGCGGGGCACGTCCGACCGGTAGGAGGCCACGGGGAAGACCAAGGACACGTTGGGAAGACTATGTCTCCCGGCTGGCCTGGGAACGCCTTGGATCCCCCGGGAAGAGCTGGACGAACTGACTTGGGCGAGGGAAGTCTGGGCTTCCCCGCTTAGGCTGCTGCCCCCGCGACCCGACCTCGGATAAGCGGAAGAAGATGAATGATGAGAACATAGTAATTGGATTTAATTAGTTTCTTATTGCTTCAGTTTTCTTGCTATTCGTTTTTTGTTAAACCATTTAGAACGGATAACTAACAAAAAGGGAGGTTGGATAATAATAAGAATAATAATTAATTACATTTGTAATGCACTTTACATTTGTTAAAATCTCAAAGTGCTACAAAGTATAAAAAGAAAGGTAAAAAAAAATTAAAGTTAGAATATATAATAGAAAAGTCAAATAGAAATAACATGAAAAACACTAAATAAAACTTAAAAACATAGAACAAATAGAAATAAAAACATGAAAGCACTGGATAAAACAGATAGGCAAGCAATGCTTATAAAAACAATAATAAATAATGAATTACATTTGTAACGCACTTTACATTTGTTAAAATCTCAAAGTGCTACAAAGTATAAAAATGAAAAAAATAAAGGGGATAAGTTGATTGGCAACACTAAATGGTCCCTAGTGTGTGAATGTTGTCTGTCTATCTGTGTTGGCCCTGTGATGAGGTGGCGACTTGTCCAGTGTGTACGCCGCCTTCCTCCCGAATGCAGCTGAGATAGGCTCCAGCGTCCCCAAAAGGGACAAGCGGTAGAACATGGATGGATGAAAATAAAAATAGAAAGTTAGAATAAAAAATGAAAATAGAAATGAAATCATGACACACACTAGATACACACTAGATAAAACACAAACATGGATAAAAATAGAAATAAAGCATGAAATCACTTGATAAAACAGGCAAGCAGTGTATTTAAAAACAAGAAGGCAGAAAAATTAGATAAAATCTGTGCTAAAAAGGTGGGTTTTTAGTCCCTTCTTACAATGGTCGACTGTGGTGCTCGAAGATGGTCGGTGAGAGCGTTCCAGGGTTCAGGTGCGGTCCAGCAGAAAGCCCGGCGAGTTTGTCCTGAATTGTCTACAAGATTGGACTGTAATTCATGTCTCACTGTAAGAGGAGACACTGACCATGTTGTCTTTGAAACGGCAGGCAGTCACGCTCCTGGAGGAGGTGGTTACTCCACGTAAGGAACTCCCGCCTCTCTTGCTGAAGCTGAGTGAGAGACCAGCTGAGCGACTGGACTATTTAGGAGTCTCCTACGGCCTCACCACACATCTGCTCAAGTGAGTCCGTGTCAGCGTGGAGGAAGGCATGTCTTCTTCTGTGTTTTCTTATGCCGTTTTTGTCTTTTGCAATCTGACAGGTTCTGGAAGAAAGCAGGTTATACTCCAGTCTACTTAAGACAAACACCTGTAAGTTATCTATTTTTTTTCTCTTTCTACTTCTTAAGTCAACAAGATATGTTCCAAAATGCACACTTCACCCACTCTGCTCTTTAAAGCATTTTCCACCACACCAGTTGAGTTTTAAGCAAATCACCCATCAGCTGTCATGTGCATTATGTCCAATCTGACACTTGAAAAGACAACCACAGTCGACTAATGACCTTCAAGTCATTAGTCGTGTTCTCTTTCGGGGCGTTCCAGTTCGATGTTTACCCCCGAAACAATACCGATATTGGAGCCATGAGTGTTGGCCGAGCTCAATAGAAATCCGATACGCACTGCAAACAGTCAGTGTTCAAAAACAAGAAAAAAAATACAAAAATGAGGGGTATTTTACTTGAACTAAGCAAAATGATCTGCCAATAGAACAAGAACATTTGGCTTGTCAAGACTTTCCGAAACAAGTACAATTAGCTCAGCTCAATGAACCCAAAAATACCTTTTCAAAATAAGTATACTCACACTAATAACAAGTGCACTTTTCTTGGTAGAAAAAACAAATATGAGACCTTTTTGGTTTGTTGAAAAATGTTCTTAAATGTTCTGAAATGCTAGTGCCATTACCTTGACATAACATACATTTCTTGACAACTGCAAACTTATACTAAAACTAGTGTCTTTTTCTTAATGGAAAAGCAACCAGGCAACCACCTGTTACTCTTGGGGTCTCCTTGCCACTCAGGCTAATCATATGCTCTAAACATGCATTTTCCCGTCCATAACATGACATCATCGTGCCAAGTGCGGCCTCGTTCAGTCAATTAGTGCGCAAGGAATATTATTTACAGTCCGGCCCCCGGCCAAATTTTTATTAAATTGTAATTTTGAAGAATTTATCTGAATGTGCATGAACTATTTTTGTTCAAAATTGTTTGAAATGTTAAATATTGAAATATTAACTGTCAGTTAGCTGTACTGTGGCAACTGTACTACAATATGAGTGTGTACTTTCTATTGTTTCATTGAAAATAAAACAACAAAGTCCATTTGGCTGTCATCTGTTTTAATTATTAGAGACATTTGTGTCAAAAGTCATGATTTTTTATTTCATGCTTGAAATAAGAAATTTTTACTTTAAGAAGCAGTTTAATACTTCTGTTGATGACCCAGCTTTGCAACACTTGATATTCTAATTTCAAGCATGTTTTACTCAATATAGCTCATCACATCTCAGCAACAAGCTGTAATATCTTACTGACATCATTTAAGACTGAAACAAGTAAAACACTTAACATAAAATCTGCTTAGTGAGAAGAATTATCTTATCAGACAGAAAATAAGCAAATATCAGCCTTATTTGAGATATTTCATCCAACTTAGATCTCAATTTTTGCAGTGCGATATCAGCAAAGATTGTTGTTTAATAATGTATTATTTTGTGGTGTGGAATGTTACAAAGGGTTTGATCAAGTGAAATTACTCAAACAATGGTGTGTATGAACAACACTTATCTCAAGCACAAGCTTTTATTATTTTGTAGTATTGGATGTTAGAAAAGGTCTACTCAAGTGAAATTACTCATAAAAAACACTAACCTTATGGCTTAAAAGTACATCTATTAAAGGTTGGATCAAGTAATATTAGTGGAAGAGAGAACAATGGTTGGTATGAAAAACTCTATAAACTTATGAAAGATTTATGCTCTTGAAGTGGTGTGTTTAATTTGTGTTTTGGAAACACCTCGTGGTCTCAATAATTCATTAAATCAAGGGCATGAAGCAGAAAGTTGAAGTAGGGCTGGGCGATACGGCCTTTTATTAATTTCTCCATATTTTTAGTCTATGTCGCGATACAGCATATATATCTCCATATTTTGCCTTGAATGAACACTTGATGCATATAATGACAGCAGTATGATGATTCTATGTGTCTACATTCAAACATTCTTCTTCATACTGCATTCATATATGCTACTTTTAAACTTTCATGCAGAGAGGGAAATCACAACTAAAAGTGTATTTATGAAACAGTTATTAAGCAGTGGCACAAACATTCATGTCATTTCCAAAACAGAAAGTGCAAGATTGTCAGAGACATTTTAAAACAAATAAAGTGCACTTTTGTGCATGATGTCACTAAGATGACATATCAAAACAACACTAAATTAAAGTGCACTTTTTGTACAGAACGCCACTACAATAGTTTAAAACAAATAAAGTGCACTTTTGTGCATGATGTCACTAAGATGACATATCAAAACAACACTCAATTAAAGTGCACTTTTTGTACAGGACACCACTAAAATAGTTTAAAACAAATAAAGTGCACTTTTGTGCATGATGTCACTAAGATGACATATCAAAACAACACTCAATTAAAGTGCACGTTTTGTACAGGACACCGCTACAATAGTTTAAAACAAATAAAGTGCACTTTTGTGCATGATGTCACTAAGATGACATATCAAAACAACACTCAATTAAAGTGCACTTTTTGTACAGAACGCCACTACAATAGTTTAAAACAAATAAAGTGCACTTTTGTGCATGATGTCACTAAGATGACATATCAAAACAACACTAAATTAAAGTGCACTTTTTGTACAGGACACCACTAAAATAGTTTAAAACAAATAAAGTGCACTTTTGTGCATGATGTCACTAAGATGACATATCAAAACAACACTCAATTAAAGTGCACTTTTTGTACAGAACGCCACTACAATAGTTTAAAACAAATAAAGTGCACTTTTGTGCATGATGTCACTAAGATGACATATCAAAACAACACTAAATTAAAGTGCACTTTTTGTACAGAACGCCACTACAATAGTTTAAAACAAATAAAGTGCACTTTTGTGCATGATGTCACTAAGATGACATATCAAAACAACACTCAATTAAAGTGCACTTTTTGTACAGGACACCACTACAATAGTTTAAAACAAATAAAGTGCACTTTTGTGCATGATGTCACTAAGATGACATATCAAAACAACACTCAATTAAAGTGCACTTTTTGTACAGAACGCCACTACAATAGTTTAAAACAAATAAAGTGCACTTTTGTGCATGATGTCACTAAGATGACATATCAAAACAACACTCAATTAAAGTGCACTTTTTGTACAGGACACCACTACAATAGTTTAAAACAAATAAAGTGCACTTTTGTGCATGATGTCACTAAGATGACATATCAAAACAACACTCAATTAAAGTGCACTTTTTGTACAGAACGCCACTACAATAGTTTAAAACAAATAAAGTGCACTTTTGTGCATGATGTCACTAAGATGACATATCAAAACAACACTCAATTAAAGTGCACTTTTTGTACAGGACACCACTACAATAGTTTAAAACAAATAAAGTGCACTTTTGTGCATGATGTCACTAAGATGACATATCAAAACAACACTCAATTAAAGTGCACTTTTTGTACAGAACGCCACTACAATAGTTTAAAACAAATAAAGTGCACCTTTGTGCATGATGTCACACAAGATATTTCAATAAATGTAAAATAAAAATGAGCTGCATAATAGGAAATCAAATAGTGTATGTCCTTCACTATCTGGTAGGTTCCTGCGGACGTTATCTCTTTATGACGTTCACTAATTTTTTCATACGGTGTTGATGTGGAAATGGTTGGTTGGGCATTTTGTTGGTGTGGCACCGAACGGAGATGTTGACATGCGGAGTTTCAAGCACTCTGCATTCTCTAGCGGGTGACTTTTCAAATGATGCTACAAATTAGCAGTAATGCTACTTTTTGTAGCAACGCTTTTGCCGCAAACTTGACGTATTACGGTCGTCTGTTCAACATTTTCCCGCTCCAAGCCAAACCACCGCCAGACAATGGACGCCCTGCTGTTTTTTCTCGGAAATTAATTATTCCTTCATTTGTTACCAGATTCGCACCTTCTTTCTCTCATATTACAGCTCGCTCCGCTAGCATCACAGCTAACTTTACCTATGCGAGGGCGTCTGACGTTTCATGCGCGACGGTATGTGACGTATATACAAACCCAGTTTCCATATGAGTTGGGAAATTGTGTTAGATGTAAATATAAACAGAATACAAGGATTTGCAAATCCTTTTCAAGCCATATTCAGTTGAATATGCTACAAAGACAACATATTTGATGTTCAAACTCATAAACATTTTTTATTTTTCAAATAATCATTAACTTTACAATTTGATGCCAGCAACACGTGCCAAAGAAGTTGGGAAAAGTGGCAATAAATACTGATAAAGTTGAGGAATGCGCATCAAACACTTATTTGGAACATCCCACAGGTGTGCAGGCTAATTGGGAACAGGTGGGTGCCATGATTGGCTATAAAAACAGCTTCCATGAAATGCTAAGTCATTCACAAACAAGGATGGGGTGAGGGTCACCACTTTGTAAGCAAATAGTCAAACAGTTTTAGAACAACATTTCTCAACGAGCTATTGCAAGGAATTTAAGGATTTTACCATCTATGGTCCGTAAAATCATCAAAAAGTTCAGAGAATCTGGAGAAATCACTGCACGTAAGCGATGATACTACCGACTTTTGATTCCTCAGGCGGTACT
>NC_084622.1:60872492-60877968 GCF_033978795.1 Nerophis ophidion | reverse complement strand
TACATTCGTTTCACTACATCTTAAGTTGCAAGTCCAACTCTACTATCAATGCGAAAGCATTTATCACAACGCCCAGAAATGCTGCCGGCTTCTCTGGGTCCGAGCCCATTTAATTTGGACTGATGCAAAGTGGACAAGTGTTCTGTGGTCTGACAGGTCCAAATTTAAAATTGTTTTTGGAAACAGAGGACGTGGTGTCGTCCGGACCAAAGAGGAAAATAACCATCCGGATTGCTTTAGGCACAAAGTGTAAAAGCCAGCATGGTATGGGGGTGTATTCGTTGTTATGTAGTCAGCATGTGTTGGGATGGTATGGTGCGGTGAGTGTAATTGGTGTGTTGTAGTCAGATGTGTGATGGTATGGGGTTGTATTATGTGTTCTGTAGTCACACTGTGTGATAGGTATGGGGTGCTAATTGGGTTCAGCTTGATGGTATGGGGTGTATTAGTGTGTTGTAGTCAGCATGTGTGATGGTATGGGGGTGTATTAGTGTGTTGTAGTCAGCATGTGTGATGGTATGGGGGTGTATTAGTGTGTTGTAGTCAGCATGTGTGATGGTATGGGGTGTATTAGTGTGTTGTAGTCAGCATGTGTGATGGTATGGGGTGTATTAGTGTGTTGTAGTCAGCATGTGTGATGGTATGGGGGTGTATTAGTGTGTTGTAGTCAGCATGTGTGATGGTATGGGGGTGTATTAGTGTGTTGTAGTCAGCATGTGTGATGGTATGGGGGTGTATTAGTGTGTTGTAGTCAGCATGTGTGATGGTATGGGGTGTATTAGTGTGTTGTAGTCAGCATGTGTGATGGTATGGGGGTGTATTAGTGTGTTGTAGTCAGCATGTGTGATGGTATGGGGGTGTATTAGTGTGTTGTAGTCAGCATGTGTGATGGTATGGGGGTGTATTAGTGTGTTGTAGTCAGCATGTGTGATGGTATGGGGGTGTATTAGTGTGTTGTAGTCAGCATGTGTGATGGAATGGGGGTGTATTAGTGTGTTGTAGTCAGCATGTGTGATGGTATGGGGGTGTATTAGTGTGTTGTAGTCAGCATGTGTGATGGTATGGGGGTGTATTAGTGTGTTGTAGTCAGCATGTGTGATGGTATGGGGGTGTATTAGTGTGTTGTAGTCAGCATGTGTGATGGTATGGGGGTGTATTAGTGTGTTGTAGTCAGCATGTGTGATGGTATGGGGGTGTATTAGTGTGTTGTAGTCAGCATGTGTGATGGAATGGGGGTGTATTAGTGTGTTGTAGTCAGCATGTGTGATGGTATGGGGGTGTATTAGTGTGTTGTAGTCAGCATGTGTGATGGTATGGGGGTGTATTAGTGTGTTGTAGTCAGCATGTGTGATGGTATGGGGGTGTATTAGTGTGTTGTAGTCAGCATGTGTGATGGTATGGGGGTGTATTAGTGTGTTGTAGTCAGCATGTGTGATGGTATGGGGGTGTATTAGTGTGTTGTAGTCAGCATGTGTGATGGTATGGGGGTGTATTAGTGTGTTGTAGTCAGCATGTGTGATGGTATGGGGGTGTATTAGTGTGTTGTAGTCAGCATGTGTGATGGTATGGGGGTGTATTAGTGTGTTGTAGTCAGCATGTGTGATGGTATGGGGGTGTATTAGTGTGTTGTAGTCAGCATGTGTGATGGTATGGGGGTGTATTAGTGTGTTGTAGTCAGCATGTGTGATGGTATGGGGGTGTATTAGTGTGTTGTAGTCAGCATGTGTGATGGTATGGGGGTGTATTAGTGTGTTGTAGTCAGCATGTGTGATGGTATGGGGGTGTATTAGTGTGTTGTAGTCAGCATGTGTGATGGTATGGGGGTGTATTAGTGTGTTGTAGTCAGCATGTGTGATGGTATGGGGGTGTATTAGTGTGTTGTAGTCAGCATGTGTGATGGTATGGGGGTGTATTAGTGTGTTGTAGTCAGCATGTGTGATGGTATGGGGGTGTATTAGTGTGTTGTAGTCAGCATGTGTGATGGTATGGGGGTGTATTAGTGTGTTGTAGTCAGCATGTGTGATGGTATGGGGGTGTATTAGTGTGTTGTAGTCAGCATGTGTGATGGTATGGGGGTGTATTAGTGTGTTGTAGTCAGCATGTGTGATGGTATGGGGGTGTATTAGTGTGTTGTAGTCAGCATGTGTGATGGAATGGGGGTGTATTAGTGTGTTGTAGTCAGCATGTGTGATGGTATGGGGGTGTATTAGTGTGTTGTAGTCAGCATGTGTGATGGTATGGGGGTGTATTAGTGTGTTGTAGTCAGCATGTGTGATGGTATGGGGGTGTATTAGTGTGTTGTAGTCAGCATGTGTGATGGTATGGGGGTGTATTAGTGTGTTGTAGTCAGCATGTGTGATGGTATGGGGGTGTATTAGTGTGTTGTAGTCAGCATGTGTGATGGTATGGGGGTGTATTAGTGTGTTGTAGTCAGCATGTGTGATGGTATGGGGGTGTATTAGTGTGTTGTAGTCAGCATGTGTGATGGTATGGGGGTGTATTAGTGTGTTGTAGTCAGCATGTGTGATGGTATGGGGGTGTATTAGTGTGTTGTAGTCAGCATGTGTGATGGTATGGGGGTGTATTAGTGTGTTGTAGTCAGCATGTGTGATGGTATGGGGGTGTATTAGTGTGTTGTAGTCAGCATGTGTGATGGTATGGGGTGTATTAGTGTGTTGTAGTCAGCATGTGTGATGGTATGGGGTGTATTAGTGTGTTGTGTCAGCATGTGTGATGGTATGGGGTGTATTAGTGTGTTGTAGTCAGCATGTGTGTGATGGTATGGGGGTGTATTAGTGTGTTGTAGTCAGCATGTGTGATGGTATGGGGGTGTATTAGTGTGTTGTAGTCAGCATGTGTGATGGTATGGGGGTGTATTAGTGTGTTGTAGTCAGCATGTGTGATGGAATGGGGGTGTATTAGTGTGTTGTAGTCAGCATGTGTGATGGTATGGGGGTGTATTAGTGTGTTGTAGTCAGCATGTGTGATGTATGGTGTTAGTGTGTTGTAGTCAGCATGTGTGATGGGGTGTATTAGTGTGTTGTAGTCAGCATGTGTGATGGGGTGTATTAGTGTGTTGTAGTCCATGTGTGATGGTATGGGGGTGTATTAGTGTGTTGTAGTCAGCATGTGTGATGGAATGGGGGTGTATTAGTGTGTTGTAGTCAGCATGTGTGATGGTATGGGGGTGTATTAGTGTGTTGTAGTCAGCATGTGTGATGGTATGGGGGTGTATTAGTGTGTTGTAGTCAGCATGTGTGATGGTATGGGGGTGTATTAGTGTGTTGTAGTCAGCATGTGTGATGGTATGGGGGTGTATTAGTGTGTTGTAGTCAGCATGTGTGATGGTATGGGGGTGTATTAGTGTGTTGTAGTCAGCATGTGTGATGGTATGGGGGTGTATTAGTGTGTTGTAGTCAGCATGTGTGATGGTATGGGGTGTATTAGTGTGTTGTAGTCAGCATGTGTGATGGTATGGGGGTGTATTAGTGTGTTGTAGTCAGCATGTGTGATGGTATGGGGGTGTATTAGTGTGTTGTAGTCAGCATGTGTGATGGTATGGGGGTGTATTAGTGTGTTGTAGTCAGCATGTGTGATGGTATGGGGGTGTATTAGTGTGTTGTAGTCAGCATGTGTGATGGTATGGGGGTGTATTAGTGTGTTGTAGTCAGCATGTGTGATGGGTATTGGTGATGGTAGGTGGGTGTATTAGTGTTTGTAGTCAGCCTGTGTGATGGTAGTGATGTGTGATGGTAGGTGTGAGATGGTGTATTCAGTGTGTTGTAGAGCATGGTATGGGGGTGTATTAGTGTGTTGTAGTCAGCATGTGTGATGGTATGGGGGTGTATTAGTGTGTTGTAGTCAGCATGTGTTGATGGTATGGGGGTGTATTAGTGTGTTGTAGTCAGCATTGTCGTGATGGTATGGGGGTGTATTAGTGTGTTGTAGTCAGCATGTGTGATGGTATGGGGGTGTATTAGTGTGTTGTAGTCAGCATGTGTGATGGTATGGGGTGTATTAGTGTGTTGTAGTCAGCATGTGTGATGGTATGGGGTGTATTAGTGTGTTGTAGTCAGCATGTGTGATGGTATGGGGGTGTATTAGTGTGTTGTAGTCAGCATGTGTGATGGTATGGGGGTGTATTAGTGTGTTGTAGTCAGCATGTGTTGATGGTATGGGGGTGCATTAGTGCCCAAGGCATGGGTAACTTACACATCTGTGAAGGCACCATTAATGCTGAAAGGTCCATACAGGTTTTGGAACAACATATGTTGTCATCCAAGCAATGCCAAGCCACATGTTACAACAGCGTGGCTTCACAGTAAAACAGTGTAGGAACTAGACTGGCCTGCCTGTAGTCCAGACTTGTCTCCCATTGAAAAAGGTGGTGCATTATGAAGTCTAAAATATCACAACGGAGACTTTTGAACAACTTAAGCTGCACATCAAGTAAGAGTGGGAAGAATTCCACCTGAAAAGCTTCAAAAATGTGTCTCCTCAGTTCCCAAACATTTACTGAGTGTTGTTAAAAGGAAAAGCCATGTAACACACTGGTAAAACCCCCTTTTTTGCAATGTGTTGCTGCCATTAAATTTTAAGTCAATGATTATTCACAAAAAGTGTGAACATTAAATATCTTGTCTTTGCAGTCTATTGAATTAAATATAAGTTGAAAAGCATTTGCAAATCAGTGTATTCTGTTTTTATTTATGAATTACACAACTGTTTTGGGGTTTTGTAGGTTGTTGTGCTTGTACAATACATTTGTTTCATGCTTTTTAATATTGCAATAGCTCTAAATATAGCTTCTGTTGTACCGCAGAGATTATTACTGGGACCAACATTGTTTAGTCTCTATATAAATGACATATTGTTTAAAGTTACATAGAACTTAAAGTTTGTACTATTTGCGGACAATACGACACACAGAAACTAATACAAACAAAAAGGAAAGAAATGAACAAATGAAAGAGATGGTTTAACAAAAACAGACAGAATCTCAGTAAAACTAAAATAATGATATTCGGTAACAGTCGGAGAGAAAGTCAAACACAAATACAAAAAATTAACTGGAAATAGCATACAAATGTGCAACATAAGATGGCAAGAAATACATCAATAATGAACCAAGCTAAATGTGTTCTGCACTAAAAGATCTCTTCATATTCTCTCTCTCACTAGTGTTACCATATCTGAGCTACAGTGTAGCAATATGGGAACATAACTACAAATGTATATTTTACTCATTAATCGTGTTACACAAAAAATCTTGGATACAGAGAACAGTCAGATCCTTTATTTATTGAATCAAAAATTGAGAATTTCAGTGATTTGGTGCATTTGCAAACCACGGAAATTATGTACAGAACAAATAACCTGCTATTCACAAATATACAATTCTTCTCAACAAAAGAGGAGAAATATAACCTTAGAGGGAAATGTTATCTAAAACATTTGTATGCACGTATAACACTTA